>NC_068932.1:23636363-23939393 GCF_023091745.1 Budorcas taxicolor
TTGAGAACACCCCAGTTGTCTATATCAATAGGGGAGAGGAGAAGATCACAAGTCAACTAAAACCCACCAAGGCCCTCCTACCACTGCCTGTGGATCCAGAGCACTTAGGTATTTTGTCTAAAACACTCAGGGCAGCGGTTCTGGGTTTGATTTGAATCTGAGCCTCTTCCTTGCTGTGGGAGCTCAGCCAAGTGACTTAAACTCTCTGTGCCTCAGGTCTCCCATCCTTAAAAATGGATCCAAGACAGGAAGAGACCCAGGGCCGAGGTAAGAATTCAGAGGCTGTGCACACACAGTACTTGGCACAAAGCTTGGCTCACTGTTGGCCAGGGAGTATTATAAATTGCTAAAGTCTGTCAGCTTTTCTTCTCTCTCTCTCTCTTTCTCGGCTGTGTCACATGACTTGCAGGATCTGAGTTCCCTGAGCAGGAATTGAACCCAGGCCACAGCAGTGAAAGGGTGAAAGTGCCAAGCCCTAACCACTGGACTGCCAGGGAATTCCCCTCAGCTTTTCTTGATACAGGGCACTGACCAGGGTCTAAGGACACAGTGATAGCAGATGAGGTCTTTGCCCTCTGGGAGCTTGCAGGAGATGGGATGCAGCCTTCAAGCCAACCATGCCTCTCATATGTGCAATACGGTATGCACATCATGGGATGGTCCTTCATGCATGTGGGGAGTTATAATCCATGGCCAGTAGGACAGACGTGCCTTGGATAATTCTTAGGAGTCCTGTCATTCACGCATCTTTATCATTGGGCATGGAAAGGTGACAGACAACGGGATCAGAAATATCTTGTTTCCAGAGTGGAGACTGGCAAATCTGTCTCTGTGAACTGATGGTGCCTTGGTATCATTTTCTGGGGGAGAGCAGGGGGCACATATGAAAGTAGGGTGCCTGTGGGGGTTCTTGGGGGAGCCCTGACCATACCCACTGGGGCCACTGGGGTTTGGGGAGCCCCTGGCAGTGCTTATGCAGTTGGGGGAACCCCTGACAACGCCCACGGGGAGCTGGAGGGGGGTGGGACTGCACCTGATGATGCCCGGGTCCTTCCTCCGGTGCCCGGCAGGCCGGCGCCACTCCTCCACCATCACCACGGACTGCCGGTTGGCCAGGAGGCCGCAGAGGAACAAGGCGATCGGGGGTGTGAACAGCAGGCCCAGTCCATAGAGGGTGTTGTAGCACGCCAGGCAGGGGCAGTTGAAGTCGAACGAGGAGTACAACTTGACGGTAACCATGGCCAGCAGCAGGCAGATGCCGTTCATCACAGACTCAGAGCTGGACTGGAAGTGCTGGAAGAGGGTGCGGAATTTATCCATGGCCGCGGCCTGGGTGGGGGGCAGCGGTGGGTCGGGGGCAGGGAGGCTTCAGCTGCCTTCCTGGTCAATGCCAGCCACACTGGGGGCAAGCCAGGGGCTGCAAGAGGTTCTTCCTTCTCTTCCAAGGGCCTGAGGGGGCAGGAGGAGACGGCGTCCGGCCAAGGGTGTGAGGCAGAGGCAGGCTTTCTCTACAGGCTCCCCTGCCCGGCCCAATGGTCCCCCACTGCTCCCCTCCTCTCTGGGAGATGAGTCACTGCTGTATAACCAGCCAGCCCACAGCACCTCTAGGCAAATGGGCCCCACCCTGTCCCCCCATCCCTCCCCAGCCGATTCCTTCCTTTCTTCAGGGTTTGGATACTGATGCTGGACAGCTGGTGGGGCTGCCCATGGGGGACAGGCATATTCTGGGTGTGGTGAAAGCCGTGGCACTGATGGAGCCAGTTTCATTTTCTGGCTTTTGGTAAAGAACATGACTTAGCTCCGCTGAGCCCAGGGAGTTTTCACATCGGTTTTTGTGCTGGGAGGAGCCAGGAGGGGCGCCTTACTCTGCCTGAAGCCATCCTGCAAGAGAAATCTCCTGAAGAACATTTAAACTGTTTCAGTGTTTGCCCGGGTTGGGGAAGGGGAGGCCTTCTAGATGGAGGGTACTGCCTGGTCAAGGGCATGGAGGTGAGAAGCAGCCAGTTTGGGGCTGCTTGACTGTAGTGTCAGATGAGGGGTGTTGGGAGACGAGGTCGGGGCTCAGTGAGTGCCTGCGACCCTTTCCCCCACTTTATTCTGCTGCCCTTCATGTCTGGCCACTGGCTAGCCCAGGTCTCCCTAAAGCACAGGTCCCACTACATCACTCCTCTGCTCAAGTGTGGCCGGGCCCTCTCAGCCTCCTTGTTGTGACATTCAAGGCCCTCCTGACAGAACCCAGAAGTGTCTTCTCACCTCCACACGTTTGCAGATGCCTCTTCCCCTAGAGAACCCATGCCGCTTCCTCCCACCTACTCTGCAAGAGGCAGCTCAGATGAGGCCTTTCAGCAAGCTGCCTCTGGCAACCTCAGCTCTCGGGAGCCTCTCCTCCCATTTGGCCCTTGGAAAGGCCGCTCCTGCCTGCTACTCCTGCCTCCCAGGTGTAGGGTGGGTCTCCCAGCTAGGATAGGACCTGCACTCACACCTGCCTGTCCTTGCAGCCTCCAGCAGGGTGCCAAGCACACCGCAAGGGCGGCAGAGGTTTGTTCTCTGTGATGTTGACACTCATTCCCCCTGCTTCCATCTCTAGCTTTGTCCTCTCCGCCCAGGCCTTGACCTGCACCTGCCCCTCTGTCTGCTCCTAGGAAGCAAAGGGAGCGAAGGTGCAGCTCTTAGCTCTCTCTGCCTCTCTCCCTCTCATTCTGTTGTCCCTCCATCTGACGCTGCCTTTCTCTGTGTTGTGACTCTCAGTGTCCCTCAGCGTGTGTGTCTGAGTCTTTCCGAGTGTCTTTCTGTCTCTGCCCCCCTCTCTGCCCTGCATTCTCTTCCTATCTATCTTTCTGTCCTCCTCACCTGCAGCCCACCCCACAACACCCTGTCTTCCTGGCCCCTAGTCCTGACCCTTACTGGCCCCTAGTCCTGATCCAGGCAGCCTGACTTATGGAGGGGAGTGGAGGCAGCCGCAGGAACTGCTCCTGGTCACAGATCCATGGGCGTGGCCTGAGCCTGGGCTGGGTGTGGGTGAAGCCCAGGCTCTTCCTCAGTCTTTTCCCCTCTGGCTGCCCCTGAGCCAAGGAAAACCTCAGCGGCTGGGGTGCCCTTGACTCCACTGACGCCTGCTCCATCCAGCCTGGACCAGTGGGCATCTGGGACCCCAGTGATGTCATCAGCACTTTCCTCACACAGTCACTCCCATGAGCCCTCCCGTGAGCCCTCTGGAGCACGGGAGGCAAGTATCTTTCTGAGTCCTTCTGGGCCCAGGGGCGCAGAAACACCCTCCAGTCTCCACAGAGCCTGTTGGCACTGTGGCAGCTGCACCGACATCCCTTCTTCCTGTAATCTCAAACAACTTTTAGAAAATGGAATTATTTCCATCTTTTTTTTTTTTTCTGATTAAACACACCATTATGAAAAAGTTAAAAATAGAGAATATGAAAGCGTCCCCAAGACTGCCCTCCCCCGTCCCCGGGGCCCTGGAGCCTCCCTGTCACAGTATCAGTCTGTGTTGCCCCACACGGGCATGCTGGTTGGCCTACCCGGCCTTTCTCTGGAGACTCCAAGGGCCACTGAGTGAAGCTCTTGGCGTGCTACTTGCCCGCCGTCTCTCCTGGGAGCCCCAGGGCTGCTGGGAGAGGGGACTTCCATCTGAGGCGGGTCTCTCCCTTCTCTTAACCCTCATGATACAGGAGGACTCACTGTACCCTGGTTTCAGTTCCTCTGAAAAATGAGAGCTGGGAAAGTTTGAGTTTGAGGGACCCCTGGGACCTGCCAAATGAATGCTGTGTAGATCGCTTAGCCTGTAGTTTAAGTCAGACTGTCTGCAATATGTCCTGCAAACTTGCTAAGGTATCTGTGCAGTCTCTGCCTCTAATGAGGTAGTAACAGACAGAGGCCTGGGTCCCATTCTTTGTTTGCAGTTTATCCAGAGATGTGCTGTCAGGACCTGTGTGAGGGAAGGGTGTGGAGCGGGGAGGGAGGGGGCTGGAGTGAGACTCTGCAGGGAGGGGAAGGGAGAGGAGAGGGAGGAGAGGGAGGGGAGGGAGAGGGGAAGAGGGAAGAGGAGAGGCGGGGGAGGGGAGACGGGAGATTTGAGGGGAGGGGAGAGAGAAGGGGGGAGAGGGGAGGGGAGGCGAAGGGAGAGCGCACGTTCTGGAGAAAACTTTCTAGCCTGTCACTAGCAGAGAACCGCCACCACCACCAGATTCCTGGGGCAGGGGAGGGTGCAGGGCCCCGGAGAGGCTGGGTGTCCTGTCCGAAGTCACACAGCCTGGTGGGGACAGGGCCAGGAAGGAAGCTGGGCTCCTCCTCTGTGCCTCCCAGCCCTAGTCAGCCTCGGGGCTGCTGCCAGGAGAGGGGATTGTCTGGCTAAGGCTGTGCTTCTCAACCCTGAACCACCAGAGAACAGAGGGGAGAGAGGTGGGCTGAGAGGATCTACTCTGAGGGAGGGGAGAGTGGTCAAAGGGCCGCCAGCCGCCTGTAGCCTTGGGAGTCTCCAGAGAAGAATGGACAATGGGGGCTTCCCTGGTGACCCAGTGGTTAAGAATCTGTGCTTCCAACAGAGGGGACTGGGAGTTGGATCCCTGGTTGGGGAACTAAATGCCAGGTGCCACAGCGAAGACCTGTGCAGCCAGATAAATAATTTTGAAAAAGAGAAAGAGTGGACAACGCCTCTGGGAGAACACTGCAGAAAACTGGGACAAGATCTCTCCCAGGCCAGCGTGTTCACAGCTCCAACCTCCAGGAGGTGAGACAGCCCTCCCAGGTCAGCCTGGGCCTGGGCCTCACAGGAAAGGAGAACCAGCTGGTGTGACTGCACCGGCTCCTGCTGGGTATTTACTGGAAAACACTCAAACAAAGGAAAAGGCAAAAAGGAAGCCCAGCACAACTTAAAGGGATGTTACCTCTCAGGGTGAGCAGGTGGCTTTACATTTAAAAAAAATTCTGTATTTTCTAAATTGTCTATTTTGTAATAATGATTTTAAAAAATTCCCAATAAAAATCAGAAATGTTTTTTACTGGAAAAACTCAAAGGGATTAAGGGACAAGGTAAAAGGGAGGAAGATCACCTTTTGTTGCCTGGAGTTCAGGCCTGCTGAACAAAGAAAGGCAGAAATAGAGGGAAAATAGAAGAAAGATTTGTTATTCCTGTGTGTGGAAAGCAAATTAACTTGTAGACGTGCTGCAGAATAATGCCTCAGATCTGATTCTTCTAAACTCTCTACCCCACCTTGGGGTACCCCAATCTTTTTTTTTTTTTTAAGATTTATTTGATGTCAACCATTTTTAAAGTCTTTATTGAATTTGTTACAATACTACTTCTGTCTTATGCTTTGGTTTTCTGGCCTTGAGCCACATGGGATCTCAGTTCCCCAACCAGGGATGGAACCAGCAACCTGTGCATTTGGAAGGCAAAGTCTTAACCATGGGACCACCAGGGAAGTCCCCAGATCTTTTAAGTCTGGAAAATTTTTTAAAGTCAGATTTTCATCTTAATGTTGACTTAAATCTATTTAGCAGTTTTAAATATGTGTTAATTTGCAATTGGAAGATCTTTATAGAACAAGTCTTCAGTTTCTTTTTTTTTTTCTCAACTTGGGGTCTTGCAGATATGTTATTGGGGGCCTCCAGATTTTTATTTCCTTTCAAAAGGAAAAAGGAATCTGGGAGTTATTTGAGAAACACTGGTGTGACTGTGCTTGGAATTCCTGTGATGGAGAGGGCTCTTTAGGACAGGGTGCCCCCTGCTAGGGGAGTTGGTGTGTCTGATGTGTGACGTGTGTGTATGTGGGACGGTGGTATTTGTGGGGGTATGTATAGTGTGTGTATAAGTGTGTGTCCTCAGAAACACAAGTGTGGCTGTGTTTCTTCTTTCTGGATAGAGAGCACACTCTCCCCTGAGGTTTCCTTCAGAAGGAAGACACGGGGTGCGTGGCCCACTTTCCTGTCAGGACTGGGAGGCTACTGTTCCCTCGTGTCTGTCAGAGCTGTGGTGCCTTCTCCACCCTTGAGAGACCTGACCCTCTTCTACCAAATGACAGAGGTCTTCTGTGGGATCTGGTGACAGGCCTTTCTGGTCTGTCGCTGGCAGAGAGAGACAGAGCAACGTGGCACTTCTGTGGGCTCCACTCTGGTGACTTTGGAGAGTTACACAGCCCTGAGGGGCTGAAAAGAGAATGGAAGAAAAAAGGGGGGGGGACTGAAAAATGGCACCGGAACAACTGGCTAACCATTTGGAAAATGCAGGTGAATTTCTTCACAGTCTGAGGCGAGGGAAGGCCTTTGTGAACAGAACGCAGAATTCAGTAGCTGTGAAGGAGAAGATGGATGAAGTGGGCCCCACAACTGTGAGCAAAAATGCCAATCAGCAAAGGAAAAATAACAAAAAGCTGAAAAAATGCATTTTTTCACAAGCTGCACACAAGGCCCATTTCCTTCACATAAGTTGCACAAAGGCCTATGTCCTTAATTTGTAAATGCAGAGGAATCATATACATCAATAAAAAAAGATGAACAAACTTATGAAACAGTGGGCTAAAGATGTGAACAGGCTATTCACAGAAAAGCAAAGACAAGTGGCCCCAAATCCTGTGAAGAGTCTAGCACTTACTCATAATTAAATATGAATCTGAACATCTAGGTGCCTTTTCAAACTTACCAAGTTGTTAGAAACTAAAAGATTGGTAATACCCAATGTCAGTTCTGACGATGGGAATATGGCAGCCTTAGGGTCACCGCTGTGCACTTGGTGAGGCCTTCTACGGGACCTGAGCTTACTTAAACACGGCCACAGGCCAACCCTGTTGTGACACTGTGGCCTATTGGTACCTTGTGAAAACTTTCTGCGCACATTGGATCACCAGTGAGAAGCTGTGCAGAGCCCAGGATGATCTTCATTTCCAAGCTGCCACCTATCTCTGCCTTCTAGGCAGCATCCAAGAACATGTGGCCCTTCATCGAGAATTTCATGGCAAGGGATCTTAGCCGGATGAGGTGTCTAACCAGTGCCCCGCTGAGTGGAAGTACAGACTCTTAACCACTGGATCACCATGGAATTACCCCAGAATTTGATTTTTTAATCTGTATCTAAATGAACAGGAATGATATTTATAAAATTTGGTATTAGGTAGGGCCACCCAGGATGGATGGGTCATGGTGGAGAGTTCTGACAAAATGTGGTCCACTGGAGAAGAGAATGACCAACTATTTCAGTATTCTTGCCTTGAGAACCCCATGAACAGTATGAAAAGGCAAAATGATAGCATATTGAAAGATGAACTCCCAAGGTCAGCAGGTGCCCAATATGCCACTGGAGAAGAATGGAGAAATAACCCTAGAAAGAATGGAGAGATGGAGCCAAAGTGAAAACAATGCCCAGTTGTGGATGTGACTGGTGATGGAAGTGAAGTTCGATGCCATAAAGAACAATATTGCATAGGAACCTGGAATGTTAGGTCCATGAATCAAGATAAATTGGAAGTAGTCAAACAGGAGATGGCAAGAGTGAACATTGACATTCTAGGAATCAATGAACTAAAATGGACTGGAATGGGCAAATTTAATTCAGATGACCATTATATCTACTACTGTGGGCAGGAATTCCTTAGAAGAAGTGGAGTAGCCCTCATAGTCAACCAAAGAGTCCAAAATGCAGTGCTTGGGTACAGTCTCAAGAATGACAGAATGATCTCTGTTCATTTCCAAGGCAAGCCATTCAGTATCACAGTAATCCAAGTCTATGCCCCAACCACTAATGCCAAAGAAGCGGAATGGTTCTATGATGACCTACAAGACCTTCTAGAACTAACACTAAAGAAAGATGTCCTTTTCACCATAGGGGACTGGAATGCAAAAGTAGGATGTCAAGAGATACCTGGAGTCATAGACAAGTTTGGCCTTGGAGTACAAAATGAAGCAGGGCAAAGGCTAACAGAGTTTTGCCAAGAGAACACACTGGTCATAGCAAACACCCTCTTCCAACAACACAAGAGACAGCTCAACACATGGACATCACCAGATGGTCAATACCAAAATCAGATTGGTTGATTATATTCTTTGCAGCCAAAGATGAAGAAGCTCTATACAGTCAGCAAAAATAAGACCAGGAGCAGACTGTGGCTCAGATCATAAACTCCTTATTGCCAAATTCAGACTTAAATTGAAGAAAGCAGGGAAAACCACTAGACCATTCAGGTATGACCTAAATCAAATCTCTTAACGATTATACAGTGGAAGTGACAAATAGATTCAAGGGATTAGATCTGACAGAGTGCCTGAAGTACTATGGACAGAGGTTTGTGACATTGTACAGGAGGCATGATCAAGACCATCCCCAAGAAAATGGAATGCAAAAAGGCAAAATGGTTGTCTGAGGAGGCCTAACAAATAACTGAGAAAAGAAGAGAAGCTACAAAGGAGAAAAGGAGAAGCTGCAAAGGAGAAAATGAAAGAGATACCCATCTGAATGCAGAGTTCCAAAGAATAGCAAAGAGAGATAAGAAAGCATTCCTAAATGTGCAATGCAAAGAAATAGAGGAAAACAATAGAATGGGAAAGACCAGTGATCTCTTCAAGAAGATTAGAGATACCAAGGGAACAATTCATGCAAATGTGGGCACAATAAAGGGCAGAAACGGTATGGACCTAACAGAAGCAGAAAATATTGAGGTGGCAAGAATATACAGAACTATGCAAAAACGATCTTAATGACCCAGATAACCACGATGGTGTGATCACTCACCTAGTGCCAGACATCCTGGAATGCGCAGTCAAGCGGGCCTTAGGAAGTATTACTATGAACAAAGCTAGTGGAGGTGATGGAATTCCAGTTGAGCTATTTCAAACCCTAAAAGATGATGCTGTTAAAGTGCTGAACTCAGTATACCAGCAAATTTGGAAAACTCAGCAATGGCCACAGGACTGGAAAAGGTCAATTTTCATTCCAATCCCAAAGAAAGGCAATGCCAAAGAATGCTCAAACTACTGCACAGTTGCACTCATCTCACACACTAGCAAAGTGATGCTCAAAATTCTCCAAGCCAGGCTACAATAGTATGTGAACCTCGAACTTCCAGATGTTCAAGCTGGATTTAGAAAAGGCAGAGGAACCAGAGATCAAATTGCCAACATCCACTGGATCATAGAAAAAGCAAGAGAGTTCCAGAAAAACATCTACTTCTGTTTTATTGACTGTACCAAAGCTTTTGACTGTGTGGATCACAGCAAACTGGAAAAATTCCTCAAGAGACGGGAATACCAGACCACCTTGCCTGCCTCCTGAGAAATCTGCGTGCAGGTCAAGAAGCTACAGTTAGAACCGGATAAGATCTTAACTGGAACAACGGACTGGTTCCAAATTGGGAAAGGAGTATGTCAAGGCTGTATATTGTCACCCTGCTTATTTAACTTATATGCAGAGTACATCATGTGAAATGCTGGGATGGATGAAGCACAAGCTGGAATCAAGATTGCCGGGAGAAATATCAATAACCTCAGATATGCAGATGACACCACCCTTAAGGCAGAAAGTGAAGAGGAACTAAAAAGGCTCTTGATGAAAGTGAAAGAGGAGAGTGAAAAGCTGAGTGCTGAAGAATTGATGCTTTTGAACTGTCATATTGGAAAAGACTTCTGAGAGTCCCCTGGACAGAAAGGAGATCAAACCAGTCAATACTAAAGGAAATCAGTACTGAATATTCATTGAAAGGACTGATGCTAAAGCTGAAACTCCAATACTTTGGCCATCTGATGGGATGGGAAGAACTGACTCGTTTGAAAAGACCCTGATGCTGGGAAAGATTGAAGGCAGGAGGATAAGGGGATGACAGAGAATGAGATAGTTGGATGGCATCACTGATTCAATGGACATGAGTTTGAGCAAGCTCCGGGAGTTGGTGATGGACATGGAAGCCTGGCGTGCTGCAGTCCATGAGGTTGCAAAGAGTTGGACACTACTGAGCGACTGAACTGAACTGAATGTCAACGAGGGCTTAGGGAAGCAGTCACTTTCATACACTGATGGCTGGAGTACAGATTTGTATGAATTTTCCTAGAACAACTTGGCAATATATTTAAAGCAAAAATGTAAACATACATGCCCTTTTTATATTTTAAATATACATACCCTTTGACCTAACAATTACATACATCTGTATTTGCTCTGTTGATAGATTTGCAAAAATAGCCAAGATAAACAAACAAGAATGTTCATTACAGCTTCATTTTAATAGCAATGCAATTGGAAAGATCCTGAATTTCATCAACAGGGGATATTAACAATTTTTAAAATAAATTATGGTACAGCCATAAAATGGGATCTATACAGCTATTAAAAGAATGGATCAAATCTATGTGTATTCATATGAAGAGACCTCTAATAGATTCTGATAAGCATTAAAAAAAAATAGTTGGGTATACTGTACATAGTATAATCCTTTCTGAATAAAAATGATATAAATATGTAAAAGTTTTGGTATTGTGCATACACTTTTTGCTGGAAGGATATATAAAATATGTAGACAATTAATAGTATTAGTTGCTAGCACAGGGGGCACTTTTTTCCCTCTGTTTTATACCTTTCTGTGCCGTTGATGTTTCAAACAACGTGTACATAAAAACTTTATTTTAAAAAATCAAGAGAAGTATTCTGGGCAGTAAATTTATGGATTTAAAAAATTGTTTCCATATGTAAATAAACGTGCTTAGTCACTCAGTCGTGTCTGACATTTTGCGACCCCACGGACTTGTAGCCTGGCAGGGTCCTCTGCCCATGGGGATTCTCCAGGCAAGAATACTGGAGTGGGTTGCCACGTCTTCCTCCAGGGGATCTTCCCAATCCAGGAATCAAACCCAGGTCTCCTGCATTGCAAGCAGATTCTTTACTATCTGAGCCACCAGGGAAGTTCATGTAAATAAATGTTACTTTAAAAAAAATTACTTAAAAAAAATAAGATTGAAATATATGACTGACACAAAAGAAAACAACCAAGTTGAAACCTTCACATTATTCCACACTTTAATTTTTGGTTTTCACCCTATAGGTTACAGAATGTGAAAAATTTCATTCATTCACAATACATTTCTAACTCCTTTTCTCAGAAGAAGAAACAGTTGAGCCTGGTTTTATAATATTTTCACCTTTTTCTTTTAAACATGACTGACAGTCTATAAAAATGGACTTTCTGACCAAAGTGAAATGAAGTGTTCCCGGATCCTCTGAGAGGGGCTGGTTTTCTGGTGTGGAGGTCCTGTTGGTGGTGGTAGCAGACACGGGGATGCTGGGCCAAATGCAGAGACCAGGGGCAAAAACAGGTGAGTTGCTCTTTGGGGAGGGGGCACACATCCAGATGGATTTTCTGAATTCTATTCTTAATCCATAAACACCAAAGACAGAGTTACTCTGGGTACCTGCCTTTTCCCTGTTGCCAGCGCTCGCAAACTCATGAGACTTCTCAGGCGTGTTTGGGACAGCCCTGGGCCAGGAGTGGCAAGTCCCAGCTCTGAGAGTAGTTGGGTGCAATGGCCTCGCACCCTCAAGCTCTGGCCACATAACAACAGCTGTTCACTGGATATATGCAGTGCCCACAGCCAGGTGCTGTGTTGTGCTGGGCACACACAAGTGCCCACGTCAGGTACCACACACAGGCAGTGGGGCAGCTCAGTGTGAGGTGAGGTGCTCTGAAGAGGACCTCCAGTTGCCTTAAGTTTGGGGAGATTCTCTCAGTCCTGGGACAGAGTGTCTGCTGGAGATGACAAAGTGGCCTCAGGGAAGCAAACGTGCCCAGAGGGTAACATCTGGGTGGCTAAAGAGCAGAGCTAATTTCTTCATTGACATATTTTCATTATAATGAAGTAGTTAATGGAAGGTATCAGGATGTATTTGCTCCCTAAATTCTCCTTCCGCTTTGAAAGAGGAAATAGAGCAACCTGTAAACGTTTAAAAGGTGTGTTGATTGACTTGAGGTCCCCTTTCCTCAAAAGCCTGACAGAGACAAAGCGGATTCTAATGGAGGTCGAGCGCCACCTCCTGGTGGCCTGAGAGAAACGGAGAGGGACGACTGGGAAGAGAAGATGGGGTACGCAAGGCTGCTGACCCCGCTGAGAGAAAACGTTCCACAGGCTGCCCTGGTTGGGAAGAGAGGAAATTTCCCACAGTCTGAGGCGCCTTTGGGTGAAGGGTGAAGGTCAGAACAAGCGAGCGCTTCTGAGACCTCTCTTGGGAAAGGAGGATGGAAGTGAGAGGCTACCCAGGCAGCAGTAATGGAGAAACGTCTGTTTCCTGTTCTGCATCTGGAGATGCAGGGCGTTTGAACTGACTGAAGGCTTCTGACTTCGTGGAGGTGTGTCTCCCGGCTCCTGAAAGTGTCTTCCAACTTTTACCATGAAGCAGTTTTAAATTTATATAGAGTCTTACTTATCAGACTTTTTTTTTTTAGGATGCGCTGATCATCGTAACATTCTTAGAAAAGAGTTCCTGCCAGATAAAGGCATTCCTGGCTTCCCTGGTGGCTCAGACAGTAAAGACCCTGCCTGTAAAGTGGGAGACCTGGGTTCGATCCCCGGGTTGGGAAGATGCTCTGGAGGAGGAAATGGCAACCCACTCAAGTATTCTTGCCTGGAGAATCCAGTGGATAGAGGGGCCTGGTGGGTTATGGTCCATGAGGTTGCAAACAGTCGGACACAACTGAGTGACTAACACACACAAGGTCATTTAAAATATCTCTGTAGGGAAAAGAAAATGCTGGGATATTACAGCCACTTGGAGCACTTTTCTTTGAGTTCAGTTTTGTTATTTTTAAATCTATTTTGTGTTCATTAGTGGCCACGTGCTTCCTAACTTCTGGAGAGCTGAGCCAAAGCCCTGGGGAGTTTTAAGGGTCTCATCGATAGGAGGGGGCTGGTTCGGGAACTCAAGGGAGGACACCTCCCTGGCGACAGGTGTCTTCCTCTAGCTGGCACCTAAAGGAATCCCACTCTGGGGCAGGGATTCGGACTCAGACCATCCTAGGACTGAACCTCAGTTCTCACTTATCAGCTCCTGGTCAAGCATCTTAACTTTCCTAAGCTTCAGGATTTTCATCTTTAAAATGGGGACACTGTTGCTGCTGCTGCCAAATAATAATACCTACTTCACAGGGTTATTGAATTAATACAGATGAAATGAATTAATACAGATGAAATGCTTAGATCAAGACCTTGTATACGTGACTATGTGCTCCATAAATATCTCCTGTAGGGACATCCCTGGTGGTCCAGTGGTTAAGAATCCGCCTGCCATTATAGGGCACATCCCTGGTCCAGGAAGATTCCACATGCCCTGGGGCAACTAAGCCCACATGCCGCAACTACTGAGCCCATGCGCCGAGAGCCCATGTTCTGCAACAAGAGCCCGCACATGGCAACAAAGACTAGCTCCAACGAAGCGCCAGTGCAGCCACAAACAAACAAACAAACAAATATCATCGTCAGTATTACCTGAGTCAGTGGCCCTGGGACGAGTCAAGGGCCTGGACTCCTTTGAAGTCACTAAACAAGTTTCCCAGATAGGGAGACGTGTGGTCCTCTTTCTGGCATTGCACGTTTTTCTTTTCGCTTCTTGCAGAAATCTCCACCTGTCCTTTTGTGTGTGTCAGTCGCTCAGCCATGTCTGACTCTTTGTGACCCCATGGACTGTAGGCCACCAGGCTCCTCGGTCCATGGAGTTTTCCAGGCAAGAATACTGGAGTTGGTAGCCAGTCCCTTCTTCAGGGATCGAATCCAGGTCTCCCGGATTGCAGGCAGATTCTTTACCATCTGAGCCACGAGGAAGCCCTTTTAGATGCAGTCTTAAGAATGCTTGGCCTCAGGCCTGGATTTTATCGATAGGCACTATAAGTCCAGGGCTTAGGCCTATGGGCTTTCTAAGGGTCTACATAAGACTGGAAAAAAATCCAGTGGCTCCAAATTATGAAAGGAAAACTTCAAAATCAAAATCAAAAAATATTTACTTAAATGTCTATAAAACAACGTTTGTCAACCTCATTAATCATTAAACAAGTACTCATAAATATTTCATTATATTTGAAGGTTCCTCTGTGTCTTCATAGCTCGATAGCTCATTTCTTTTTAGCATTGAATAATATTCCATGTCTGGAAGTACCATAGTTTATTTATTCATTCATCTATTGAAGGACATTTTGGCTGCCTCCAAGTTTTGGCAATTCTGAACAAAGTGGTTAAAAACACACATGCAGGTTTTTTCGTGGACATAAGTTTGCAATCCCTTTGAGTAAGTATGCAGGAATATAACTCCTGGATAATATGCTAAGAGAATGGTTAGTTTTGTAAGAAACCACCAAACTGCCTCCAAAGTGGCTGTACTATTTTGTATTCCTACCGGCAATGAATGAGAGTTCCCAGTGTTCCACTTAGTGCTGCCAATGTTCTGGATTTTGGCCATTCTAATAATTCTGCAGTGGCATCATCGTTTTGATTTACGTTTTCCTGATAACATAAGATATGGACCGTCTTTTCAAATGCTTATTTGCCATTTTCTTTGGTGAAGTGTCTGTTAAGGTCTTTGGCTCCTTTTAAAAATGAAGTTGTTTTCTTATTGTTGAGTTTGAAGTATTTTTTATATATTTTAGAAAACGGTCTTATTTCAGATATGTCTTTTGCAAATATTTTCTCTCACTGTGTGGTTTGTTTTTTTATTCCCTTGACAGAGTCTTTTGCAGAGCAGAAGATTTAATTTTAATGAATCAAGCTTTTCAATTATTTCTTTTTAAAAACTTTTTATTTTATATTGGAGTAGAGTTGATTAACAATGTTGTGGTAGTTTCAGGTATAACACAAAGTGACTCAGTTATGCATATACATGTATATACTTCTTGTCAAGTTCTTTTCTCATTTGGGTTGTCACTAAATAGAGCAAAGTCTCTTTTGCTAACAGTAGCAGTAAATTGTCACCAAATTGAACAAAGTTCCCCGTGTTAACAGTAGGTCCTTGTTGGTTATCCATTTTAAATAAAACAGTGTGCTCAAGTCAGTCTCAAACTCTCTAACTGTCCTTTCCCCCTGGTATTACCAATTCTTTCTTTCTTGGTTCATACCTTTGTCATCTTTGTAAAAAGTCATTATCAAAGCTAAGGTCATCTGGATTTCTCCTGTTATCTTCTAGGAATTTTATAGCTTTGCATTTAACATATAGGTCTGTGATCCATTTTGATTTAATTTTTGTGGGTGGGGGTGTAAGTCCTGTGTCTAGATTTACCCTTTTGCATGTGGATGTCCAGTCATTCATGAAACCATTTGTTGAGAAGATTACCTTTGCTCCATTATATTCCTTTGCTCCTTCATCAAAGATTACTTGACTGTGTTTGTGTGAGTCCATTTCTTGGCTCTTTATCAGTTCCATTTATCTATTTGTCTATTTTTTCACTAGTATCATACTGTCTTAATTACCATAGCTTCATAGTAAATTTTGAAGTTGGCTAATGTCAGTCCTCCAACTGCTCGTCTTCAACATCCTGTTCATTACTCTGGGTCTTTTACTTCTCCACGGACAGTTGAGAATCAGTTTGTTAACATCTACAAAATAACTTGCTGGGATTTCCCTGGGATGTATTGAATCTACAGCTCAAGTTGGGAAGAACTGACATCTCGACAATATGGAGACCTACTAGTGTGTTCGGCCCTAAACTTGGCCCTGGGAGGTAAGAAACTGTACTGGAGTTAAGGAAAGCATAGGACAGGCTCCCTCATGGCGTTGGCAAGGAAACTGTACCCCATACAGTGCTAGGTGTACAGAGAGTGCTCAGAAGGGTCGCTGGGGCAATGAACGAAGCTGAATCCCAAAGCGCCTGCAAACAGGGCAGTAAGGTGCCCATTCCATGCTAAGATGGTTAGCACAGACTCCGGTCCTTCAGAGGAAAGACCTGGCCTCAAGGAAAACTTTGTGGCGAAGGTACTGTTGAGAAGGGAACCGGCCAGAAAGGCTGGTCTGGGCAAGGCTCTTGGGCTTACTGAGAGGCTGTATTGATAGGTTAATTCACGGACATTGATTCATTGATTTGTCAAATATTTATTGAGAATCTGCTGTGGTTCAGGCACTCAGGGATCTCCCATCTAACACATCCAGCCACCCCCTGCAGTTCAGGCAGGACCACTTCTGTATGTGTTTTTGGACGGTGGTCTGATCATGTTAATAACTACGGGCTGGGCTCAGAGCTGCCTTGTATCCTAGCCAGGGATGGCTGAGGCTGTTTCCTGTTTAAAGGCTAGCTTCTCAGCAGGGAGGGCGAGGTCAGCTGTTGAAGTTTAAGGGAGCCCTGGCTCAGCCTAGATGAACTCCATCTTGTTTGCCCGGTGGGGGACCATCCCGTGGCTTGCTCTGGGCTCAGTCTCCAGGGGTTCAGGGAAGGAAGAAAGGAAGCTCTCAGTCAAATATTTTATTATTTTATCAGCATGGAGACTCATGAAGACTTGAACTGATCTGGGAGATGGGGAGAGTGAGAAAGGAGGAGAGAAGAGAGGCGAACCAGCAGGAGGAGACTGAGCAAGGAGCAGCAAGGGCAGAGAGACATAGGACAAGGGTGGGACAGGGAAGGGCAGGAAGAAGGGAGAAAGACAAGAGGAGGGAGGGAGAGAGAGGAAGAGGGAGCAAGAGAAAGGAGCTGGTCAGAAGGGAGAGAAGCAAGGCAGAGAAGGGGCGGTGGGGGCCAGAGCTGCTGCTGAAACTGTCCCTGGGTTCCCGCCTGGGGTCCCCTCTTCTCCTGTGCATTGGTGTGAGTGCTCACAGCATCCACATGGACACACGTGTACACGCAGCCAAACACATATGCACTGACACCCACCCCCTTGGGCAGAGCTTTCAGAATCTACACTGCTGGGGAGGCGGGGTTGCCACGGTGACAGGTGCTGGAGCACCACCTTATGGGTATTAATAGCTTCCATTGAAGCCACCAAAACAGTGACTTCATCCAGATCTTCTTTCTGGCAGGCTCCTTCTCCCTCCTCTCTTCATAATTGGGGCTGGGAAGGGCCCTTGGGGCCTCAGATGCCACTTCCCTGCCTCCTGGCAGCCTCTTTGGTGAAGGATGCTTGAAGCCTCAGGGATTCCACCCAATGTCCAGGGGAAGAAGGGTGCTGTAGTTCTTTGCTCCTCTGAGCTTGGTCCAACCACCACCGCTGCCAGGAAAGGGTTTCTGAGGCACAGGTCCCCTGGAGGGGTCACTCTCAGCTGCCCTGGGTCCCGTGCAGCCACACCCGCCTCCTCCAGGTCCCTGCCTGGCCAGAGACTTACAGTGAGTTGCCACCTGACAGTGGTGTCCCCCCTGCCACCATAGCGCAGAGCTCCTTGGGAAAACTAGGGCCGGTCTAGGGAGATGACATAAGGCAGCGGTCCCCAAGCTTTTTGGCACCAGGGACTGGGTTTGTGGAAGACAAGTTTTTCACAGATAGGGTGGGGGAATGATTCAAGCACTTTACATTTATTGTGCACTTTATCATTATTACATTGTGATATAGAATGAAGTAATTATACAATTCACCATAATGCAGAATCAGTGGGAGCCCTAAGTTTGTTTTTCTGCAGCTAAATGACCCCATCTGGGGGTGATGGGAGACAGTGATAGTAGGGCTTGTGCTCCTGTGGGAATCTAATGCTGCTGCTGATCTGACAGGAGGTGGAGCTCAGGCAGTAATGTGAGGCCCTGTGGTAAAACAGATGAGGCTTCGATCACTCACTCACCACTTGCTCATCCACCACTCACTTCCTGCCATGCGGCCTGGTTCCTAACAAGACATGGACTGGTGCTGGTCCATGGCCCACTGGTTGGGGACCTGTGACGTAGGCTACAAGATTTCAGAGGCATCACACTCAAGCCCGAGCAAGAGCAGGGTGGCTGTTCATTGCTTGGTTCCAAGGGCAAGTGCCCCCTTTCATTTCATCACACAGGGACGCCTCGCTCATCTCACCCTAATCTCAGCCTTGTGGATGCTCCCATCATCTCCTCAGCCTCTGAGATCAGGGGATGTTTCTGTCCTACCTTCAGTTCCCTGCCTCTGTCCCTAATGCCTCTCGCCCTCCTGTGCAGCTCCCTGGTGTCAGCAGAGCCTCTGGACCCCTAGGCAGGCACCGGTGTCTGGTCCCCTCGTCTCTCCTTCCCTGTGACCTTCTCCATTTCTCCCCTGCTTGGCCCAGAGCCCCAGGTCTAGACCACATGGGACCCATGACATCCCTACCTCCCTCTACCATGGGGCCTCACCAGGCCCCATCCCTTCTGTGTCCCAGCCCATCCCCCCAAGGCAGGGAAGGAGACGACAAGCTTTCCCCCCAGCCACTGTTGGTAAATCCTACCAAGGGCTTGCACTTTGCACACCCTCCAGGGGAGCTAGTCTCGTCTATACAGTCTTCAGATTTATTCTGGTGCCAGCAGCAGCCTAGAGCGACCTCATTCCAGCAGGCTTCAGGGCTATATGAGTGTGTGAGGGTGTGGGTATTTGTGTAGGAGTGAGTGTGTGAGAGAGTAAAAGTGTGTGTGCAAATGGATGAGTGTGCTGCCATTCAGAGCCCATGGATTTCTGATGCATGAGTCATCAGCTGGCATGAGCCTCGGGCAGATACGCCCATAAAAAGACAGCACCCCTGACCTGCCATGTCCATTTTGCAGCTGGCCGGGCACGTGATCCTGGGCATCTAAGAGGCTGGGGGCGGAGAAGGGAGCTGTCTTTCCCTCCAGACCCCAGAGAGCAGCTGTCAAGGATATTTCCAGCTCGCCTGGAGTCCCAGACATTTAAGGATGTGATGCCTGCAATGGGGTGGGGGTGGAGGGCAGGAGAGGGGAAAAAGGGATGGTTCAGAGGCTTTCCTCCCACGCCTCTTGGTGGAATTCGCCTGGCAGGCAGGGGGATTCGTCCATTTCACAAGCAGTGTTGGACAGTCTGTCATGTCCCAGGGATTCTCTTGGAGGCTGGTGACATCATGGTGAATGGAGTTGACCTGCTTGCTCCACTCACCGTGGGGGGAGGTAGACCATAAACCAGGGGGGAAAGGAAAGTCTGCTTTCAAATTAATTCCAGAAGATAGCACAGAGTAATGGTATGGAGCATAACTGAGAGTGTGGGGGGGAGGTTCTCTGGCTGGGCTGGTCAGAGATGGTTAGGAGGTGATACATGAACTGTGCCTGAATAATGAGGAGCTGTCACATGAACGCTTGCGGAAAGAACCACCCAGAAGAGGATGGATGAGATGCCTGAAGCCAGCCCGTGTCATTGCTGGATTCGGGATCAGAGTTGTTGAAACCAGTCAGGGAGCTAGAGGTGATGGAAAAGGAAGGCAGATTCTCTCTCCCAGCAGGACCTTGGCTCATCTTCTAGCCCTGACCAGACAGGGAGAAGGATAGTACTGTAAACTACATGGGAAAATGATCTGAAAAAGAATGGACATATGTATATGTATAACGGAATCACTTTGCTATACACTTGAAACTAACACAACATTGTAAATGAATTATAGTCCAAAAAAAAAAAAAAAAGGGAGAAGATGCCCCCCTGTCCAAGTAGATGATGACTCCCTTCCCTTCCTGCAGGTCCTAGTATCAGTGCTGAGCTTCAGGATGGATGAGTCATGTGAACAGGTGACTTGCTGAAGGCCCTTTCCTCCAGGAAGCTTTCTTTGACTGCCGCAAGCCACAGAGACCCCCACTTCTTGGAGCTGACAGAACCACTCAGTTCAGAGTTGGTGGTTCTCTGACAGTTTGTTCCTGAGATTCGTCCCTGAGGCTTGGCCCTCCATCCAGTTTTCTAGGTTCAGTCTGTGTTCATCTAAAGGCTCCCAAAGCCTTTTTGTGTCCAGTAACTGAACAGCCTGGGGTTCTTGTTCTGAGTCTTTGTCCCAGTGCCCCTTGGAGCTGACTGAGAGCAAAGGGTCAGGTGCTGGGTGGGATTATTATTTTTTTGAAATGGACAAGTTATTTAATTATGTTCTTTGTAAGAAGTTCAGAACACTACTTTGTGAGGATAAATCCTATTTGTGAGAGCAAACACAGAGCGCAGGTAGCCCTGGAGCTGAGGGACAGCTTTGATTCTTTGCAGAATGTATGAGTCCATGGCTTTCTGATCAACCTTGCGCTGCACTGTGATTTCCTATTTCTCTCTGCGTTGAAGATCTCACCCTTCTGGTGTCTGGGCTTATGCAGCTTCTTCTTCTTGAAGTAAGTGTCAGTGAGATGTTCTGGGATTTTCACACCACTGATGTCGATTTTGGTGGAGGTGGCAATGACAAATTTCTGGTGTGTTCTACGCAGAGGAACTCAACTGAGGGACAGAGGCCCAGTCACAAGCAACAAGCCACTGCCCAGATGCTTCAGGAAAATGACCCTCTTTCCTCTGTGGTGCCCTGTGAGGATGATCAGAATAGTCCCGGGAGTGATGTCGCTGGCACGCAGCTTTTTCACATGCTTACTGAAGGGTTTTCTGCAGTGACTCAACAGCTTCTGAGGCACGTCTTCCATAGAGTAATACCTAGGCGTTTTGTGAAGTCTGACCACTCAGGTACCACCATTCTTGTTGCCACCAACTGGTTTTGTTATAGTAGCAAGAACCCGAACCTTTTTTTTTTTTTTAACCTTGGATTTAGCTGCTGAATACTGTCTCTGGTACAAGGCCTTCCTGGAGTACATAGCTGATCAGAATATCTGCCAATTCCTCTGACCAGGACAGGGTTTCAGCTGCAGTGGGGCTTCCCCTTCTTAACCTTCTTCACCTTTTTAGCCTTGTCGCCAGCATCAGCCTTCTTGGTTTCAGGTTTTTTCTCCTTAATATCTGGCTTCTCAGCCTTTTCAACCGCCATCTTGCAAGATAGGAAAGAGTGGGTGGGATTCTTAATCTCATTTATTCAGCCATCCATCCACTTAAATATATATATACACACACACACATATATATACACACACATATATTTTCTGGAGCTTTTATTGTATGCCAGGCACTGTTCCTGCTACTAGAGAAATCGGAAATGAGAGTTTCTTCGTCCCGGGCCTGGCATCCAGGGAGTTCACCGTTCTTACTGTATGGTTTCCCTTGTTTTCAAGACCAAGCGCCACCGTTGGTGAGGGGAATAAACCCAACCCTTGGACCCCCAATCTCTGTCTGATATTTGACCCCTATCTGCTCCCCCGCCAGGCCGAGAAGGGCTAGTGTTGGCCGGGAACGTCGCGCGCCCCGCGCCACATCTGGCTGAGCGGGCGCGCGCGTGTCACTAAGACGCTCATTCCCCGGCGCAGCTGTCACCATAACAACCGGCGCGAGGGAATCCTGGCGACGGCTGGGGGCGGGGGCGGCGGTCGCGCGGGGGACCCGGCGGGGGCGGGAGCGCGGCGTCGGGGCCGGGGCGGAGAGCCACCGCCGCGAGAGCGCCCGGCGCACCCCGCGCTCCTCGGAGCCCCGCTCCCTGTCGAGCCGCCGGCGGGAGGGCACCGCGCACGTCGCCGCCTCGGTCGTCCCCGCGGGCGGGGACCCAGCCGGCCGCCAAGCCGCCGCGCCTCCGGGCAGGCCGAGCCGCTGAGCGCCCGCGCCGGGAGCCCCGACTCTATGGCCCGGGGGAAGCGTGCGGGAGCCAACAGCCGGAACCCGAGCGCCAGCGGGAGGAAGAAGGGAGCCCCGGGCGCCGCCGGCCCCGGCCCAGCGGCGCGCCCGCCGCGAAAAATGGCAGGCAGGTAGCCGGCTCGCGCGAGGAGCCCCCGCGGCGGGCAGGACCCGCCGAGGACCGCGGAGCCCAGACACAGAGAGGAGAGGAGCGGCCCGCCCGCCCCCCGCCGCAGCCCCACCAGGGCCCTCCCCCGGCGGCGCGCGCGCCCGCGCGCGCACACACTTGCACACCGTACCTCCGCTCCTGCCCAGCCTCGCCTGCCCCCTGCGAGTGCCGAACCCCACGGGGGCCGGATGCCATGGGTAACAACTTCTCCAGTATTCCCTCTCTGCCCCGAGGAAACCCGAGCCGGGCGCCGCGGGCCCACCCCCAAAACCTCAAAGGTAAGGCTCCGCCGGGGCCAGGCTCAGCTGGCGGACGGGGGTGCAGGTGGAGGGGCAGGGACAGGTGGAGAGGTGTGGTTGGGGAGGCCAGACAGGTGCCACCTGTTGTGCGTCTTTGGAGGCGGGAGATGCATCTCTGACCATTGGGGGTGCGCTGGAGGTGGGGGGCTGCCGGTGATGATGGCGAAAATCAGGGAGGATGGCGTTCCGTGGGGTCTACGCAGTTCTTCCAGCACACCAGAAACGTCACTGGAGTCCCCTCAGGCCACGGTGCTAGGCGAGCGTGCCGGGGGTGAGGAAGGGCATTTGCCCGGTGGATGGGGAAGTGTGGCAGGATGCTCAGGCCGGCCAGCTGTGCTTCCCAAGAGAAGTACCACGGTCTCCTTTTTCATTTGCCCATGGCTGGAGAGGTGATGGCTGGAAACGCTAGTTGCCTTTCCGATTGGAGGGTCTTAAAAATACAGGGCCGCATAATAACAGCCTGGAAGAAGGGACCAGAGCTGGTGGCCTCTGGAGTCCTCTGCAGCTACTGACTTGTTGTATCCACCGAATCAGCTTGGTTTCTGGTTCCCCAAAGGCTAGATGTCCAGTCAGAACTCTAGAAAGGATGGGCTGAGAGCCTTGAGACAGATCTCAAGGTCTTTGCCCTCTTAAGTCCACCCACCTGCTCAGCACCCTCAGGGAGGTGCCAGGCCCTGTTCTTTGCTTTAGCTCTTCAGTGCTGTCTCTGACCTTTTGAAGACTCACCTGGGCCTTCTCAGGCCCTCAGAGCCCACCGATTCCCTTCAGAAAGCTCCTTTTCTATCATCCTGAAAACCAGCTAGCACTGACTGGGCATTCAGATGACTAAGAGTCAGGAAGGGAAGCTCTTGGGCAAGTTTACAAAGAACTTTCACAAATACCTTTTCAAAAGAGCAAGGAAACTGCTCTGCATAGTACTCAGAGCTCGTCATACCCATTTCACAGTTAGGAGAACCAATGCTTGTTTCAGGATCCCAAAGCCAGAGCGGCAAAGCTAGACTGCAGACCTGTATCTTCTGTCTTGGAATGCTACCCTCTCTTTTCCTGGACAGTTAACCTTCAGAACTGGGGAGAGGAGAAGAGACAGGACCACAATCCTGCATTCTAACTCTGACACTTAAAAAACCACCTCTCACTCACCTTGAGCACATCAATGGGTTTATTGTCTTTCTGAAAATTAATATGGTGGCACACATCAAACCCTTTTAAAATATCATTTCCATTGGCCTTGTGACTCTGCCTGCAGAATCGATCCTGAAGAAATGGAGATGAAGGCAAATACTTGTATACAAGCCTAGGATGCGATGGCAGTGTTGTTTGTACTAGAAAACAATCTAAATGCCCTGTAATCATGGTGAATCCTCTTGGTGGAGTATTAGGCAACCTTTAAAATAGTATTTTTGAAGAGCATTTGATCACTTGGGAAAATGCTCACAGCAGCGTAATGACAGTTGTAAGAAGCAGTGGCAAAGCTGTATAAACAGTAGAGCCCAATTTTGTTAAAATGTTATGGATGCCCCTCCCCCACAGAAATCAAGCAACCTTGGAAAGAAAGTTTCCAAAAGGTTAACCATGGTTTCCTCTGGGTAATGAGATGGTATTAGAGTTTTTCTTTTCTTTTTAATATTTTGCTCTTTTCTAAAATTTCTACAACAAGCAGATATTAATTTTAATCATCAGAAATAAGCTCTAAGTATTGCAGGCAAGTATTATTTTTAATCATTAGAAATAAGCTGTAAGTATTGCATGTATGATGACTTTCTGAGCACCGAAAAAAGATTCCTAATGATGGTGGAACCTGTGTTTGTAATCCAGTTCAGTGTTCTCTCTTACATGGGAGAGAAATGAGGGGAAGGGAGAATGATTTGCCTGTTTACTCAGTGGGCCAGTCAAGAGAAGGTGGCAAAGTCAGGCTGAGTCCTTCAAGGGCAGGAGTTAGCTGGGGGCCAGTGAGCTGACTTGGCACTGGAATGCTCATCAATTACCCCGAGAAGGCTGTGTTCCATCCATGACCCTAGGGAAGCCCAGAGAAGGCTTCCATAATTGCACCCTTTTAACCTACAGTTTGGGATTGTAGGGATGTGAAGTCTCTGGGACTGGAGTCTTTGACAAGGGAGGGAGTGGGCAGGAGAGGGTCTGAGGCCCTCCTATCTCCCTCCTCCCACCCTAGCCTCCTCCTCTGCCTGACTCCCCACCTGTCTGGCCTGAGAAAGTCGCCTTATGCTGCCTCCCTGATTTGTAGGGATCAGTTCTTATTCAGTGGGAGTAAATGGGGGAGAAATTTTCCTCACCCCAGCAGTCTCCCTCCCCTGTCCATCTCCCTTCTGGCTTGGTTTTCCAGGACTCATTCTCCCCTATCCCTAACCACACACCTACAGGAGGGGCCATGAGAATTTTGGTTCTGCTCCTACCGAGCCTGAGATGAAGGATTAGAACATGCCATGAAGGCTGACTTCCGTCCTTCGAAGGTCTAGGGCCTCCTGATTTGGCTTCTCAGCCTGACTTTTCCCCATCCTAAGAGAACCATCACTTTTATTCTGTTATTGTTTTAACGTTCACTCCAAGTTCCTTTTTAACTACATCAGCATTGAGCTAGGGGTTTTCTCTGACACATCAATGGTCATCCAGAATTCCACCCCCATTTATTGGTATGACCTTGATACTGGCTGTGATTCTAAGACTGTCCACCCCAAATTCTGCTTTGTACTCACCCAGAATTTCAACTCTGCTTCTTATCAGTATCCATCCAGAAATTTACTGGGGCAGGGAACTCTCGATTGTTTTTTCTCCTTCCATAATTGCCATCTATTGATTTCTTACCATTTTAATTAAAACAACTGGAAAGGACCTGGCATAATGGGGACCCTGGGACTCACTAGAGATCTAAGATTGGTCTAGCTGTCAGGCTGACATGAAATGAAGCTCTTCCATCACCTGTCAGGTGGTAGACTTTGGTCTTCTTCCTGAAGGCACCCTGACCTCACTCCACTGCTGGTGATTCACACTGGGGTCTGAACAGTGTTGGTCTAGGAGTGTCTGGGGAGAGGTCCAAAGTATAGATCCGCGATAAGGACCAACAGACAGTTATGAAGAGCTGGTTATGTGCCTGGGTCAGGGGTGAGGGCTCGTGACATCCCTGGACATTCACAGAATGAAGATCTGCTTGATAAGGTGGGGCTGAGGGAAGGGATGGCATCAAATACTTGTGTGGATTGTTAAAATCCCAGATATGTGTGAGCAGAGGTCAGAAATGGGGAATCAGGGAAGAATTTGAGTTGGACATGGAAGGAACTGTAGAAATTGGGTAGATGGCAAGGGGTGCAGGGGGCGTCCTAGATATGGGCAGGAGGGTAGGGCAAGGGGCGTGCAGCAAAGGCTTGGGGCAGGGTGAGTAAATGTGTGTGGATACTCTCAGGGATGGGCCCCGGGTGACTGGAGTAGGGGGTTCATGCTTCATGGAGACAGATACAGAGAACAGAGATCTTCATCCTTCCCTCTCTTTTCTGAGTGCCTGCCTACTTGGTGCTTGGTACTGCGGGGAAGGTAACTGGGAAAGCCTTCAGGGAGGCCCAGTCTGCCGTGGTCACCCATAGACCGGATGGGGATGGGAAAGGCCACCTCCTGTCATTTTTTTTTATTGTGGTAAAATTCGCATAAAATTCACCGTTTTAACCTTGTTTAAGTGGTATTTAGTACGTTCACAATGTTGTACAGCCACCCCTCTACGTAGCTCCAGAACCTTTTCATCACCCCAGAAGGGGAGCCTGTGCCCGTGAAGCAGTCACTCCTCATTACTCCCTCTCCTGGTCCCCAGCAACCACTCGTCTCCTTTCTGTCTTTATGCGTTTGCCCACACTGGACATTTCCCTTAGATGGACTCTCAGTACATTTGTCCTTTTGTGTCTGGCTCCTTTCACTTAGCCAAGTGTTTCCAAGGTTCATCCATGTCCTAACATGTACGTTCTTTCCTTCTGGTGGCTGAATAACATTCCGTAGTGTAGATTTGCCACGTTTCGCTTACGCACTTCCCAGCTGACGGCTATTTAGATTGTTCCACTTTTTGGTTATTGTGAATTTTGTGCTGTGAAGATTTGTGTTTAAGTTTTTGTTTGAACACCCGTTTTTGGTTCTTTTGGGTCTGTGCCATGGAGTGAGCCTTCCATCTTTTTAAAGCTGCTGCTTTTGAATTGGACATTTGACAAAGCCACTGGTTGTGACGGATGTAGGGGGATCATCCCCCTCTGGCTTTGGCTGGGGGTTGCGCCTGCCAGACACCTGTTGTCTTCAAAGTCTCTTTTCTGTGGCGGCCGAGGCTCCTGACAGGCAGTGGGGGCGCGTCTAAGGTTGACCAAGGAGCTTTGACTCTTTGAGGTGGACCAGAGTGAGCTACAGGAACTTGTCTGTCAGACTCTTAACCTCCTCACTGCTCTGGGGTGGGGTCGGGGGGTGCATTTGCTTAGGACAAGGTCCTAGCCATTTTTCAGCCTTCACAGCCTTGCTGGTACTCCCCCCATCTGGGTCCCCAGCCCAGGTATTGCAGTAGCTGACCCCTCTGCCTCTCATTCCTCCTTTGATGCTGCCAAAGGGATCCTCCTAAAGTATTCCTTTCATCTCGCCCCTCTCCTATCAATAGTCTTCAGTGTCATGACCCAGACTGCCATAATCGGAAACTTAAAGCTTCCGTTCTTTGCTCAGCCCACAGATATTCCCACAGCCCTTGTCTGGGCTGCCATGACACTTGCAGGTTAGGTTAGCTCATCTGTCCACCCCCCAGCCTTGCAGCAGACAGAGTTGGCGTGGTGAAGGGGTGGGGGCTGGCGGCCTCCTCTGCCACGCCAAGACTTCAGGGAGCTGAGTTGAGACAGCCCCCATGCTGAACCTGGAGCATCTGTCCTTCACACCCTGTTGAGTTTTTATTTAGTCTGACCTTTGAACTCTGTATTATTAACCATCACAGTAACATTTATAAGAGCCACATGTGTTGGGTGGTTATTGCGTGCCTAGTGCTTCCATGTAGATTATTTCTGAGGGGGGGAGCTATCATTGTCACCATTTTATAGATGGAGAAAGAGAGGCTCAGAGAAGTTAAATAGCTAATCCCAGACCGCACAGTTTGAAACTGATGGAGCTGGGATTCAAACCCACGTCTCTCTGACTGTAGAGTTCACTCTTGTGACCACTATACATTTTGCCACCATAGAATTCACTCTTGGTGGGCCTGTCTTCCACTGTGTTAGAGAAACTGGGGAGCAGTCTCCTGGCCTCTGGACAGGGCCCCAGAAGAGGGAGAGTACCATAGGGTTCTTGTGTGCTCCTTTCCAGCCCCCGACCCCACCCTTCCACCTCCTCTGCAGAGAAAATGCCTTGTAGACCCATCGGCTGGTCATCGGACACTGTCAAGGGAACTTTCTGTTCCTTTGGGCCAGTGTTTCTCAAAGTGAGGTTCTTCTCTCACCTGCATCAGCATCAACTGAAAACACATCTAAAATGCAGGTTCCCAGCCCCCAGGCCAGACCAACTGTCTCAGAATACCTTGGTGATAGAGCCCCCAAACCTGTATATTTAACAGGAGCCCCAGGTCATTCTGATATGCCTCAGAGTCTGAGAACTATCAAGGCTGTGTGGCCTCAGAACACACCCATTCTGGTATTCTTGGAGTTGGTGAAATCAGGCTTCCCAGAGGAGAGGAGCCTGAAGTTGGATGGAGATTTGGAATGGGCATTCAAGGGCATCTTGGTGAGGGCATGGAGGCAAAGGCACAGAAGTAGGAAAATGCAAGGTGCTGGCAGAGACAGTGAGCAGCCCTTCCCATCTGGGATGCGAGACCCACAGTAGGGAGACGAACGGGTCGATCTCTGAAGATAGGCTGAGGCCAGATCTCACAGGGCCTCGGATGCCAGAATGAGTTTGGGTCGATCCTGTCGGCAGTAGGAGCTATGGGTGGCTTTTGAGCAGATGAATGTAGTGATTTCCTTTAAACTGCAGCATCCGCAGAGAAGAGGGGAAGAGCAAATGAAGCATCTTGAACTGCTGGGAGATTAATAAGCTAAAGGCCTTCTGTCCTAGGCCAAGCTGAAAGGGCTGGGTGGGACAGCCAAGCTGATGGCCTCATCTAGGCTTCCCATGGGTGAATCTGGAAGCATTTCTGACCAATGGCTATGGCCAGGAGGGCTCTTATTCCTCAGAAGAATGAAAGGATTTTTAAGAAGTGTGAGACCTGATGCTTGGCACTATGCTGGGTGCATTCTTGTAGGTTAATTCATTTAATCATTCAGTAAGTGGAAAGAAGGTATTATTATTCCCATTTTATAGGCGAGAAAACTGAGACTCATGTATTCTAAGAGTGCTGTCCAGAATAAGAAATGGCAGAACTGGGATTTTTATCTAGGACACCAAAGTCCATGAGGGAGGAAATTAGCCTTGGGGGGAATTTCTGCATATTGGGACTTTCTTCTCCCTGAGCATCTGGGATGACAAGCGCCTAGTTCTAAGATGTGTACACTGAGGTCCAGGCATTGGCTCTAAATCAGAGCCAAAGATGGTGGTGCTGTGGGCACCATCAGGGCAGTAACAGAGGAGGAAGAGGTGGCAGGAAGAACAGGAGCAGGGCACTGCCCAGGGCATGCTAGGGCTGCCTCCACCTGGGTGCGCCAGCTGCCTGGGCCCATTTCCTGTTGGCCTGTGACTCTCTCACTCCTGGTCCTTCACCCCCAGGGGCTGGAAGCTGAGGGGCTGCTCCTCACTGAGCTGGTTGCTTTGGCAACCCTGGGTAGGATGTGAGTGGTCTCCTTGGTAACGCCTGGGAAAACTGCCGGCGGGGCTGGAGGGAAGTGGACTGGCCAGTGGTCAGGCTGGGTGGCACAGGCAGAGCCAGGCAGGCCGCTGAGACTCCAGGCCGGTGGGGAGGGTCCGACTTATGGAATAGCCGGGGCAGCCTGTTGGCCATTCCTCAGCAAGCTGGAGTCCAGGGGCCTTGGGGGCCTGAAGGTCTACCTGGTGAGACCAGAGGCACTAATGGGCCAGCCCAGGAAGTGGGAGGAGATGGCGGTGAGGGCCGGAAGCGAGGAGAATATAGCTTCTGGATGACAGATCCAGCTACAGGGTTTATTAAAAGATGTTTATCAGAGGTCATTACATGGATCCTGCTGCTTTAGGAAATGAGCAGGTGCTGATGTCTGTGGGGCAGGGTGGAGAGAGAAGCAGGGCTCGGAGAGGAGGAAGAGTCACCAGAAGGCAGGTGGGAGGCTTCGGCTTTCTCTGCACTCTAGCTGCAGGTAGGCAGGGCTCTGCACTGGGCTCCGGAACTGAAGTTCTCCCAGGGTGAGAGTTGGGGTTCCAAGGATACTCTGATGGGAAGGGCTCATTCTGTTGTTTAACAAACACAGACTAAGCATCAGTGATGAGGCAGCTGTTCTTCTAGGCTCGAGGATATGGTAGAACACAAGAAGATGAGGGCTCGCTGCCATGGAGCTCCCCTTCCAGCCTGGGAGTTAGCTCAGAACAAGAACGGCAAATGAACAAATGAATCAGAATATGATAGCAGTTACTCACACTTACGTGCCAGAGACTATGCTAAGCTGTTTACACCTACTATCCCCTTTAACCTTTAAAACAGTCATGTGAAGTAAGTATGATTATTATCCCCATTTATAGAGGCATAGATGGGCTTCCCTGGGGGCTCAGACAATAAAGAATCCCCCTGCAATGTGGGAGACCTGGGTTCGATCCCTGGGTTGGGAAGATCCCCTGGAGGAGGTCATGGAAACCCACTGGAGTATTCTTGCCTGGAGAATCCTCAAGGACAGAGGAGCCTGGCAGGCTTCAGTCCATGGACTCGCGGACTCGCAAAGAGTCGAACAGAACTGAGTGACTAAGCACAGCACAAAGATGCATAAACTGAGGCTCAGAAAGGTTAAGTAACTTGCCCAAGCTCACATGGCTGGTATGAGGTGGAGCTGGGATTCTAGCCAAGATCTCTCTGACTTTGGCCCTACAACTCTAAAAAAAAAAAAAAACCCCACAGCTTTTCATTTAGAACAGTTTTAGATTTACAGAATTATTGCAAAATAGTAGAGTTTCCACGTAGTCCATGTCCAGTTGCCCTCATTATTAGCATCTGACATTAGTATGGAACATTTGTGATATTAGTGAACCAGTATTGAAAATGGTTCTTAACTGATGTCGATACTTTACTCTGATTTCTTCAGTTTTCCCCCGTGTTCTTTTTCTGTACCAGGCTCCCATCCAAGATGCCACATTATATTTATAGCTACTACATTTTATATATACAGTTGTGTTTTCTTAGGCTCCTCTTGGTTGTGACAGTTTCTCATACGTTTCTTGTTTTGGATGACCTTGACAATTTTGAGGAGTGTTGGTTAGATATTTTGTAGACTGTCCTTTCACTGGGATTTGTCTGATATTCTCATGATTAGACTACGGCTATAGGTTTTGGAGAGAAAGACCATAGCGGTGAAGTCCCATTTTAGTTGCAGCATATGAACAGTACGTATCATCAACATGACTCATCACTGTGGCTGAGGACCTTGATCACAGGCTGAGGTAGAGCTCATCAGGCTTCTCCACTGTGAAGCTGAAGGTGCATTTTCCTCTCCTCCATCTTGCACTCTTTGAAGGGAAGTCGTGTGTGCAGCCCGCACTAGAGGCAGAGGGTTGTGCTCTACCCCTGGAGGCTGGGGCACTACTTTAACTGTTCCGTCAAATCTTTCTTTAGTTTCTTGTCTTTGTCGTTCAGTGGCTCAGTCGTGTCCGACTCTTTGCGACTGCAGCACGCCAGGCTTCCCTGTCCATCACCAACTCTCAGGTTCTTACACAAGCACTAATATTTGGATGAGGACTGTGAAAGAGAAGACTGGGAACTTGGGGGAACATGACCTGGTCTTGGGGGTCTGGGTTGTGAAATGACCAGGGAAGTGATCTGAAAATGAGTAGGGGTTGGCTTTGTGTCCCTGGGGGCAGGGCTGCTCCTGTCAGGTTGGGTGTAGAACTATTCATTTAGCATCTGTGACCCCTGCCCATTAAATGTCACTGGTCACCGGTGTCATTAAAAAAACGACTCTCCAATATTTTAAAAAGCACCCCAGTGGGGGAGCTCCCTGGTGGTTCGGTGGTTAGGACCCTGTGCTCTCACTGCCGAGAGCCCGAGTTCAATCCCTGGTCAGGGAACTGAAATCCTGCAAGCTGCAAGGGGTGGCAAAACATAAAAAAGCCATCCAGAGGAGACAGTACCACCCCAGTTGAGAATACTGAGCTGGGTGTGGGGGGCGCAGAGGAGGCTGCTCCTGGAAGGGGTCTGACACAAGCCGTGTTGAGGACAGAGCTGGCTCTGAGTATGTGTGTGCTAAGTCACTTCAGTTGTGTCCCACTCTTTGCTACCCTAGGGGCTATAGCCTCTGTCCATGGGATTCTCCAGGCAAAAACACTGGAGTGGGTTGCCATGCCCCCCTCCAGGGAATCTTCCCAACCCAGGGATCGAACCTGGGTCTCCTGCACTGCAGGTGGATCCTTTACGGCTGAGCCACTGGGGAGGGCTGACTGCTGGCTGGTGTCATCCCAGCCCTCCAAGCCATGGAACTTCCTGCAGAAAATCACTGAATGGCTGCTCCCTTGCCTCTTTACCTGTGGAAGCAGGTTGCTGGTCCCACAGGCTGTCTGTGTGGGGGCAGGGCAGGAGGAGGAGAGAGAACCTTCTTGAGATGATGGAGAGGGGAGGGAAGTATGTCTTCTGGCTTTTCCAGATGGCCTTCTTTGCCTCTGTTGCCCCATCACGCCATGCTGGCCGCTCCAGAAGTTATGTGGGGGCAGGAGAGGGAGAACTTTGCCAGGGAGGTTTCTGTCCTTCAATGAGGGTGGTGGCACTTCCACACGCTCCTGGCTTTCATCTTCTTCTTTCCCCTTGGCTGACCCCCAGCCTCTGCCTGGCATCTGCTGAAAGGCCGACCTTCTCCAGGGAATGGGGCTGTGCGTGTGTCTAGGTGGGGGCGTCCAGGTACCCTTGAGAGCAAGGAGAGGAGACACTTTGCCTTTATCAGAGTTGAATGCAACTGTGAGGATGCTCCCGCTGATTAATTTCGTGTGTTGGTGCCCTCTGTGCTGGGCCTGGTGCTGGGTGTGGAGAATAGGGAGGGGGGCACTGGATGTCGTCTCTGCCCTTGAGATGCCCGTGGCCTATGAATCGCTCGTCCAGTTCAGACAGCAGTGGCAGAAGGGGCCTGTAGCCCTTCTTCTCTGTGGTTGCTTTGCTTTCCTTTCCTTTCCTTTTAAAACCCTGATCTTACCAGCAATTGTCCTTCGAATACATTCTCCCTGAAGCTGGTCAGGTATGTGCATGGGGCTGGTGGAAGAGGCATAGCCACTGACTTCTAACATTAGAACCCAAGTAGACCCGAGAGGTCATTGTGTTTTAGCTTCTTTCTCAGCCCAGGTTTAGAGTTCTCAGCCCTGGAGAGAGGAAGTGACTTGTCCAAGGTCAGACACCTGGATGGACCAGGTGCTAATGAGGTCTTAAGGCTCTGACCTTGCTAGATGACCTCTTCTGGATGGCAGAAGTTAATTCCAGAGGGACACCTGAGGGGGACGAATGCTTGTGGCAACTGTGATGTGTACCATCCTGAGGGCAGCTATTGAAAGGGCTTTAAACAGAAGAGGGGCTTCCCAGGTGGCACTCGCGGTAAAGAATCCCCCTGCCAATGAAGGAGACGCAAGAGACTCGGGTTTGATCTCTGGGTGGGGAAGATCCCCTGGAGTAGGAAATGGCAACCTGCTCCAGTATTCTTGCCTGGAAAATTCCATGGACAGAGGAGCTACATTCCGTGGGGTCACAAAGAGTCGGACACGACTGAGCGGCTGAGCACACACTGAACAGAAGAGTGCCAAGATCTTGTAGATGCCTTGGAAGGCTCTGGGGCCAGAGAGGGGCAGGGGAGGGCAAGGCTGGTGGCTCCTGCTCCTCTGGGGGAGGAGAGGCGTGGCTTCTCCCAGGGCAGGGCTGTGGGCAGCCAGGCAAGCAGATTGATTTGGGAGACACTTTAGAAGGTCGACTTGAAGATTTGGAGAGCTGCCACCTGTATGGATATGTGTTGGAGGATTCTGACCTCTGGGGCAGCGGTCAGTGAGGCATACAGGTGGCTCAGCTTGGAAGAGCTTGGCTGTACATGGCGAGGGGGCATCTTGGGAAGTCAGGGGTGAGCATGCTGATGTTTGAGTTTTCCCTTGCAAGCTGTGTCCCATCCAAGGCCTTGAGACCTTAGAGCCAAGAGGAGAGAGCGGGGCAGAGCTGGCTCTGAGCTCTTGGCTCCATCCCTGCCCGCTGGGATGCCATCAATAGTTAATGCCCCCTCTATCTGTCACAGGTGGCTCCCAGGTGGGTGGAGGCGGGGCCCTGGCACCTGTGCTGTGCTGTGCCTCTGGCTTCTGCTGTGGCTTTCAGTCCCAACCTGGCCAGGCTTTCTCAGGTGGCTCCTCGCTCTCCATGGGGGCCAGTTCCCCCAGCATACACACAAACCATAAAAGGTGGCCATAAATCAGCCCAGACAGGCCAAGGCTGCTCTTGTTTTCCCAGGACTGAGATCAAAGCCCCAGACCCTCACCCTGGGGCTCAGTACTTATTAAATTATTAAACTGTGAAGGGAAGGGAAAGCACAAAGGTCTGCATGGATGGCCATAGAGTAAAAGAGAATGCGGAAAAATGGCTGGGAAACGAGGCAGCAGGTGGGAAAGGGGAAGAGAGGAGAGAAAAAAAGCTCTTTGTCTCTGCCCTGAGCTTGGAGACTTCACAGGGGTGTGAACCTTGCATTTGAGCAGCCTCAAACTATGCCTTTCTACTTCTTCCTCTGATTTCTCATTGGGGTCCCATGACCAGAATCCATAGCCCCACTTTACACGGGAGAAGCCGAGGGGCAGGTTGTCACAGGATTATCAAAGTCTGTACTTTATTTAAAAAATATTTATTTATTTGGGTATGTCGTTCGCATGCAGAATCTTTTATTGTGGCACGCAGGCTTCAGAGTGCAGAGGCTTAGTGTTTGCAGCATATAGGCTTAGATGCCCCGAAGCATGTGGGGTTAGAACCTGCATCCTCTATTAGAAGGTGGATTCCTAACCATTGGACCACCAGAGAGGTCCCCCAAATCTGTACTTCTAAGTCCTGTTCCAGCCTCTTTCTAGGCCTCTTCATAGGTCCAGAATCAACATTAGGTTAATATCCATTCCTGACCCTGGCTCTCAGGCTAGATTGGAGTTCGCGAAAAACCTCGTCCTGACCCCAGCAGGACCAGCAAGAACCTCTTCCTGCCTGGAGTCCCTGGACTTTCCTTTAGCTTCTAGGCACAAAGACAGAGCTCGGACCCAAGAGAGTGCCTGTCCCTGATGGAGGCAACAGATTCTATCCTTGACCCTTGACTCCTCTTGATTGCAGGAAACAGCCTCCTTGCCCCCAAACCCTGCTTCTTGTAGTATAATTGGTAAATAAAATTGTAATACACTTAGAATGTACTATGTGGTGATTAGGTATATGTATATATTATGAAATCATTCCTGCAATCAAGTTAATTAACATATCCATCTTCTCACATAGTTACTTTTGTTTGTTTGTTTGGTAAGACTGTTAAGATCTACTCTTAGCAAATTTCAAGTATACAAGTATTAGGAACCATAGTCACCATGCTGTACCTTAGGTACTCAGAACTTACCTTGTAACTGAAGTTTGTATTTTTAACCAACATTTCCATTTACTCCACCTCCCAGCCCTTGGCAACCACTATTATACTCTCTGTTTCTTTTAATTCAACCCCTCCTTTTTTAGATCCACATATAAGTGATATTCAGTTCAGTTCAGTCGCTCAGTCATATCTGACTCTTTGTGACCCCATGGACTGCAGCACGCCAGGCTTCCCTGACCATCACCAACTCCTGGAGCTTGCTCAAACTTAAGTCCATCAAGTTGGTGATGCCATCCAACCATCTCATCCTCTGTCATCCCCTTCTCCTCCTGCCTTCAATCTTTTCCAGCATCAGGGTCTTTTCTGATGAGTATATTATATGGTATTTATTTTTCTTTATGTTTTCTGTGGCTTACTTCACTTAGTATTAGGCTCTCCATGTTCATCCTTGTTGCCCTAAATGGCAAGATTTCCTTCTTTTTATGGCTGAATAATATTCCATTTATACACATGCAAACAGACGTATCTGTGTATACATATATGTATACACTATATTTTCTTTATCCATTCATCCGTCAATAGATACTTTGGTTGTTACCACATCTTGGCTAGTGTGGATAATGTGGCAGTGACCTTGGATGTATAAATTAGCTCCTCAAGAAAGTGGTTTTGTTTCCTTTGGATGTATGCTCAGCAGTGGCACTGCTGGCTCACATGGTGGTCTACTTTTAATTTTTTGAGAAACCTCTACACTGTTTTCCAAAACGGCTCTACCCAGTTCACACCACCAACAGCACACAAGGGCTCCCTTTGCTCCGCATCCTCATCAACATTTGTTTTCTCTTGTCTTTTTAATAGTAGACATCCTAACAGGTGTGAGGTGCCGCCTCACTGTGTGCTTTAAAATCACTTTGCTTGTTTGTTTTGGCTTTGCTGCGTCTCCGTCGGTGTCTGGTCTAGTTGTGGCGAGCAGGGGCTGCGCTCTGGGTGCAGTGTGCGGGCTTCTCATTGTAGCGGCTTCTCTTGTTGCAGAGCATGGGTTCCAGGGCACGTGGGTGTCAGTGGTGGTGGCGCCCAGGCTTCTAGAGCGCAGGCTCAGTAGTTGTGGCCCACGGGCTTAGTTGCTGCATGGCAGAGTGGACCTTCCTGGATCAGGGATCGAACCCATGTCTGCTGCATTGGCGGGAGATTCTTTGCCACGTTCTGATCCTCATTGTGGTTCTGATTTGCATTTCCCTCATGATTAGTGATGTTGAGCACACTATCGTATACCTGCTGGCCATTTGTATGTTTTCTTTGGAAAAATGACTCTACGAGTCCCTTGCCTATTTTTCAATCGAGTTGGTATTATTATTATTTTTGCTATTGAGTTGTAAGAGTTTCTTATGTATTTTTGGAAATTAGCCCCTTATCAGATAAATAGCTTGCAAATATTTTCTCCCATTTCATAGAGTGCCTTTTCATTTTGTTTATTATTTTACCTTGCATGAAAAACCTTTTTAATTTGAGGTAGTCTCACTTGTTTCGGAGAAGGCAATGGCACCCCACTCCAGTACTCTTGCCTGGAAAATCCCATGGACAGAGGAGCCTGGTAGGCTGCAGTCCATGGGGTCGCTAAGAGTCAGACACGACTGAGCAACTTCACTTTCACGCATTGGAGAAGGAAATGGCAACCCACTCCAGTGTTCTTGCCTGGAGAATCCCAGGGACGGCGGAGCCTGGTGGGCTGCCATCTATGGGGTTGCACAGAGTTGGACACGACTGAAGCGACTTAGCAGCAGCAGCAGCACTTACTTATTTTTTCTTTTGTTGCCTCTGCTTTGAGTGTCAACCCCCAAAAATCATTGCCAAGAGCAGTGTCAAGGAGCTTAACTCATGCTTTCTTCCAGGATTTTCATGATTTTAGGTCTTACATTTAGATTTTTAATTCATTTTGAGTTGATTTTTGTACCTGCTATGAGATGGGGGTCCATTTAATTTTTTTGCATGTGGATATCCAGTTTTCCTAGCACATTTTATTGAAGAAACTATCCTTTCCCCATTGTATATGCTTGGCATCTTTGTTGAAAATTAGTGGACAGTGTATGTGTGGGTTTATTTCTATGCTGTCTATCCTGTTCCTTTGATCTATATGTCTGTTTTTTATGTTAACAGCATATTGTTTTGATACTTACAGCTTTTTAGTTTAATTTGCAATTTGTCTTAGAAGAAATTGTCTTAAGAAGAAAGGAAGTGTGATGCCTCTGTTCTTCTTGCTCAAGATTGCTTTAGCAGTTCTCCAGGTTAGCCACAAAACAAGTCTTACCGTATTGAAGAAGGTTAGAATTTTACTGGGTGTCTTTTCTGACCACAATGATATGAAACTAGAAATCAGTTATAGGAGGAAAATGAGAAAATTCACTAATATGATTAAACAACATGCTCCTGAACAGTCAAAAGGGAAATTTAAAAAATCTCAAGACAAGTGAAAATGGAAACAGCAAACCAATGGAATGTTATGAGATGCAGCACAAACAGTTCTAACAGGGAAGTTTATAGTGATAGATACTCACATTAAGGGAAAAAAGGAGTGATTTCAAATAAATAACCTAATTTTATTCCTCGGGGAATTAGAAAAAGTAAAACAAATTAAGCCCAGAGTTAGTAGAAGGAAGGAATTAAATGAAATAAAGACTAGAATGACAGTAGAAAAGATCAACAAAACTGTTTTGTTTTTTAAACAGATAAGCAAAATGGGCAAGTCTTTAACTAGACTAAGAAAAAAGAGAGAAGACGCAAATAAATAAAATCTTTAATGAAAGAGGAGACATTGTAACGGATACCACATAAACCCGAAGAATTGTAGGGCGCTTTCCTCTTATATTTTCATCTACTGTGAACAATTATATGCCAACAAGTTATAACCTAGAAGAAATGGATTAATTCCTAGAAACATGCAACTTACCAAGACTGACTCACAATGAAAGAAAATCTGAACAGACCAAGAATGAATAAGGAAAACCCCTCTTTTGGGGGTGCAAAGAACCTAGCCAGTGCCTGAGAGATGCACAGGGGCTTTCTGCTCTCCTGAGCCAGGCTTGGCAGATCCTCTGGGGCTGAGGAGACAAGCCAGACATCCAGACCCTGGTGTGGAGCCAAGAGGATGGAGGAAGTGGTGGGATGAGGCTGTGAGTAACCGGGATGCCACTTACATGGAGCTTTCTGCATCAGAGTGCAGCCTTCCTGGAAATGGGGCTTTCCGTTGCGTGAGAGTCCTCTGGTTCTCCTGCTATGAAATGTGAAAGAAAGTATTTTAGGGAGCTTGGGTTCCCCTCATATAGTCCCCAAGTTGAGGTTGTGTTAAGGAAACAAAATATAAGAAGAGCCTGGACTGGTTTTGAGAACAGAATTTCCCAAAATTTCCCCCAATTCAGGGCTTGTTCTGAAGGTGGTGGGGCTTTGCTCTCTGGGGCCAAGGGTTGATTCCCAGGGTACAAGGTTCTATCCGGGGGGTGAGGCTGCAATATCTGAAGGCAGGATTTGGGGTAGGTATTGGTTTGGGGGGTCTGAGTTCCATGCTGGGGTGAGGATTTTATCCCTAGGGAGGAGTTTTCACTTCAGGGTCCAGAATTCATGATTGCAGTTGAGCATTGAGTCTTGGGACCAAGAGTTCATTTGGGAGCTCCATATTCTAGGATTGGGTTGAGGTTCCAGTCTTAGGCTTGGGGGTTGATTATCAGACGGGAAGTCTTGTGCTCTGGGAGGAAAGGAAGAACTAGAACCCACTTTTTCTTTTGGGAAGACTTTCTGGGACCATAAGCAGAGGAATGGACCAATACACTGATGAACAGGAAGCTGGATTCCAGCCCTTGCCTGGATTTGAGACCAAGAATAAATCACTTAGAAGCTCGAGGTCTCTGGCTGAAAGCTTGGCCAGGCGGTGGTGTTGACTCACAAAGCACCATCCAAGCTTGCTTGATCCTCCCAAAATGACATTAATGGTGGGCTCCATAGGCATCGACAGCCATTGCTTGGTGAGTCAAATCCATGATGACAGTGCTCAAGCCGCCCTGGGCACTGTCAGCTTGGTCCAATTAGTGCCAATCAGATCTTAACTTGTACTGAGGGGCCCCCGGGGACAGGGAGCGCACATGGAGTGAGATATGTTAAATCTGGGTCCTGGGGCTTGGAGTGTGGCTCTGGCAGACGGGGGCAGGGCTGGGCTGGCCTGGGCCCACGGCTCCTCTCCCTGCAGGCCAGCTCCCACCCAGACTGACTGGCGGGGGAGATGTGATGTCGCTGTGATCAGGGGCCTTTCTCTCGTGTGCTTTGCAGGGCAGCTGGGAGGCAGAGAGTCATCCTAGCGCCCCCGTCCACCCCCACTGCAGGTGGTCTGGTCTTATAGGTCCTCTTCTTTTTTGTCCAAAGCGGGGCCAGCCCTGAATGGTGCAGAGCAGTCAGGGTGGGGTCAGCAGGGAGCTTCCAGCTTGGGGCAGTTTCTCTAATGTTCCAGAAAAACTTCTCCTTTGGGAAGGAGCCCTTTCTGGTGGCCCAGGAAACTAAGGAAACCTGAGAAGGTGGGGGAATTTTCTCCGCCACCAAGCCTGTCCTGGGGATGTAGAGATGGCTCTGTCTGCGTCTGTGGGGACCCTCCAGCCCCACTCTCTGGGCCTGGAAGGCCGAGAGGCCTGGGGTCCTTCTGGGCTGTGGAATCGCAACCTAGACATTGAACTCTGATGCTGTCCAGCAGGTCTCTGAAGTTCCCCTGGGGCATCTGGGGGCACCTAGGCCAGTGGTCCGGAGAAGACAATGGCACCCGACTCCAGTACTCTTGCCTGGAAAATCCCATAGACGGAGGAGCCTGGTAGGCTGCAGTCCATGGGGTCGCTAAGAGTCGGACACAACTGAGCAACTTCACTTACACTTTTCACTTTCATGCATTGGAGAAGGAAATGGCAACCCGCTCCAGTGTTCTTGCCTGGAGAATCCCAGGGACGAGGGAGCCTGATGAGCTGCCGTCTATGGGGTCGCACAGAGTTGGACACAACTGAAGCGACTTAGCAGCAGCAGCAGCAGGCCAGTGGTCACACCTCAGATGTGAGGAGGGAGGAGAGGGAGACAGGGTGGTTGAAGCCCGTGCTCTGAAATTGGACTTTGTCTTTGCTGCCCGAGCCACCTGAGGCCACACGGTTCTTCTGTACACCCCAGCTGTTCACTGGAGGTAAAGCTAGACTAGGAATAAATGCACAGTAAATACTGGCTCTCGTTGCCATCATTGGGCTCAACTGTTGGGTCTTGGCTTAGACATCACTTCCACCAGGAAGCCTTCTCGGACCACCCTGGCTAGTCAGATGGCCCCGGTGTCCTCTCTCCCTGCTGCCCTGCGTTTCCCTCATGAGACTGATCACACAGGCCATCAGGGCCTGTTAGTTTCTCTTATTGCCCGGCTTGCTCACCGCTGTATTGCTGCCACTAGCGCCTGGCTCACACAGTGGGCACTTGATGGATATGTATTTTAAAAAATGTTTATGTATTTATTTGGGCTTCCCTGGTAACTCAGCTGGTAAAGAATCTGCCTGCAATGCAGGAGACCTCAGTTAGATTCCTGGATTGGGAAGATCCCCTGGAGAAGGGATAGGCTACCCACTCCAGTATTCTTTTGCTTCCCTAGTGGCTCAGACAGTAAGGAATCCACCTACAATGTGGGAGACCTGGGTTTGACCCTGGGTTGGGAAGATCCCCTGGAGGAGGGCATGGCAACCCACTCCAGTATTCTTGCCTGGATAATTCCCACAGACAGAGGAGCCTGGTGGGCTACAGCCCATGGGGTCACATACAGACCATGGGGTCACAAAGAGTCGGCTGCGACTAAGCACAGCACATGTATTTATTCGGCTGTACTGCGTCTTAGTTGTGGCACATGGGGTCTTCAATCTTCATTGCGGCAGGCGAGTTCTTCTAGTTGCAGCATGTGGGATCTAGTTCCCTGACCAGGGTTTGAACCCTGGATCCCCTGCATTGGGAGCGTGGAGATTTAGCCAATTGGCCACCAGGGAAGCCCTGCAAGATACTTTGAAATGAATGCAAGGATGGACTGATTCTCGGGAATTCAAACTTTTCTTCTATGGGCTCTTTAGGGCTGTTACAGCCTCACTTTCTTTTCTTTGTTGAAATGACATTTCTGCACACCAGGCCCTGGGGCAAGAGAAGGGGAGAGCAATATTGAAGTGATGGTTTGTATGTTCATTCCCTGATGACACAGGTGTTCTCTGAGTGCCTCCTGGGTGCAAGGCCTTGTGTTAGCCTCAGAACAGACATGGTCCTGCTCTCATAGTGCTTATGGTGCTGATCACTGCGGCTGAGGCAGATCCCAGGAGAGGAGGGTAGTTAGTTAGGCTGAGTGCAGTCTGGGAGGGTTTCCAGGAGGAGCGACTTGCCTTGAGGAATGGTGGGAAGTGTGGATAAAGATGGCTAGCTCTCGGTGGGTGGGCAGGTAGCAGATGGAGCAGCCGGAGCCACCTGTGTTTGTGCAGTAAAGCCAAGCTGGCCAATGACGGCGTGTTCAGTGTCCTTGACTATCAGGTTGAAGGAGGATTCAGAAGCTGTGGGTGCCACCAGCTCTGCGTCCACAGACCAAAGACCTTGAGCAGTACTTGTCACTCCCTGAGTGCTGGTTCTAAGACGGAAACTGTGATGCCTGCCAGCCCCCTGGGGTCGTCAGATTGCAATGGCAAAGCACTTTGTAAAAGCAGCTGGCCCAGGAATGGAGGGATCCAGGGGCAGGCCCTGCCCAGTTAGGTAAAAGGCCCGTGGATCTGGAGGGAGCCAGTGGGAAAACAGGAAGGCAGCCCAGCTTCAGCCTTCTCTGTTTTGTAAATAATTAAATTCTTATCTCAGGTTTGTGGTGTCCACACTGTGGGAGGCAGGTGGGGCCGCTGGGAGCAGGTGCCCAAATTATCCAGGAAGTGGAGCCCCTCTCCTCCCCCTAGCCTCCTGGTCACCCATCCCTGGCAGGTGGGTGTGGGTAAGAGGAGCCTCCCAAGGTCTTCTCGTGGCTGGCTGCACCCATCTTCCTCTGCATTTCTTTTTTTCTCTCCCCCTCACTTTGTTCGATTGTCTGCCGCCCCCCTGCACGATCCCACCACTGCAGACACAAAGGGCCTCTTTCCCCCTCCACCCCAGCCCCTCGCGCTGTTCCCCCGTGCCTGCCCCGCATCGCTGCCTGTGGAAACCCTTCTCCTCCCTAGGGCCCCTCCTCAGACACCCCCACCTCCAGAAGGCCTGCACCCCCAAGTCTGCCAAGACTGTCAGGGGGCCTTAGGGGAGCACCGACCTCTCCCTCACCCCGTGATCCAGAGACAAACAGTCGTTTTTTTCATTTTTAGTGCTGAATACTGAGACTGTGAAGGTCTGTTTAGTCTTGTCCAGCTAACATAAACCAGCCGGAACTGGGCCGTGGCTGGGAACTGTGCTCTCAGTTCCCTTATTTGGAATGAAATTCACTGTTTTTTACTGGGAGGCAGTGGGGCTTTAGGGAGGCCCCGCTGCACCCCCTCCCCAGGGTGTGGCCTGAGTGGCCCCGCCAAAGGTCACCAGGGTGCCTGTGACCCAGAACTTGGCCCTAGGATGCTAGCCACATTCGGTGCTTCAGGGATGGAGAGGCTTGGGGTCATAGTGTCCATTCCTGCCCTTTTACAGGGAGAAACAGGCTAGTATAGGAGAGGGTACCAACTCAGAGTCACAGGGCAGATCGAAGCAGAGGAGGTCTGGAAAGCAGGGCTCCTGGTTCTCCGGCTTTCAGGTCTCTCTGCTCCTCCAGGGCACCCTGAGTCTAGCAGCTGGTAGGGGCAGGGCTGCGTGGTGGGGTGGGGGCTCACGAATCTGGCTGGAAGTGGCCTGAGGTCTGGGAGTCTCCCCAGCCTTCTGGGGAAGCAGCTGAGCACAGAGGCAGGGACAGGGAAGAAAGGAAGTGGTTGGTGGGAGGAAAGGGAGAGGTGGCCGAGGGTCCAGGAGAGCTGGGTGCTGGTCCCAACTCTGCTGCTGTCCCTGTGACTCTGGGCTCCCACCTGTCCTGGAGACTCAGCTGTGTTTTGGGCATCTCTCAGGGTGGGCCTTGGATGAACAGAGATCGGGGGGTGTTCCTTGCTTGTGTTGGACTGTGGAGCCAGCTCATTAGGCGGGTTACTATCCCTCCCTGTGTGCAGGGCTCCTCTACCCTAGAAGGTGTGGTCTTTTTAAGACTTCTCTGCAAGAGCATGAGCTTTAGAGGCAGAACTTGGATTCTAGTCCTGACTCTGACACTTATTAGCTGTGCTACTATGGACAGAGATTTCAAAACCCAGGGCTCTAGAAGGAGCAGTGAGGATCTTTGCAAGAATGGCATGAACTCGATGATGATATGTAAAATGTCTGTACCCAGTAACCTGAGCAAGGGGGCTGCTGACCTCTGAGCCGCACAGCGCACTCAGGCCAGCCTTGGGACTCTGTGATCTGCTTCCTTTGCTTGACCCAGGTCCCTACTCGAAACCCACCAATTGCGTGTTTAGATATTCTTTCTACAGGGAACCTCCCCACCCCACTCAACATCATAACTTCTCATTTATTCACTTATTCTTCTTACACAGACCACACAGCTGGGACTTAGGAAGCTGTCACTAACCAGTGTAGAAATTCCTGAGACTAAAACAGGAAAGAGAAGTGTTAGAAATCACAGGCCTGAGAAATCCTAACCAGAAGCCCCTGGTGCTGGGGAATGGGGCCGGGAGACCGAGCATTGTTTACTATGAACATTCCAGTCACTGCTCTCTTAGCAGTAATGCCAGTGCTTGTATCCAAGGCTGTGTATGAAGATACATTGAACATCTGTTCCTACGCGGTTAGTGAGGCACTCATTTACAAAAGATCATCTCGTTGCCAAGAGCAAACCATCACCTAGTAAAACAGTAACTCAGCATTGAAAGCAAAGGGCGATGATAGATGGGCCAATGTCCACACAAGCGGGGGCCTCTCTGGGCAGGGGGAGCCATTAAAGGTTTTAGATTCATTTTCTGGACAGCTCATTCTAGCTGGCCCATGGAGGGTGGATTTAAGAGGGATACAGTGGGAGCAGGGAGACCAGTTATGATGGGAGTGTAGCTGTCTGGGGTGGGGGGTGGGGGACAGATGCCAAAAACTGAAGTGCAGTTTTGGTGAAAGAGAGGAGGGGACACATTTGAGACACACTTAGGAGGTGTGCCTGGCAGCACTGGTACATGAATGGAGGTGGGGGTAAGGGAGAGGGAGGGATCGGAGATGGTGCCGGGGTTTTCAAGTGTCTGGAAGGGCGGTGATCCCACAGGACATGGAGCAGGAGGGGAGGGTTGGAGGGGAAGAGGGTGGGTTGAGTTTGGGGATGTCAGAGGAGCCCCCAAGGCATTCTGGGCGAGTCGTTGGGTTGGCAAGGCCATGTGTGAGCTTTAAACTCAGGGGAGAGGTTGTGGCCGCAATGGGAAGAGAGCCGAGGAAGAGCAGAGGGCTGGAGAGGCCGAGGAAGGTCCTGGTGGTAGGGTTTAGAGGTCGTGATATGGCGCAGCGCTGTGGTTCTCAGACCTTAATTAGCCTACAGATTGCCTGTAAGCTTGAAAATCTGCAGGTTCCTATCCCCCACCTCCTCCAGTTAACCTGGTTTAGTAAATCTGGGGGTGAGTGCCTAGGATCTGCTTCTTAAAACAAGAACATCAGGCCACACTGATGTGAAGGATCCATACACCATTGGTTGTGAAACACTTGTCTGGGGTCAGTCAAATCTGGGTTCAAATCTTGACTCTTGGATCTTGACTTTGGACACATCTCTTGATCTTCCAGACATAGATTTCTTTATCGGTTACTAGGCATTCTAGTTCCCAGCTCACAGGGCTATGGTGTGAATTAAATGAAGTCATAGCTGTAGGTCATGTGGCTAAGGACCTGGTGGCTAGTAAGAGCTCAGTAAGGAAGAAGTGTTTCTTGTTTATTATTGAAGTTTGGAGATGGTGAGCAATGGGGCAGGGCAGGCTGCTGACCACACAGATGGGTCAGTCCCGGGTGAGTACTCTTGGTTTGAACTGGCCCCAAATTTCCATCTCCAAGGTGTCTTACCTGAGTTGATAGGGCTGGGGGCTCCTGGCTCATCTGATCAAGTTCACAAAAACCCATGAATCAAATCAGAAGTCAGTTTACTACTTCCCACAGAAACAGACTGTGTCGACTGTTGGCACATTTTCCCCCTGCAGAAAGCTACTGAAGTGCCGGGTGAACCTGGCACCCGACAGAGAGCTGGGGACCCAATCTGAGGACTGAATTACCTTGGGCTCTGAACCCTGCCCAGGCCACTTCATTAAGAGGAATGTCTGCCAGGTGGACCCGACACTTGGACCAGCCTGGCAGGGCATCATCTCCCTGACTGTGCTCCACGGGCCCCACTACGGTTTGCCTTGGTGACACCCCTTTCCCCTGACACCTTGGTGGCCAGTGTACACGTCTTTGCTTTGGATTTGTTGATGCCTGCAGTCATGTCTTCTGTAAGTGCCGCCATGTCTGGGGCTATTTTTTTTTGGCGGGTAACTTTGCATGCCCTGATCTATGACCAACCAATTTCTTAAGACTACAGTTCAGGGAAAGCTTATTGCTAAGTTCCATGGGGGCACCTCACTGTGGCCTCCTCTCCACTAATTGCCCACAGGGCGTTTTAAGAAGGAGGGAGTAGGTTGAATCAATGATGGCATCTCTCATACTTCTGGGGGCTAGCTGGGTTGGGTTCCCCTCCAGAGGAATTAAGGAAGCCCTTAAAGACTTCTCTGGAAGACCCCAAATCCTCCTCCTGAGCCTGTGTGTGGTTTTGGATCCCCCTGTCACAGACAACATATTGCATCCTCCTCATTTTTTAAAATAATTTTATTTGTTTTGTTATTGAGTGTGCTGGGTCTTTGTTGCTGTGTGAGCTTTTTTTCTAGTTGTGGTGACCTGGCGCTACTCTCTTGTTGCGGAGTACAGGCTCTAGGGCACACGGGTTTCAGTAGCTGTGACTGCCAGGCTCAATAGTTGCTTCTTAGCATGCGGGATCTTCCTGGATCAGGTATCGAACCTGAGTCTCCTGCATTGGCAGGCAGACTCTTTACCACTGAGCGACCAAAGACGTCCCCTCCTCATCATTTTTGTCACCGTTTTAAACTCTACCACTATCACCGACAACAGATGGTTTAGAAAGAGTTTATTAAATTATAAGAGTAATATACCTTTTGGCCAACATCTCCTCATTTCCTCCAGCCCTCAGTCTCTAGCAGCCACCAATCTACTCTCGGCTTTAATGAGTTTGACTTTTTTTTTTGGAGTTGCCTTTTATTTTTTAAAAAATTTATTTTTTTTAATTGAAGAATCAGTTTGGCTTTTAAGACTTCATATATAAATAAGTTCATGCAGGACTTGTCTTTGTCTAGCTTATTTCATTTAGCATAATGTCCTCTAGGTTCATCCATGTTGTCCCTAATGGTGGGATAACATTCTCAAGAAAGGAATATGCTATTGTGGAGTAATGTTCCGTGGTGTATATGTACCACATTTCCTTTACTGATTCATCTATGGATAGACAGGTTGTTTCCATGTCTTGGCTGTTGTGAATAGTGCTGCTGTGAACATGGGAATGCAGACAGCTCTTTGAGACAGTGATTTTATTTCCTTTGGATATATACTCAGAAGTGGGGTTGCTTTTACAGCCTGGCTTGCTCACCACTGTATTGCTGCCACCAGTGCCTGGCTCACACGGTGGGCACTTGACAGATGTGTTTTAAAATATTTGTGTGTTTATTTGGCTGCACTGGCTCTTAGCTGGGCTGTGTGGGGTCTTCAATCTTCATTGTGGCACGCGAGTTCTTTTAGTGCAGCATGTGGGGTCTAGTTCCCTGACGAGGAATCAAACCTGGGCCTCTTGCATTGGGAGCACAGAGTCTTAGCCACCGCACCAGGAAAGTCCAGGGAAGCCCTTGACACCCTTGTCGAAGATCAGTTGGTCATAAGTGCTTGGATTTGTTTGTTGGCTCTCTGTTCTGTTTCACTGGTCTATATGTCTGTTTTTCTGCCAGTATCTTACATACTGTTTGATTACTTTAGGTATGTTATGGTTTGAATTCAAGAAGTGTGATGCCTCTAGCTTTACTCTTCTTGCTCAAGACTGCTTTAGCTCTTCAAGGTCTTTTGTGGTTCCACGTGCATTAAACAGTAATTCCTCATTCCCTCTTGCTCCCAGCCCCTGGCGCTCACCATTCTACTTTCTGTCATTATGGATTTGACTACGCTGGGTACCTCATATGATTGGAATCATAGAATATTTGTCCTTTCATGACTGGCTCATTTCACTTGGTAATGAGCCAGTTACTAATATGTCAGAATTTTCTGTATGTCCAGTTTATCCATATGTCAGAATTTTCTTTTTAAAGCTGAATATTTCATTGCTGTATTTTCTTCATTCATTCATCTGTTGATGGACACTTGCATTGTTTCTATCTTTTGGCTCTTGTGAACAATGCTGTTATGAACACAGGTGTGCAAATATCCATTTAAGACCTTGCTTTCAATTCTTTGGGGGTATGAACGCAGAAGTGGAATTGTTGGATCTATGATAATTCTATTTTTCATTTTTTAGGGAACTGATTTAACTTATTTTTAATAGGAACGACAATATTCTTTCCCCACCCCCTCCCTCCTCTCATATCCGTATTTAATAGACTGTAAAAACCAGCTTTATTGAAGTATAATAGACACATATGTATACTATGTATATAATAATGTGCAATTTTATGCGTTTTGACATACATATAAATCCATTAGCCCTGTAAGTTAATGAACATCTGCATCACCCTGAAAAGTTTCCTGTGCCTTTAGAAACCCCCCTCTCTCTGCCTCTCACCCCCAGATTCAAGTACTCATTGATCTGCTGTCACTAAAGGTTAGTTTTCATTTTTTGAGAATTCTGTGTAAATGGAATGATATCGAATATGCCCACTTTTCCTCTGCCTTCTTTCAGTCAGTATACTTATTTTGAGATACATCCATGTTGTGGTGTGTATCCATAGTTTGTTCCTTCTTATTGCTTAGTAATATTCCATGGTATGGGTGTACAGTTTATCTGTTCGCCTGTTGATGGGCATTTGGGTTCTTTTCAATTCTATGCTATTACCAATAAAGATGCTAAGAACATTTGTGTATAGGTCTGTGCTCCGTCATGTCCGACTCTTTGTGACCCTTGCCAGGCTCCTCTGTCAATGGAATTTTCCACATAAGAATACTGGAGTGGGTTGCCGTTCTTCCTTCTCTAGGGGATCTTCCCAACCCAGGAATCAAACCCATGTCTCTTGTGTCTCCTGAACTGGCAGGGGGATTCTTTACCTCTGTGCCACCTGGGAAGCCCTTATGTATTCTGAGTGCTATATTAGATATGTGCTTTGTAATAATTTTTTTCCCTGTGGCTTTTCTGTTTATTCATTCTTTTCATTCGCTTAAAAAGACTTATGTTACATTTTTGTAAGATTTAAATAAATTACATAGTTTTACAGCATCTCAACCTGTCATAAACAAGTTCATAAACAACTTCTTGTATTATGCGTACAGTTCAGCTGGAAGCAGCAGGTGCACGGAGATACCAGGGAACACCCCACTGGTTTCGAAGTCTGTGTGCTGTGGTATCAGTCCTGTGTTCCAGAGGAAATGAAGTTCATCAGTGTGGCTGAGACCTGTTTTTATTTGGGGTAGCAATGTGTCCAGTCAAAAGACTGAATGTTCCACCTTCCTTACATCTTGGTTTAGCCATGTGACTACATTCTGGTCAATGGAATGTAAATTAGAATTGTTGGGCTGGCTTTGAGTAAGGTATCTTTAAAGAGGGGCAGATAGCTGGTGTGGTTCCTTTGATTTTGGTTTTCTGTGTTCCTTCTGCTTCCTACCTGGAATATGGACAAGGTAGCTGGAGCTTCAGCAGCTAACTTGGACCAGGAGTCAACCTTGGAGTTTCTTATGGATGGTGGGGTAGAAAGATAAAAGAAGCCTGGTCCTTGATGACTGCAGAGCTGCCACACTCAACTTGGGCTGCATACATGCAGACTTCTTCTATGTGAGAGGAAATACCTTATGTGTTTAAACATCTGTATTATCTCTGTTTTTTTGTTACTAGCAACCAAATCCAGTTGCTAAAGGAATTTGGTTAATATGGCAGTGCGTCAAGGGGAAGTCAGTTCTGCTGAATATGTATTTATATCACCATGATCATATTGTTATAATACTTTTTATTCCTGCTCTCCATACTTTATCACTACTATTTTCTTCATCATCACACCGTCTTCAGCTTTATCATCTTCTTGCTCATATTGTTATTATTTTGAATAATTATTTTCATTATTGTAACAGTCTCTGAATTTGCTTCTTGTTGATGGAGGACTGTTTGTGTGTAAAATGTATTTCTCTTGTTTAATATTCCATAGTGGTGGGACAGGTAAAAAAAGAGAGGGAGTCTGAGGGAGACTTTGCCACCAAAAACGTCTGTGGAAATGGGTAGAGTTGGCGCTCAGATCTTGTGCAGCTTTAGTGTTCATTGGGAATGAGCTGTGTCAATCATTTCTGCTCTACTAATAGCCAGCGTTGCTCCCACATGGGGCAGCCCTCCAGGCCTGTAAGTGAAACAATAGGATTGGGTGGTGGGGCAGGTCTGAGTCAGCAGTTGCCTATAAAGAAAGGCAGAGGAAATTAAACTTGATGGTGTAAGAAATGAGAAATCATTGAAGTGTTTTGTTTGTTTCTTGCCTGCACTGTGCAGCCTGCAGGATCTCAGTTTCCTGACGAGGGGTCAAGCCTGACCCATGGCAGTCAAAGCCCCGAATCGCTGGTGGGAGGCCACCGGGGAACTCCCAAGTGATGAAGGTTTCTGAGTGGGGGTGGGGGGCAGCATGGCTAATGTACAAAGGGTTGGGGATGGGTGAAGGGGACTCAAAGGCGGGATGCCCACTTAGGAGACTGTCACGGTGGTCCAGGCATGAAGTGGTGAAGGTCCATTGTTAGGCAGGTCAGGTATTATTCAGTGACTATCAAGAGGCGAGTAAACATGCAAAAATAATTTTTAAAATTATCAGAGGATATGCTTGTGTGACGAAAACTAGGGAGAAAGTGAGGAGAGCCTGGACGAGCCATTAGACCTCAGGGCTGGTGAGCCTGCTTGAAGGAAGAGAGGTGAGGAAGGAAGTTTGGCAGAAACATTTTAGGCTGCAGGGCAAGTCTAGGGAAAGTTCTTCAGGGCCCTTGGGGAGTCCTCATAGTCACCGGTCAGAGGAGTCCCACGCCCCCAGGAGTGGGCCTGCCCTACTTTCCCTGCTCCACGCAGTCATTGGCTGGGAGTGGCTCCTGGAGGCAAGGCCATGGAGCAAGGCCGGGGGTGGGTTTCAGAGCTCCAGGGTGGGGCCCTCCTTCAGTTATGCCTCCTGCAGTGCATGGTCTAAGAGGGCATGACAGGGGTGGGAGATATGGGGCAGGTGACTGCTCCTGTCCTGGGGTTCTGCTTGCAAGTCAGACACGTGGCCTTGGACTGGCTTACACACTGAGCAGCAGGCTGTACTATCTCAGGGCACAGGAGGCCCAGGATTGGGTGGATGTCAGGCTTGGTGGAGTCTGGGCTCAACGATGAGGTGGGAGATGACACGCTTTCCATCTCTCTGCTCTGCCATCCATGGGTTGGCTTCCTTTGGGGCTGGTAGCGACATGGCCATGGCAGGCCCAGAAACCACTGTCAGACCCAACAACATCTAGAGGATGTGTTTCTGCTTTCGTGCACGCTAAGTCACTTCAGTCCTGTCCGACTCTCTGCGACCTCCTGGACTGTATTCCGCCAGGCTCCTCTGTCCATGGGATTCTCCAGGCAAGCATACTGAAGCGGGTTGCCATCTCCTCCTGCAGGGGATCTTTCCAACCCAGGGACAGAACCTGCGCCTCTTACGTTTCCTGCACTGGCAGGTGGTTCTTTACCACTAATGCCACCTGGGAAGCCGTTTGTATGTCTGAGGAGCTAGCAAACCTTTCCGGAGAAGGCAATGGCACCCCACTCCAGTACTCTTGCCTGGAAAATCCCATGGGCGGAGGAGCCTGGTGGGCTGCAGTCCATGGGGTCGCGAAGAGTCGGACACGACGGAGCGACTTCACTTTCACTTTTCACTTTCATGCATTGGAGAAGGAAATGGCAACTCACTCCAGTGTTCTTGCCTGGAGAATCCCAGGGATGGGGGAGCCTGGTGGGCTGCTGTCTATGGGGTCACACAGAGTTGGACACGACTGAAGTGACTTGGCAGCAGCGGCAGCAGCAGCAAACCTTTCTCAGAGGGACTTTGCAGATTCCCTACTATGCGTCATTGGCCAGAAGTGGGTCACCTGGCCCTACTTGACCCAATGGGGAATGGAACCACTATGATTGGTTTATACTGATGGATTGCAACTCTGGATACACATTAGAACCACCTGGAGAGCGTTTAGAAGCACACATGCCTGCGTCCCACCCTCAGAGTTTCTGTATTAATTGGTCTGGAGTTGGGAGCTAGGCATCAGTAGCTTTATAACCTCCGTAGGTGGTGCTAATGTGCAGCCAGGGTGGAGAGTCCCTGTTGTCCTGGAGCACAACACATGCTGGGGAGTCAGCCACAACATCCATTCCAGTCACTTAGCAGTTTTGTCTGGCTTGTGCAAATCAGCCTCTTTGAACCTTAGTTTCCTCATCTATAAAATGGAGCCCAACAAGACCTGCCTCCTACATCACAGAGAAGACTGAATGAGCTCACGATGCTCATAACTTTGCTGATTGTAAGTCCCTGACACCTGAGAGAGTTTGCACATCACTCTCTTTCAGTGTGGAGGGAAAATTTAGCTTCTCGGCTGCCTAGGGCAGCCAGGGTAGAGATTTCTGCCAGCTTAGCTTCCTGCCATGAAAGTAGAAGAGAAGAAGGACAGACTGGGGAGCCACAGGCAATGGCAGCGGGCTTTTTCCTTGGATGGCGTGGGTTTTGAATGCGTTGCTATAAATGGTTTATGCAAACGAGCTGGAGGGGCTCATCTCCCTGCCGCCTTAATGCGGGAGAGGCTGGGCAGGAGCCAGGTGTGTGGTTTTTAGCACAAGCCTGCAGGCTGTGGTTAGGGGCCGGTGGTTGCTCTCTTGCTGCCTCCAGGGAAGATGGTCAGATAAGGCTGTGGTTCCTCAGTGTTCCGGGACACACCTGGCTGCTCCGCTTCTTGGCTGTTTCTATCGAAGTGAGCACTGGCTTGTACTGCCAGTAGAATTCAGGGAACAAGGAGGGCCCCCCGGGGAATGTGAGATCATGGGTCAGGCAGTCTGCGACCTTCCAGTGCCACTGGGCCTGCCTGGGGCATTGTGGCTGAGCTGAGGCCTAGAGCCTGGAGAAGGGTTAGAGGGGATCAAGTAAAACCCCTCACCGTTAGCCTCGGCCTGTCTTCCTTCAGTATTCCAATTCCTCTCCTTTTCTTGCTTCCTTCATAAAATATAGTTTGAGCAGACCCAGCACCCCACCACGTTAGGTGCTAGGGACCCAGAGCTAAAAAGACACCTGCCTGCTCTCAGGTTGCTCCCAGTATGGGAAGAGGACCCTGGCATCACTGTAGGACTGGGCCTGCACGAATGGATGGATGTGCCTTGGAGGCAGAAGGCCTAGTCTTTCCAACACCCCGAGGTGCTGGGATGACCTCAGAGGAAGAGGCCATCCAAGCTGAGAGATGAAGGCAAGGTGGAAGTTTTCGAGTGACTGGTGTGGTGCGGGGCACTCCAGGGAGAGGAGCGCACCGTGGACCTGTGTGATGCAGCTGTGTTCTGGGGCATGCATGGTTCAAGTGCAGAGTGTGGCTGCTTGGGGCTGGGGAAGTCACAGCCTGAGGTGATGCCAGGTACCGTGGGCTGGGGACCTCGGTTGCTTCCCAAAGGAGGGTTGAGCTTATCCACTGTGGACTCTGAGCAGGGCAGTGCCCCAGCTGATGAGTCAGGGAGAAAGGTCAGCCTGCAGCCCTGAGGAGGGGACAGGCTGTTAGAAGAACTGTCCAGGTCAGGATGATGCTGGTGCCCTGAACTGTGGGAGTAGCCAGGGCATGGATCATAGAAGGACACGGTGATGGCTCACATGGGGAATCCAGGCTGACACCAGACGAGTGGCCTGGTTGGTGGAACTGAAGGGGTAAACTAGGCAGGCCACAGAACCCTGGGGTGGTGCCCATGTCGGATGGGGTCAGGAAGAAGACTGAGAAGCAGTAAGTTAGAGCGTGCTGGCTGGCCCGTCCTTGGTTTTCCATTAGACCATGGTGGAAAGCAGGGTTGGGAGAGGTAAGGCGGGAGTGGAGATCCTTGATTGCTTCTCCCTAAAGGATTCCCCTCCCACATCCTGAAGATACACGAGTCCAATTCATCCATTTTACCGATGTGGAAACTGTGGTCCACAGAGGAGTTTGACTCGCCCCAGGTCACACAGAGAATTATTATGGAGGTGGTGTCATGACTAGTAAAAATGGATCCCCAAGCAAAGGCTTATGTAGCCCACATCCCTTAATTGGTACTGAGAACACTTGTTTTCTGGGCAGGAGAAGTGGGTTTGGCTAAGCAGAGTTGAGATTGTGAGGCCTGGGGCATTGTTTTAGAGAGGGGAGAGAGATCCTTGCTTCTTTTCGCCTAAAGTGTGTGTGTCTCTCAGTCGTATCTGACTCTTGGCAATCCCATGGACTGTAGTCCACCAGGGTCTTCTGTCCATGGGATGCTCCTGGCAAGAATCCTGGAGAGGGTTGCCATTCCTTTCTCCAGGGGATCTTCCTGACCCAAGGATTGAACCCAGGTCTCCTGCATTGCAGGCAGATTCTTTACTGTCTGAGCCACCAGGGAAGCCCACTCATTTAGTAGTGGGACCCAGCCCAGGAGCAGCATTGACCCACCTCCTGGCGCCTTACCCCCATAAGGAGGAAGGAACCTGTGCAGACATTGTAAGAGGCTGCCCTCCTTGAGTCTCCCCAAACCCCAGCAGGCTTCTTCAGACCTTCCTTGGCCTTGGTCAGTTTTACCATGGACTGCAGGAGTCCTGGGTCCCAGGGAAAGGTTTATCCTCTAAACTTTGATGCTGGCAAGCCCACTCTGTGCATTGCTAGGGTGGCTGGTGGATTATCTGACCCGGGGCTCCAGCAGCTCGAGGGATGGAGGGAGGGAGGGGGTGGCACCTTGAAGGAGGAGCCTGAATATGTTAACTGGAGAGAGAGGCAAGAAAGGTGGGGCCTTGGATGACGGTGCAAACTGGGAGATGGGGCAACTGCAGGAAGCAGCTGCAGGGAGGAAAAGGGGTTTTCTGTTATTGCATTCACCCCGGGGTAGCTGCCCTTCTGGGGCCATCCTTTAGGTGGAAGACCATAGTCCTGACAGCCCTCTTCTATCGGCTGCACCTGAGCTCTGGCTCCAGAAGGAGGAGCAGCCAGCACTGAGGCAGCCACAGGCTTGTGGTCATCCCCAGGCCTTTAGGGACAAGAGCCCCTGTTTGCAGGCTGACTGATGATGCAATGTGAGGTATTCTGGGTTTGGAATGAGGGCCAAGGGCTCGAAGTGCAGGGGCAGGAAGTTGAGTCCCTCTGTGGGCTCAGTGGGCTTGGAAGTCTCAGGCTTCTCGTGACAGGCCCTGAATGGACCCCAGTACTCACAGGTGCCACCGTGCCTGGGCATCTTGCTCTCAGCTCTGCAGCCAGCATGGCTAAGGTCCCCTGTGTTCCAGGTCATGGCCCCGGGTGGTGGGCACAGAGCTGGCATAGTTCAGTGGCTGGCCTTTAGGTCAGCCACTCACTCTGACTGTGAGAACAGAAGCACCAATCTGAGACCCTGCTCCCCCAAAGGACCTGCCACCCGCTCCCTCTCTTCAGAGTATTTTCAGGTTTTTGTCTTAGGCCTGTGAGGGTGGGTACCCCTCTGTGTTAATCCCCACTTCCCCTTTGATCATGTGCATGGCGTAAAGCTCTGGTCTGCAAAACTCAAGAGCCCCTGTTCACCTCCCAGTGTGGGGGGTGGGCCCAGAACCTGCCTGGGGTGAGGTCTCTGGTGGTACAGGGGAACCCAGGCAGGGTCGGATAGTGTCTGTGGGTACCGTATAGCCAAAGTCCAGAGTCAGCTAACCTTGGGATCAGCAGATTTTACATTTGCACCTTTGCTGACCAGGGCCCCTCTGACCGATGCTGAGTTTTTTGAATTGAAGGTGGCTTTTCTCAGGGCAGTGTTGTGTGGGAGACAAAGCCCAGCACCCTGGGCTCCTGAGTCTGAGATCTGGGTTCCGGACCCTGCTCTGGCACCTTGTAGCTTCTGCAATTCATGTTTGTCTCCTTGAGCTTCTGTTTCTCTCATCTGCCAAAAGAGATAAGCAGCTGCCCTCTAGTACCTGATGGGGGCTTTTTGCAAATCCAGTAAGATGTTTTTGTGAACATTTTCTCTGGCTTTTATGAGCTGGGTTTTTCCAAGAGGCCACATGGCAGAGAGGCCAACACTGGTACTCTGATAGCAGGTTATACGTGTGTCCAAATCTCAGTTTAGCTGCATATTGACTGGATGCGGTATTCCACTTCCCAGGCCTCAGTTTCCACATCTAGACACCGAGTTCCCAGTGCTGCCCCTCCCTTATGTGTGCTCAGAGCAGGTGTTTCAAGGTGCCGGCAGCTAATGTCATTTTCTTAATTGATCTGGATGCTTGTTTGTTTTAGTTCCTACCTAGTTTCTGCAGCAGGAGGAGGTGGTACTGGGGCTCCCACTGATGGGGTAAGGGGGAGCCAGGTCAGAGGTCATGGTGAGGAGAGGGAGGCAGCCCAGCCCAGTGGGACTAAGGAACTCTGAGAGGCAGAAGCTCGCAGGTGGCCAGCCGAGCTGCTGAGGGTGGAGTTCTCTCCTTTGGACAGGGGATTCTGGGACTTCAGTGCCCACCTGCCCTCTGACAGCCCCTGGGACTCACATTTCAGCCTCTCTGTTCTGCTGGATGGCTTCCTGGATACCAACCCCTCCTTTGCATCCTGGGCCCTGTGTGGTCACCAGCCTGGTCCTCACCAGGGCTGCACCCATGACCATTTGCTTGGCCAGTAGCCGCTGCCCTCTGTCCTGGCGGGGGGGCGCCCATGCAGGGCCTAAGTGCAGGCTCTGGAGGCCAGCGGACCTGAGGTCAGATTCCACATCTCCCTGTTGCTACTCCGTGTCCCAGTTTCTCATCCTGAAGGCCCATCCATGATAGGGCCTTTGTGTCGACCTCAGGTCTGTAGGTATCTCATCAATAGCACTCCCACGGTCATGGCACTTCCTGTGCATCCACCCTGTTCTGAACACACTACCTATGGGAATGTATTTCATACTCGAGGAGCCCTACGAGGCTAGTGCTTTTATTGTGAACCTCATTTTCAGTTGATAAAATGGGCACCCAGTACGTTTTATATCTGAGAGTTGAACGAACCCAGGTTGTCTGGCTCAAAAGCTTGTTCTTCACCACTACCTCTGAAGCACCTAATGTCTGCAACCTCTGAGTGATGCATTGAGTAATATCTGGTATTGTCAGATCCTTGGGGTCTGGCTGCCAGCGGCCTTTCTGGTAGTGCTCCAGAGCCTGGCCTCTTTGGAGTCCTGCACCATCACCCTCTCTTGCCTGCTAATGCCCAAAGGAGAGGCCCTGGCAGTGAGCAGGAGGCAGGGTCAAGGCATAGGAGTCGAGGTGAGGGCCACGTCAGCTGGTGCTGGACTCTGCTATCCCACAGTAGATGGGATCTAGAAGGGGCATGAAGCAGGAGAGAGTCTGAGGAAGTGGACTCCTCAGAGGCAGGAAGGTGGGCTGCAGGAGGCGTGGGATAGGGGAGCTTCCCAGCCTGTGGGGGGCTTCAGATATCTGGGTGCTGAGACCAGAAAGGGTGGGCACTGGGATTTCTGGCTGAACCACAAGGCCTGGAGGTGCATGTTTGAGTGTGTGGCAGGGGAGGGGGGTGGGGAGGGACAGGGTGGGGGAGAGCGGTCTCTGGCTGCAGAGGAGGGATTTAACCTGCTGCAATCAGCTGCCAGCTTTCCTCGAAATCCAGCAGGATCAGTCGAGTGTGTTTACACATCCCTAGCGGACGAGGCTCTCGTCTTGCTCCAGCGCGTGTGTCCCGTCTCCTGTGTCACCTTGGGTCTCCCCATCTCTCTGCTGCTCCTTCAGTGTCTCATTGTCTGCCCTTCCCAACCTTCCTCAGCAAGGTCATAATTTAGGGACCAAACTTTATGAATTCAGGCCCTGATAATTTATCACTTGTGATCACTGGAATGGCTTTGAAATTTCTTCCACCTGAGCAAAAATAGAGTGCTAACCTGGTGACAAAGGACGATGTTTATTCTGCTTGCTTAGAAGAACCCACATTTCACCTGGTGCTCTGAGATGATATTTGCATGAAAGGCGAGCACGCCATAACACATGCAAAGCTTGGAATGGCGACGAGAGCAAGGCGAGTGCTGAGAAAGTGGTCCATGATGGTGCTGAGGAAGGCCATTACCTATGGAGGCCGGTCCTCCCTTTCTTCTCCTGGGTGTACTATATACTCATAATCTGCACGTCCCAGGTCTCTCCTCTCTGAGGTTGGGGTGGAGAGCCTAGCCTCTTCAGGTCCTACCCGGATTCCTGAGTTCTCTGGCTGTATGAACCACATCATCAGCGGTTGCTATTACTAGCCAAGCCCCAGGCCTCAGGAAAGCTCTGTAGCTTGCCCAGTCACGTGGTGGAGGAGCTTGCCTATCTGACCTCCAGATCAGAGCTCAAACCTCCATGCAGGTGGGTGGCAAGGCACCCACCCTTCCTGGTGGGGGTCATAGATCTTATCATGGGCAAATGTTGGTTCCAGCTGGGGGCTCTGTGGGTGTGGGCTCTGTCTGGCACACTGTGTTCTGGGAACTGAAACCTTGTTCTTCCTTGTTCTGCCCTTTCTACCTGGCATGGACGGTGACCCCTCTGTCTAGTCCAGGCTGGGCACGCTGGCCCTGAGGCCCAGACCGGGGGAGCAGGAGGAGGTGCGTTGAAGTCTCAGAGGGTCTGAGAAAGGGCTACTTGGCGTTGGGCCTCGGACCTGGAAGGGGTGCCCAACTCCAGGCTGTTTTCTCAGATTCCCTTTCAGTCCCCGCCCCGGCCTCTGCACCTGTTGTGTTCCCGTCATCCTGGGCGCTGGCAGCTGTCACTGCTGGGGCACCTGTCCCACCCCCGAGGACGTCCCGTGGGCTCCCTGGCTCTGGTTTCCTGCTCTCTGTCCCTGTGCGGCTTTGTCATCGCCATGTGCTCGCTTGCTCTCACAGCCTCCAGGCAGCAGCCTCCACTTTAGGTTCTGAGTGTGGGAGGCAGCTTTTGGGGGTTCACTGCTTCCCGTTCTTTAGCACCAGGCCCTGTCTAATCAGGCAGGGAAAATGGCCCTAGCCATTGGGGGACATGGGTCAGCCTTAAGCCCCAAATGCCAGGTGACTCATCAGCTCAATCAAATTATCCCTTGTTCTTGATTAAAAAAAAAAAAAGACATTTAAGCAGCCAGAAGTTGCCTCCCAGCTCCTCCTAGCAGGGCCGCCTCCCCTTGCTGACCTCTCTTTATACCAGGCTCCTCTGTCTACCTCCCCCGCTGTAAAGAGAAGTTATCACCTCTCCTTGTCCCGTCTTCCATGTTGCCCGATGTCCCGACCTGTGTATTATGTTAAACATCAGATGACATTGGACCTGAGTTCAGTGCTCCTGCCTTCCACCCGCTGTGCAGCCAGGGGAAAGCCCACGATTTACTCGACTTCATTGCCGCAGCCGAAGGTGATGGCTGGACCCAACACTCTCTCGCATTCCCTCCCCTTCAGAGATTTTAGGGTCTCTGACTTAAATGGTTTCTCTTGTCCAGGGAACTTGTTCCAGGTTTTATTGTGCCATTGTTGGGTGTGGTCTAGACTTTACGTTCTGAGAGGTGCTGGGTCTTGGGAGATGTGGATGAAGAAGGATGTGGTGAGGGGAGGGTTGAGGTGGGGAGCTCGTTTTGGGGACCAAGAGGGGGCCCAGGAAGGAAGAGGAGCAGGTGGCAAGGGGTCAGGAGAGAGGAGTTGGCTGGGAGATGAGGGGGACGCTAGCAGGGTGAGGGTCTCAGGAGCTGAATGGGTTCAGAGAGGGGGAGTGTTCCCTGGATGGGGCTGGAGGGCAGAGGCAGCAGGGGGCTAGCTAGAGAGGGAGGGCTCCTTTCTGAAGCCTGGGCAGGCTTTCTGTCAGCCTGGTTGCTCCCCAAGGGCACATCCAGGCCTGCCTTCTGCCTGTGTGCTCTGAGGGACCACAGCCCCTTCCCTCCCCTACCCGCAACGTCAAGGATGGGTCTGCTTCCTCCAAGATCTCTAGGAAGGGCTCTCCTGTTAGCAGATGGGAAGTCCAGGCTTGGGCAAGACCACAGTCTCCCTTGCCTTCATCCAAGCTCCATCCCTGGAATGTCACCCTCGGCTTACTGGACCATTCCTAGGCCCTGCCTCCACCTAGAACCTTTCTGATTCCTTAAGGAGACCATTGTCCCCTTGTCTTCTCTTCCCCAAGAAAGAAGCCCTCCTACCTTTTCATCTGTTTTGGATAAAGTGTGAGTTTTGAATGTCAGGCAGATCTGGGTTTGAACTCTGCCTTAAGTGTTACCCAGTTGAACTCTACTTCGAGTAGAGTTTGAACTCCATGTCGATGTAACCTTCTAACCTTCCTGTCTCAGCTTTATAGCCTGCAAGATGGGGATGATTATAATCCTGCAGGGATTTGGTGGGGTGGGGTGGGTGTGATTATGTGTGTGAAACACTTAGCACCATGTCTGGGCCAGAGCAACTGTTCAATAAGTGGTGGCGCTTGTAGTCACTTCTGTAGATTGGCTTGCAGACTCCCCTTTCACATCCTCATTCACATCCTTTCTGGCTACAGAACAAAGCGCTGCAAATGTTCAGCCAGAGCCAAAGGAGCCTCATTCCTTGATCCCAGCGTGGCTCCTGCTTGGCTTCTGAAGGGCAGAAGTTGGGTCTCACTCACTAGTGGGTCCATCGTTGGCCCGCAGTGAATGCCAGATGAACAAATGAACGATGTAGGTCCAGCGTTCTCTCACCCCTTTTAGTGACAGAATCCTTTGGCCAAATGAAAATTTATGTGATGCCCCAACGAACAAACTGGGAAGCGGGGCAGCACTGGCTCCCATGTCATCTGTACAGGCCTGAACACTGCCCTGGGAGGCAATGGGGGCAACCCTCAGTCACGGGACATTGCCACTTCTCATTTAAATTGGGGACGTGGATTTGTAGGAAACAGAACCCAGGGAATCTGCTAGAAAACTCCTCAGACAGTGTTGCCATAAAGGCCTGGGGCTGCCCATGCTGTCTCAGTTCTCTGTTCACTTCCTCTCCTGTGGCTGGAGTGTGGACTGCCGTCAACTTGGAGGACTCTCCCTGTCCCCACCCACCCCCCATCTCCAGAGCATCACACAGATTCAGTTCCATGGGTGAGTGATTTTCTGAGAGCTGGCTCTGTCCAGGCATGATGCTAGGCCTGAGGAGCAAGGGCAAGTCGAGGACCAGCCTGGCCCTGTGGCTGCCGCTGTTTTCTCCCCTGGTGCCTTCCTGCCTCTTCTGTGCATTCTGCACACCAGATGGCAGGGTGACCTTTTAGCAGTTCAGACCTGGTGTTGCTGCCTCCCTGAAGTCCGTCAGGAGTTCCCTATGGCTCTCAGAAAAAAGTCCAGATTCTTCGTCCTGCTCTTTAAGCCCTTGCTGGTGTGTCCCCGGCTCCCCTGGTTTTGCCGTCAGAAAATCCCCCCAGGCTGCTCTTGCAGTCCCTGCTCCATCCTTGCTTCTTGAAAGGGCTGGGCTCCCTTCAGCCACAGGGCCTTTGCATGTGTTTTGCTCACTCCCCCAGAAGCACTCCGTCCCGCTGAGCTACCTCTGCAACACAGGAACGCACATATCATTATCCTTCACAGTTGCTTTTCAGGAAAGCCTGCCCCGAGCCCTGCTTTCTTCCAGAACACTTTAGTATCTTCCTCACTCTACTACTCGACAAATGCCTATTTCTCTCTAGACTGTAGGTCCACGAGAGCCAGGGCCTGTCTACTGTCGGTCACTGTGGCATCCCCAGTGCACAGCTTGGAGTCTGGCACACTGGAGATGCTTAATAAGTGTTAGTCATGTTGAATTGCTGCAATGCATGCAGGAAGCCAGGACAGGCAGACAAGGCCATGACTGTCCCTGCGTACGGTGGAGTGGGACGGCAGATTGGGAGAGGCATAACTCAGGCTCAGAGGAGAGACAAGGTCCAAGAAGGGGGACTCTGTCCTCACTGGGGGCCCCAGTGGGGCTTCCAGAAGAGGGATTTCCAGGGCTGGGTGATGGTGGGTGATCAGGCTGCCCAAAGTGGAAAGGGTTGATGAGGAAAGGCTTACCAACTGGTGCTTTTAAAGGCAGGTGGGTTGAAGGGAGTTGACTTCTACTTTGTAGGAACAGGCTCCAGAGCAGCCTCTTCGCCTCAGTTTCCTCATCTGAAAAATGGGCATAAGATTGCGGTTGATCTCTCAGGGTTGTGGGAGAACTGAACAGGTTAATAGGTGTCATGTGCTTAGGACTGCCTGGCACACATTGAGGCCTTGTGTTTGCTGTTTCTGTGATTATTTACCCCAGAAAAGTCTTTGGGTTGTTTCCTCTTGATCAGATTTTGACTTACCCTTCCAGAGGAGCTGTGTGTACATGTGTCACGGAGTGTATGTGTGTGTGTGTGGCCACATACAGCCAAGCATGTGCCCGGAGGAAGGAAGCACCCTGTGTAGAATCGGGTGTCACAGCTTCTCCCAGGGAGGAGTCTCAGGCCAGCCTCTGGTTTGGGGGGCTGTGACACTGTGTGCTTGTGGGCTTGCCCAGCCCTCTGGCTTGTTGACCCTAGGTCCACACCGGATGCCCCTCCCCCTCCCTACCCCTCCCCCAGGCCCACTCAGGAGACCCTCTGCTCAGTAGCAGGGTCCTGAGCTGAGGGCAGGATGCCCAGACCAGCCCCTTACAGTGCCTGGGCCTCTGAGTTCCATCTGACACCTTTCCTGTGGCTTCTTTCCCAGCCCCACCCCTCTGCCCCCTGGCCTTCCCTCCCCACCCAGATCTATCTCTGGGAGCCCACATCCCTGGGCCTGGAGACAGGAGCTGGGGCCGAGCCAGGGCCTGGGAGGAGGGGGTAGTCCTGTTCTCCTGGGAGAGACTCTGATGGTGACGGCTGGGAGATTGTCTGCTTGAATCCTGACCCTGCCCCTGACCTGCTCAGTAGCCTGAGCATTGCAGAACCTCCACTTTCTCTTCTGTAAAATGGACATAACAGAAGCTTCTGCCACCTGGAAGAGAAATCAGATTACATAGGCAGTGCCTGCTACACACTTAGTGGCTGGTCTCTTGATGATGCCTTGGGGTCCCAGCATGCTTGCCCAGGGCCGGAGGGCCTGCCCTCCCACCACCCTCTGCCCTCTCGCCCCCCTTCCATCCCCCAAAGGTACAAGGTTCTGCACCTCAGGATTTCTTCAGAGGCTTCACGAGTCTGTGGGATTGAGCATCTGCCGTGTGTGTACCCTGTGAGGTGTGTCTGTACAGGGGTGTGTACTGGTGAGCAGGAAGTAACTAAATGTACACGGCGGTGAATGCTTTCAAGTGCTTTAGAGCCTGTGTTTGTGCATATACCTGTGATGTGGTATAGACAGGCAGTGTGGTCTGTATATGCTGGTGTGTGTTTTGTGTGTTTGTGATGAAAGTGAAGGTTTGGTGGGGGGGTAAAGGAATCTAACCCCCAGCCCCACCCCACCCCCCGCAAGACTGCCTGGGTTTGCCTCCCAGCCCTGTCACCTCCTGGGTAGGTAGCCTCTTTGTGGCTCAGTTCTCTCATCTCATTTCTCAGATAGCAATAACAATGGTACCTATTGATAATAACCATGTGCTGACCTTATCATTCAGCCTGTGAAGACCAAAGGGGTTAATATGCATGGAGCACTTGGAAGAAGCTAGGAGGATGTCAGCTCTTTGTTATTAAGCTGCATGAGTGAGATTGTAAGCCCCTTGAGGGCAGAGACCAGGTCTGTCTTGCTCACCGCAGTATCCCGTTGTTTCCCCAGCGTCTGCATGTAGTAGGTGCGTGACGCGTGTGAATGTGTCACACACAACGGTGAGGTTGTGTGTGTGTGTGTGTGTGTCCGTGATGGGGAATGTGCATGTGTACGTGCATACATGAGTGCGTGTATGTGTGTCTGTGTGTGTGTGTGCGGTCTGGCTGGGGCATCTCCAGTGCTTTCTGGAGCTCGGCTATTTCAGGAAGCCTCTAGTCTCCTCCTCCTTATGTAAATAAACATGACAGATCCCATCGCCTGTACCAGCGCGGGGAGGTGGGGGAGGCTCTGGGAGTGGGTGGGAGCTGGGAGGCGGCTGTGAGCGGGGCCAGAGGGGTGTGCGTGCGTGTGTGGCCCGTCTTGCAGGCAGTGCGCCGTGTGTGTGTGGGGGGGCGCAGGAGGGGCGGGCTCGGCCCTGCCATGCCGGCTGCCGCTGGCCACGGAGGAGGAGGGGGGGGGGCAGGGGGAGGGGAGCTGGCCGCCAGGGCGGCTCGGTGACGAGGCCAGCCGGCCAAACGGAGGTGGCCGTGTTCCCCGCGGCCTGCGATGGGGGGACAGATCACCCGGAGCACCCTCCACGGTAAGGCCCTGGCTGACACCTGAGGGTCTGTCCATCCCCAGCCTGGGGACTGCTCAGGGAGGCTGGGACCAAGAGGCACTGGAGCTGAGGGCATGGCCATCCCCCCTGCCTCTTGGGGAGGCTCTGGGACCTTGGAAGGGGGTGCCTTTGAGTGGGACGGGGGCAGAAGGGATGGAAACAGGAGGTTGGGCAAAGCAGGAAGAGGGGGTCTTTCCCCGGCAGTCCGTCAGGCAACTGAGTCTCCCCACAAAGTCTCCTTATCCTCTTACCTCCCCAGGGTGCTGATCAGCGCCAAGTGGGATGTGAGGTCTGGGGCCCATAGGTCCCTCTCCTAGAAGCGAGGCAACCCTCAGTTAGACAGCTGGGGGGATCCGTTTGTGGGTCCTGGGATATGGGCCGTGGAGGTCAGTGCTGTGCTCCATGATGGAGCCATGGAGAGATGTGTGGGTACACGCGTGTGTGCATGTCTGTGCCCATTGGAGGTGTCTGTGAGTGTGTATCTGTGCTGACTTGTGCCTAAGCACACAGCGGTATGCAAGTGACACCCCCACATTGCCTGATCTCAGTTCTGAAAGCATGTGCTCTGCTGGGGAGGTCAATGAACTTCTGATTCCTGGGGTTCACATCCGTGCTCACCTAGACCTCAGGCAGACCAGGAGGCTGGCAGGTGAAGGGGTGGGAGAGAGGGCTGCTGGGTGGCTGCTGTCTGCCCCTACTCCTCTCTCCTCGTCTGCTTGGCTCCAGGGCTGTGGTCTTGGGAGGAACATGGCCGATGTGGCACCAGACCCAGAAGGGGAAGCCTTCCCAGGGACTTGTTTTGTCATCGCTGGGCCCCAGGAGTTGGGGTTCCTGTACAAACTGGCTGGTGCCAGAACAGCGTGGGCTGACCTTGGGGAGTCCCTGCTACACTCCCCGCTGTGTGCCTCCACCCTCGGGCAGGGCATTAAGAGGTGGGGCCGCCTCCATCTGCTGGGTTCAGTGGGCACTGAGGAACCGGGAAACGCCTGGGAAGAAAGGAGGGTGGTGGTAGGAGCGAGTGGGAAGCCGTGGCCAGGACTGGTGACCAGGTGACTTCCCCTTTCCGGGCCCTGGACTTTGACAGAGTAATTTCTAATTAAAAAAAGAAAAAGGCAGGGAAGGAAACGTGGGAAAAGCAAATCATTGGCTCTCTTAAAAGGAAATGAATTTTGTCCTGGGCCCAGAGGGCTAAGTGACAGATGGAAGGCCCTGGAAGACACATAATCCGGAGCCGGCCAGAGGCAGTGCCAGTGGCCTGGGCCTTGGCCTGAGACTTGGACTGGCCTGACCTGGGCCTGGCCCTGCCCGTCTGTGGGGCGGGGGCTCCTCTTGGGCTTGTTGGCCCCAGTGGGGCCTGCTGGCATAGGGTCTGGAGCCGACTGGCATTTTCCACTGGAGTCAGACTTGGGCAGGCCTGTGGCCTGGGAAGGATGAAGAGGCCCTCAGAACAGGCTCAGGACACAGCATGCTGTCTTCAGCTGCCTGGGAGCCTGGGGTTCAGAGGGGAGCAGGACCCCAAGAGTACCCGAGATGGCTATGGCCATCAAGAACTCCTGCTCTGGAGGAGACAGACACGGGTGGCAGCAAGGGCAAGCATCTCCTCGAGCCTTGGTCTTCTCATCTGTCAGTGCGGCTAATGATGGTGGTCTCCTTACGCAGGAGACAATGTGAATTAGGGCCTGGAGAGGCGTTCTGAGGGGTGTGTCCTATTCCTCCCTCTCTCGCGGGGAACAGGGGGATAGCTTGGCGGGGGTGCGCTGAGACTCCGCGAGTCGGACCATTGGATGAGGGCCTTGGCGGCCAGCCCCTCACCTGGACTGCTCTCCTCAGCCTGGGCCCCCGTCAGCGGACCCCAGCTCTGCCCTCAGCCTGCCATCAGCACGAATAGTGGGGGGTGTTGGGGGCGTGGAGAGCGACTGTTGGCCTGTGCCCGCAGAGCCCCTTAGCCGGGACCCTGCATGGGTGTCTGCACCTGCAGGTACCCACGCCTGGGCCTGGGCTGCCCCGGTGGCTCTGGTTTCACCCACTTTTGGGAGGTAAGTTGGAGGAAGTGGGAGATGCCAGGGGCTTGCTCCTTCCTAGGGGTGCTGTCAGCCCTGCAACCTGACTCTGGAGCACAGAGGTCCTTCGTTCCTGATTGGGTGCCTGGGGGTTGGTTTGGTTGGGGCTGAAGACTCTGGGTTGCTGGGTTACAGTGCGCGGTGAAGGGTTGTGTGTGGGTTTTTCTAGTGGTATGCTTGTGGACGTGTCCTGGTGGTTGTGTTTCTGGTGTCTGCTGATTGTATCTGAGTTTTAGACCTCTGTATGTATGTACCTGCATAACGTGTACCTATCCATGTCGTATTTAAGAGGCTGAACATTTTGTGTCTGGGTTTCCGTGTGTGAGCAGCCACATTTGTGACAGTCTGTTATTTGGTAGAGGTCAGTGTTTCTGCACAAGTTGTGTGTGTCTGTGTGATCGGGCTGGTGGTGAGGAGTCGGGCTCCTCTGGGATCAGCCTGGTAGAGGACCCCTGGGAGAGATTAATTCTCATTTGGAAAATGGTTTCGGCAGTTACACGCTTGATCTCTTTCATGAGGCAGATTTCCAGAGCTGCTCCCTGTCTTGAGGGCAGGATGGGGGTGGGGAGAGCACAGAGGCCCCCCATCTCTCTCCTTCCCACCCTCCCCTCCTCTTCCTTCCTGCCCCCTTCACTTTCTTCTATGCTCCCCACCCCGCTGTGACCCAGGGCAAAGGATGGACCAGTTGCTGAGGGGCTGATGTGTGAAAGACACGCACATATGCACCCAGACATACATGTCACCCTCAGGTTGGTCTCTGGACCAACAAACTCCAGATGCTGGGGTGCAGGGGCCTAAGAGACTGGCTCCCACTGTTCTTTACAGAAGGGGATGCTGTGGCTCAGAAAGGGAAATGGCTGACTGAGGTCACGGAGCTGGCAGCTCAGAGGGGATCCAGACCTTGTCCCTTGCGCGGCTAACGCCCGGCTTCCCCTTCATGGTTCCTTAATTCTCACTCCAGCAGCAGGGGAGAGGCCATCGCAGGGACTTTGGTGATCTGGGATCAGCATGGGAAGAGCCGCCTGTCTCCCGGCAGCAGCTCTGGAGGCTTTCAGGCCAAGGTGAGCCCCCAGAGCCTGGCAGGTGTGTCTGTGAACACAGGTGACACACACTCACCCAACTTATGCCTGTGGGTGTGAGGAATTAGGCTGATCCCTGTCTGTTCTCTTCACCCAGCCCAGTGTCTGGAACCCCACAGATGCTTGGCCAATGAGGAAGAAGGAAGAATGTGGGGTTCGGGCCCTGGCCGCTGGACCACATCAACAGAGGTGGAGCAGATGGTCCAGGGGAGCAGATAGGAGGGAAGACGCGAGCCCTGAGCTGGGCGACAGGCCAGGCAGGGCTGGAGAGGGAGTGAGACGGGTGTTCCTGGTGAGAGTTTGAATCCTGTTCTGCTCTTACTGGCTGTGTGAGTGACTCTGGGTCAGTGCCTTTATTTGTCTGAGTCTCAGTGGCTGGGGGTGGTAAGGGTTACCTGGAATGGTTGTGGAAAGAGTAAGAGAGCTAGCAGGCATAAAGGGCAGCCCACCTGGCGCACAGCCAGCACAGTGTACGTGCATTTGAGGGTCTCCATAGAGGCTCCTCCAGGCCTGTGTGCACTCAAAAGCGTACACACACACCATACGCCCCAGCTGCCTGTAAGGAGCAAGACTGCAACTCTACCTCCTCCAGCCTTGGCAGGCCCCTGGCACAGTGTGTTACCTGGATACTGTGTCCCTGTTAGGCACACACCTGCTGTGTGTGTATGCACACATGTGCATACAGAGGACAGCTGGGGGTGATGGTCTGTGTGGCACATGCACTAAGCCATGCACCTCCCCATTCTCTCTGGTCTGGCTTGGGGCATCTTGTGGGGGTACTGTGCTGGGAGGGATTAGGGGCAGGAGGAGAAGGGGACGACAGAGGATGAGATGGCTGGATGGCATCACTGACTCAATGGATGTGAGTCTGAGTGAACTCCGGGGGCTGGTGATGGACAGGGAGGCCTGGCGTGCTGCGATTCACGGGGTCAAAAAGAGTCGGACACGACTGAGCGACTGAACTGAACTGCGAAGACAGGGGCCCAGAAAGGTTATCACCTGGAATGCCCTTCTGGAATGTTGGGGTGAGGGGGAGGGTTGGTTCCCTCCCTGCGGTGCTGGGAGACACACCTGCATGCACATCTGGCTGCTGGAAACGTCAGGGACGGGGATGCCGTGGAGTGAATGAGAGCAGGAGGCTCTGTGTGGAGATTAACTTGGTTGTGAGGGTGCCCGTTCTGCCCACGCCCACTCCCTGCCACTCTCTTTTGCCCACCTGGTCACTGGATCCATTTGGTCTTCCATGGAGCAGCAGGACCTGCTCTGCCCATGGCCAAGCTCTCTGGGTCAGATGATCAGGTGCTAACATGTCCCCTAACCCCACACAACAAAGTGTGTGCATGGGGGCTGCAGAGATCATGGAGAAACTGACCAGGGTAGAGTGGAGGGTTCACACTAGGCAGAGTGGACCGAGCATGCTGGCTGGCTAGCTGCAGCCCAGTGAGGATGACTGCACAGCCAGACAGGTCTGCAAGTCAGAGCCCAGCTTGACTGCTTACTAACTGTGTGACCCTGGGCAAATTACTGCCTCTCAGAGTCTCTGTCTCCTCATCTGTACCATGGAACTAAGTGATCTGTATTGATGCATAACAAATTACTCTAAAAGTTAGTGGCTTGAAACAGCAATGTGCCTGCTCAGTCACTCAGTCATGTCCAACTCTTTGTGACCCCACGGACGTAGCCCACAAGACTCCTCTGTCCATGGGATTCACCAGGCAAGAATATTGAAGTGGATTGCCATTTTCTTCACCAGTAAAACAGCAAACACACATTTAATTATCTCACATTTTCTGTGGGTCAGAAATCTTGACACTGTAGCTAAGGCCTCCAGTTTAATGTTCTTATTGAAGTTACAGTCAAGCTGCTGGCAGAGGGTGCAGGCTCGTCTGAAGGCTTGTTGGGGAGCCCCATCTAAGCTTACTTACTTGATGATTGGTGGTCCCCAGTCCCTCCCATGTGGGCGTGTCCACAGGGCCACCTCACACTGAGGCTACTTTTCCCAGAGGGAGCAACCTGAGAGGCAAGGAAAAAAGATGGAGGCTAAGGGCTTTTTACAACCCAGCCTTGGGAGTCCCATCCCATCACTTCAGCTGTATTCAATTTGTTAGAAGCTAGTTGCTAGGTCCACTCCATACCCTAGGGGAGAGGATTACGAAGGGGCTTACAGAATTACAAAGGGACTGCCAGGAGGTGGAGGTGGGGATCACTGGGGACATCTTCAGGGCTGCTTCCCACAGATCCCTAACTGTCAGGGCTTGGCAGAGTGAGATGAGGCTGTACAGGGAAGGCATCTGGTGTCAGTTCCTGACGCAGAAGAAAAAAAATCAACCCCTTGCAGTTTTTCTCCTTCTTCCTGTAGGCAAACGGGGAGTGCTGGAAGGTTCTGGAGCAGCCGGGACTGTAGTCAGGCGTGGAGTGAGGGATTCTGGTTCTGGGCAATGAAGGAAGCTGTGCCTTTAGTCCCCACTTTCTCTGGTTTATCCACTGGGCGCCGGAAGGAGCGAGGCATCAAGTGGGCCCTGCTCGGTCACTCCCAAGTTTTCAATGGACTGAAGAAGGGAACAGGGGCAGCTCATTCGGTGCTTTTACTGAGTGCCTGCTTTGTGTGCTGAGCTAGGCGCTGGGGAAGCAGCAGTAAAAAAGACAATGGTCTCTGCCCTCAGGAGGCTCACGGTCCATCAGGGAGACACATAAATAATCCCGTAGCCTTTCCTAGCCAGAGCCCCGCAGAACACAGAAAATGGTCCGAGTGGCTCTTTTCTCACAAGCCCAGAACCATTCTGGGTGTGAGAAGACACGTCAATGCATTGCCTACAGTGGGCGCCTCAGGGCATTTGGGCTGAATTCTGTGGAGGATCCAGATTTGACAAAGGCTGCTTGGGTGACGGAAAGTCTGTTAGGGACATATGGGACCCCTGGGCCTGGTTTGGGAATGAGAGAGACTTCCGGGAGAAGGTGGGCTTTAAAATCAAGGTCTGAAGGATGAGTGAGAGAAATGCAGGTTTATAGGTGGGAAGGAAGAAGGGATGGTTTCCAGAAGAAAAATAGGCTTGGGCCAAGCCTCGAGGCTAGAAGCAGGTGAGGGAGGTGGGCCCCTGGAGGGAACCCAGAGAAGTTCACATCTGGCCAATTTTATCATCATCTCCCTTACTTGAAGCCCCTCCCCACCTGCTCTCTGGCATCCTCTGAGTCTCCCCGACAAGAGGAATCCCTGTTCGGTGACTGTGTGTAAACTAGCCCGAGTCAGGACCACTCTGCAATCCGGGTTTACGGTGTTTAGGGTAAATGAAAACAGAAGTGTCTGGCCTCCAACTGGTCTGAAGTGAACTGATCATTTCCTATGGTGGTGGTTGTTGCTTTTATAAGAAACAATAAGACCTTAGGTTGAGATCAGGTATTAAAGTTTGAAAATTTCTTTTACATCCATGAACTCACAGGGTTCTTACAATAGCCTGGAGAGGTGGGCAGGGCAGCTATGATGACTGTTTTACAGAGAAAGAAATTAAGGTCCAGAGGGATGAAGCAACTTGCCCAAAGTCACACAGCAAATCTGTGGCTTGGTCAGGGTTGAGCCCAGGACCTCCTGCTTCCAGGGCTCCTGCTCTTTGCCCTGTTCCATACTGTCCAGAAAGTGAGACAAGCCTCCCTCCTTAGCGATGTAAACGATCGTGCCAGCACTGGTATTCAGGTCCGCAGGTTCAGAATGAGGCCATCTTGAACATAGTAGGATCCACCTGGGCCTTGAAAGATGGGTGGGATTTGGAGAGGCGTGGGTGAGGCAGGGAGAGAAGATATGCAGGGCAGGGGAAGTAGCTTGACCAGAGGTTTAGGAGAGCACAGATTGATGTTAATTGAAACAATAATATAGTTATCTACAACTGTGGGCTTCCCTGGTGGCTCAAACCCTAACGAATCTGACTGCAATGCAAGGAGACCCAGATTTGATCTCTGAGTTGGGCAGATCCCCTGGAGGAGGGCACGGCAATCTACTCCAGTATTCTTGCCTGGAGAATTCCATGGACAGAGGAGCCTGGTGGGCTACAGTCCTTGGGGTTGCAAAGAGTGGGACACAACTGAGCGACTAACATTTTTCACTTTCACACTTTTATTTACAACTATTATCAATAATAGGATTATTATTATAGCAGCTACTTACTGGGTTTTGTTTTTTAATTAAAAAAATTATATTGCAGTATAGTTGATTTAGAATGTTGTGATAGTTTCAAGTGCACAGCAGAGGAACTCAGGCATACATATACATGTATCCATTCTCCGCCAAACTCCCCTCCCATTCAGGCTGCCATGTAACACTGAGCAGATTTATCCATTTTAAAATGTAGCAGTGTGTACTTCTCTATCCCAAACTCCCTAACATCCCTTCTCCCCATCCTTCTACCCTGGAAACCTTAAGTACATTTTCTAAGTCTGTGAATCTGTTTGTGTTTTGTAAATTCATTTTTTTTTGGTAATGAATTTTTTGCAGATTAATTTTTGGGTAAGTTCGTTTGTATAGCTTTAAAAATTGGACTCCACATGTAAGTGATATTGCATGTTATTTGCATGTCTCTGTCTGACCTCCCTCACTCAGTGTGATAATCTCTAGGTCCGTCCATGTTGCTGCAGACGGCATTATCTCCTTCTTTTTTATGGCTGAGTAATATCCCACTGTATGTGTGTGCCACATCTTTACCCATTCCTCTGTTGGTGGACATTTAGGTCATGTCCATGTCTTGGACATTGTACAAAGTGCTGTAATGAGCATTGGGGTACATGTATCTTTTCGAATTACAGTTTGCTCTGAATATATGCCCTGGAGTGGGATTGCTGGTAAATATAGCATCACTTTAATTCTTGTAAGAATGCCATGGAGGTCTGCTGTGGTCACCATTTTACAGATGAGAAAAATGAGGTCTCAGAGTTGGGCTTGGAGGCAGCAGGCCTGGGTTCGGATTTGGGCTCTTCACTCCGGCTGGGCGACCTGGGTGAGTAGCTTCACTTCTGAGGACCTGTCCCGTTGGAAGTGTCATGAAGACACTGCCTGTTAAGCCGCACAGAGGTTGCTTATTGTCATAAGTATCGAGCAGGCACTCAATATCTCCTCCCGGTTTCTCCTTGGCAGCCCAGCTCAGTGCAGCCTTGGTACCCAAGGCTCTGCCAGGATGGTCCTGGGGCAGGGTGTGGGAGGGGGCAGTGGGGAGGTCACTCCAGAGGCTACACTGGGTCTGGGCATCCCCGCCTTGGACCCCACCGAGAGGCAGGACTGTGGTCTGGAGCTGGCCGAGGGTCACCCAGAGGGCTGGCCGGGCTTGTTTCTGGCAGCTCATAAATGCCCAGGAGGAATGGGCTGGGCTGGGGCGGGGAGAGTCTCCACTGCGTCAGCAGCAGGTTTGCCTGAGGGGGTGCTCCGGCTATGACTCCCCAGGAGCTTGTAAACCTGCCGTGAAGGGGAGCCTGCCTGGGAGCAGACGGCGAGACTGGGGCTCCACCCAGGGCCACGGGTCTCTGGGGAGCAGTTGTGCAGCTCATAGGCCTCCTGGTGTCTTCACACCTTTTGCTGTGGCTGCTCCCCCGACTGGACCTGACCAACACTTCCTCCACACAGCCTTTCCCCACTGTTCCTGCCATCCTGGGCTCACGGGGAAAGTGGTCTCTAGTGTCAGCCACTGAGCAGGGCAGAGGACCCCAACATGACATTGGGAGATCGGGGTTCAGTCCCAGCTCTGCCACTTTATTGCTGTGTGACCTCAAGCAAGTTGATTAACCAGTCTGATTGGCAGCTCATCCACGGAATGGGGGTTTTAAGGGGTCATACTATATGTCGAAATGCACTGGGGAGAAGCCCTGCCCTCAGCTGCCCCTCTGGCCCTTGGCGTCAAAGCTGTGAAACTGAAAATGTGGGTTGCTCAGCCGCGTCTGACTCTTTGGGACCCCTTGGACTGCAGCCCGCCAGGCTCCTCTGTCCATGGAATCCTCCAGGCAGGAATGCTGGAGTGGGTTGCCATTTCCTTCTCCAGGGGATCCCTTTGTTCCTGCTTGTTGTATCATAGTGCTGTTCCTTTTTATGGCAGAGCTGTATTGATTGTGTGGGCGTACCATGTTTGATTTATCCATTCACCGGTTGGAGGGATTTAAGCTATTGCCAGCATGGGGTTATTATGAATAAGGCTGTGGTACATTTGTGTACCGGTCATTGTACAGATGTTTCATTTCTCTTGGGTAAGTGCCTGTGAGTGTGGTTGCTCGGTTATATGACTGGCGTTTAACTTATAAGGAACTGCCAAGCCATCTTCCACACTGGCTGCTCCATTTTGCATCCTAGCAGTGACGGATGAGGGCCATGTTTGGAAACCGTTTGCATCTCTGTGTTCTGGCGGCACACACGTGTACTGTGGAAGAGGCCAGATAATAGAAGGCCAGGTGTCTCTCTGTGTGCCACATGAGATTATTTTCGGTTTGACCCAGGTGAATATTTTTTTAGGTTTCATCAGTTGTGACCATATTTTAAAGCGCATTAAAAAAAAAAAATGTATTCAAACCCTTGCTTTCTTGGCTGTAAATGCCGAGTAGTAAGACCTGGGCCCTGCAGTCAGATTGTCTGAGTTTGTCTCCGAGAGCCCCATCCTTCTGGCTGTATGACCTTGAGCAAACTGCCCAACCCCTCAGAGGCTGATTCCTCATCAGGAAAATGGGCCTGTACTGTCTCTCCTACCTCATCAGTTTGCTGTGAGGGTGAAACCGGTTAAGTATGTGTGAAACTCGCAGTTCAGAGCCTAGCACGTGTTAGCACTTGATGAATGACTGCTGTTATTATTAGATCGACGGCCCGTGTGCAGTAGACGTGTGTACTGTCTCGCACATCCATGTGTACACGAGTATGTCTGTATGCTCACGCTGCATATGTAAATGTGTGTGTAAGGACAGAGAAAAGTCTCTCTCCTTCCTATGTCTCCTAGGGTCTGGATTGCCCTCATGTGCTCACAGATGTGTGTGTGCTTTTTTGAGGTCACACGTCTGGATGCACACTGTGCCCCCAGGGACCAGGGTCTCCCCGTTTTCCATCTGCTCAGCTGTCAGGCAGGGAGGCTGACCCTGGGCTGCCCTTGCCCACCCACTGCCCTCCCTGTGGATGAGAGGCCCTGGGAATGGCCCTTTCAAGGGCCTGGGTGTCCAGTCCCTGGGTGTTGTCATTGTCTTTTCTCTGAACCAGTGTTTCCTAGATCTTTACCCAGGGCCCCAGGATCCCAACTAGGATACATGGTGAGTGTCTTGAAGGAAGTTGAGGCCCTGCCGTTCGTCCATGGATTCTGAGTGGAGGCTGTAGCGGGGACTTCATAGCAGAGATTCTCAGCAGCTGCTGGGCTCAGCATCTTTAAAAAGTGCTCTGTTGAAACTTAGTTGATACACACTAGACCACAGGGGATTAAAGTATATGACTAGGTAGGTTTTGATACATGCACACATCCCTGGAACCGTTACCACAACAAGAGGTGAACACGCCTGTCACTGTCACCCCAAGTATTCCCTAGCATCCCTTGGTGTTTCCCCCTCTACCCCCATCCGCATGCACCCACCAATTTGCTTGTTATCACGCTGGCTTAGTTTGTGTTTTGAAGACTTAGTACCCAGTGGGGGAGGGTGGGAGAGTGGAGGCCCTGCCATTGCTCCATGGAGTATATCCAAATTTGAAAAAAACCTGGCTTCACTCAGTGTGATGATTTTGTAATTCATCCATGTTGAGGCTCCTATCAGTAGTTCATTCTTTTTTCACTGCTGAGTAGTATTCTGTTTATCGACGTAATACATTTGTTACCATTCACCCAGCAGGTATTTCTTTTTTTATGTTTTCATTTCTGCCTATATATACAGCCCTGAACAGTGTGTGATGTTACTTTTCACCAGCAGTTTTTTTTGAAAGCAAGAGTCAAGCTGTGTCTGAGGCTGGATTGAGCCCAGGGGGTACCTCTTCTAGATGGGGCAACTATATCCAGTGCCACCCTTTGCTCTCACCTCAATTGTCCCTTTCTGTGGAATAACCTACCCTGCTCTACACTCTTCAAGGGTCACTCAGCTTTTCTGGGGGCCCTCTCAGACCGGCAGGGTCTCCTCTGAGCAATTCCAGCTTTCACCACTTGGTGGCTTTCTAAGCCCTTGAGCACCATTCTGGATTCCTTACAGAAAGGTGAGCCCCGCCTTGTAAGGTGCCCACCTCGTGGGCCTGGCATGCAGGAAGCTACACCATAGAAGCCAGGACATTGATGCTCAGGGTATCTGGCTGGCTCTGGACAGTGGATCCTGGTGTTTGGGGCCCTCTGGGAAGGAGGAAGCAAAGATGCAAAGTGATGCAAACCAGTGCAAACACTGGACCAAAGTCTGGGCCTTTCCGCCTCCTGGGACTCTTCCCTCCTTTTCTCCTCCCTCATTCCATCCCCTTCCTGGAAACCCCTCCTTTCCCTTTAGGGAGGGCAAGGCCTCTCGGATAACCAAACTTTCTGTATTATTCCTGCCTTGGAGGGACCGATTTTGAAACATCCTGGAAGGCCTTGGTCATATTATGTCACCCCCATCTTCCACATCCCCTGTGCCCCTTCTCAAGATGACCGGATGGGCAGGAGCTGTCCTTCCTGATGGATGAGACACAGATCTGGGGAAGAAATGGCCCTCCTGCCTGAGCCCCCAGCTGCCAGGACCTGTGCATTAGTGCTACCAGGGCTGCTGACACATGTCTCAGAGCCACAGAGTGGAGGCCACTTATTGTGGCAGAGGAGCTTCCCCAATGGACACGGGAGACATGGGTTCAGTCCCTGGGTCAGGAAGATCCCCTGGAGGAGGAAATGGCAACCCACTCCAGTACTCTTGCCTGGAGAATCCCATGGACAGAGGAACCTGGCGGGCTACAGTCCATGGGGTCACACAGAGTCAGACACGACCTAACACATGGCATTGTGCCAGAGAGGAAAAGTGACTTCCCCAGGGTCACATGGCCAGTTAGTGATGGACACAAGCTACCTGGCACCACATCCCGTGTTCTTTCCTCTCTTTGCCCTGTCTCCTGGGTGCCAGCCTCACATGTTTGTATCGTACCTTCCAAACCCAGCTCTGTAAATGGAAGGAAGCACAGGCCAGGGGTGCTTGAGGCGGCTCCGAGTTCCTTGGAAGCCTGGGTAAAGAGGCCTGCCTATGTCCACGGTGTTGTGGGCATGGGCGGTGTGAAGCAGGAAGGCAGCCTGGGTGGGGGGAGGTGGCCCTGAAGGAGGGAAGAGATAGGCATGGTCCTGCAGAGGCTGCCCCACCCACCCACCTTCCTGGTTTCCAATGGCAGCCCCATGGTCACGTGTTGACTGCAGCCCAGCTTTGTTGGTTCAGCTCCAGCTCCTTCTCCCCCTTCTCCCCTCCTCCAAGAAGCCTTCCTGGGAAGTGACTTATCTGTACATCTTTTTGTGCTTCTCACTGTCTGCCATTTGTATTTCAGTTTCTGTCCACGTCTTATCTCCCTCCTTGGACTGTTGGCATCTTGAGGACAGAATCCATGTTATGTTTCATGCCTTATCTTCAGTGCCTAGGACAGGGCTTGGCATTCAGCAGATACATAATGAATATTTGTTGAATAAAATAAATGGCATTGGTAGTGAATGACAGTGAATGGTGGTAGATGTTGGTTGCGAATGATTGCTTACTACCTGGTGGAGGTTGGAAAATAAATGGTTGTAAATACTAATGAGAAATAGCAGATGTTAACTGGTGGTTGTGGGTGACACATAAGGGTAGATGATGGTGGTGGGAGGTGATGGGTGAAGGGTGGGAGTAAATGGTGGGAGGTGATGGGTAGAAGGTGGGGGTAGATGGTGGTGGTGAGAGGTGACGGGTGAAGGGTGGGAGTATATGATGGTGGGAGATGATGGTGGGAGGTGGGTGGAGGTTGGAGTAGGTGGTGGTGGTGAGAGGTGACAGGTGAAGGGTGGGCATGGATGGTGGTGGGTAAAAAATGGTGGTAGGTGGTGGAGTGGGAATTGCAATGGGTGGTATCAGGAGAAGGATAGTGGCAAGAGGTGGCAGTGGTGGTGAGGGGCAGTGGTGATTTCTCTTATCCCCCAGCCCTCTGCCCTTCCCTAGGGGACCCTGGTCCAGCTCTCAGACTATCAGATTCTCTAACGCTATGGCTCGTTCCTTTGCAGACTCCACTGGGGGCCCCTTCCCTGCCACCTCTCACAGATGCCACCACAAGCAGAAGCACTGCCCGCCGGTGCTGCCCGGCGGGGCGCTCCCGGCCACGCCGCTGCTCTTCCACCCCCACACCAAGGGCTCCCAGATCCTCATGGACCTCAGCCACAAGGCTGTCAAGAGGCAGGCCAGCTTCTGCAACGCCATCACCTTCAGTAACCGCCCGGTCCTCATCTATGAGCAAGTCAGGCTGAAGGTGGGGCCTCTCTCCCTGCTCCTGTGGCTGCATTGCCTGCAGCCTCTGGGCTTCCCCACCCCTGCTTATGGCCATCACCCCCCTTGGCCCTTCTCTTTCCTCTCTGCTGCCACTTCAGCTCTTCCTAATCCCTCCTCTCTCTCCTTCCTCTTTTCTCAACCTTCCCTGCGTGACAAAGAAGGAAGTAGAAAGGGGAGTGGCCATGGGGAGGTGATGGGAGAAGGATGAGGGTAGTTGGTGGGGGGAGGTGAGGGCTCCTGGGGGAAGGAGAGGAGCCCCAGTTGTGGGTGAGCTGGGCAGAGTTACGTCCCATGGGAGTCTGCCTGGGGGTGGTCTGCAGAGAAGGGTACAGTCCCTTCCCCTTGGGCTCGCTGATGGCCGGGGAGGGGAGGCTGGGCTGGGAGTCTGTCTGAGGCCATACTCCTGCCACCCAGATCACCAAGAAGCAGTGCTGCTGGAGTGGGGCACTGCGGCTGGGCTTCACGAGCAAGGACCCGTCCCGCATCCACCCTGACTCGCTGCCCAAGTACGCCTGCCCCGACCTGGTGTCCCAGAGCGGCTTCTGGGCCAAGGCGCTGCCTGAGGAGTTTGCCAATGAGGGGAACATCATCGCCTTCTGGGTGGACAAGAAGGGCCGTGTCTTCTACCGCATCAACGACTCGGCTGCCATGCTCTTCTTCAACGGGGTCCGCACGGCCGACCCGCTCTGGGCCCTGGTGGACGTCTATGGCCTCACTCGAGGCGTCCAGCTGCTGGGTGAGTGCCCTCTCCGTCCGGCCCCTCAGACGCAGGGCACACCTCCAGGGGCTGTGGTCTGACTGGTTCCGTCAGGCTTGGGGCCGCCCCACACACAGGGAGCAGTCCTGGGGCCAAGCGGGAGCCTTGGTGTGAACTGCAGAGCATCCCTGCCTTCTGGCCCGCAGCAGTGGCCGTTGGAGCTTGGTGAGGTTTCTGCCCTCTGTGGCCCCACAGGTTGTGCCTTTGAGCTTCATAATCATATATGGCAGCCTTGAAGACCCACCCCCCAATCCAGGAAGTAATTAATGTTAATCATCATAACTGCTACAGTTTACGGAGTACTTACTGTGTGCCAGGCACTTTGTTAGCGCCATTCTGGTAACAACCCTGGGAGGCCGACCGCATTGCTGGGCCCATGGAGGTGAGTCTCAAGCTCAGGGAGGTTGTCTTCATCCCTAGGAAGTGCTGCAGGTGAGCTGTAGAAACAGCGCTCTGTCCCGAGTGAGCCCCGGGCCCTGGGCTCTGCAGCCTTCCAGGAGGTCCAACCCCACCTTAGTGCCTTTTGCATAGATGGGGGTGGAAGGGGTAGTGGGGGAGAGCAGAAGGCATTTGGGGGGCCAAGACTCTTCTGGCTGCTCCTGGGCCCCTAGTATGACTAAGGCTTCAGGGCAGTGAGAGGGCAGGCATCCTGTGGGTGGTCCAGGAGGAGCATTGGAAGCTATCCTGGGGTTGCTAAGGTACCAGGCTTCCTGGCAAGGGCACATGCAGACCCACAAATGCCAGGGCTGGAAGGGGCCTCCGAGTCTTAGACTTCCTTGAGTCTCACAGCAAGTTGGTGGCTGAGGACTGAGAATCCAGGTCATTGGACTCCCATGGGACTTGAGTGTGTGCTGGCAGGCATGTGTGCGTGTGCCTGTGTGCATAGACTGGGCACAGGCCAACCCATTGGCAAACTGGCTGTGTCTCCAGGAGGAGCCTGGATGAACCTCAGCTTTCCCATCTGTACAATGGGTCAGTAGGAAGATGAAACCCAATTAAAGAGGCTGTGAGTAATGTGTCCAGCCTAGTCCTGGGTACCAAGTCGATGCTCAGCCAACACTTGGCTCTTGTCACCTCCCCTCCCTTCCCCGTCTCTCTGCTTGCAGAGGAAGCTGCCATGGAGGTGGTGGGAAAATGTTTTTCTTTTTGTCCTTTCAGACTTCAGAGCCTAGAAGCTGTGAAGCTTTTCTTTTTTAGTCAGTTTTATTTGAGTAAAAAAGATAGTGGGGGGTGCAGCGGGAAAGATGATGAAAGTAAAAACAAATGCGTAAAAACCCTTCTGTGAGAGGGAGGGATCCATGCCTTACCCACCGGGTTCCTCTCCGGAGTGGAATCTTGGGCCTGGTGTGTGGAGCATGCTGAGGATATCTGCAGAGTGAGGAGGGGAAAGTGGGGGATAGATGGTAACTTGTTAGATGAAGGAAAGGGTTGAGGGGTGGCTGAGGGAGACCCAGCCCTGCTCACAGACAGCCCCAGGCTCACTGGGAGACAAAGCAAACACAACTCAAGACACGATCCAGGCAGAGCCCAAGCGAGGACGGTAAATCGCTGGATGCTGTGTTCACAGGATCTCGTCCATCTGCCGAGACGGTTCCTTCCAGTTATCTTATTCACCCTTTCAGCCCCTGGGCCTGGAGGGAGTGATTATTATCCCCATTTGGCAGGGAGAAAATTGAGGGCTATGGAAGGCCTGGCTTGCCTGAGTAGGGATGTGGCAGAGCGGAGACTTTAACTGGGTATTCTGGTGCCCAAAGTGGTACATTTCACATTACCCACTGGGGGGTTTCAGCAGGAAGTCAACGGAGGATGAAATTAGTGAGGACAGATGGAGTCCAGGAGGGCTTCTTGGTGGAGGAGGCTTAGGCTGGGCCTACAACTTTGCAAGGATGAGGACAAAACGGACATACCAGGTGAGATGAGTCTTCCTAATCTGCAGGGCTGAGGGAGAGGCCTGAAGAGTGATCTTGAAGGGCCGCACCAGGGCAGAGCCCAGGCACTGACCTGGCCTCTTTGACTATAAATAGGTTTTCACGCAGTAATTTCAGTTGCATTTCAATTTCCAGTCAGGCTGCTTTCTGTACACCCTGTAAGGCCAAAGCCCTAGCTGATTCCGGTCACAGCTGTAAATCACCATAATCCCTGGGCATTTTTAAACACTGATTATGGCCCCTAAAATGAATTAGCAGATTAAAATATGTCCTCATTTTGTTCTTCCTAAATTGATTTTTTTGTTAAAACAAAAAAAGAGAGAGAGAGAGGCCCATCCAGGTTATCTTCAGAGGTGGGCCTGCTGCTCTGTGCCTGCATCCCACACCCCTGCCCCCGGGACATGCCCATGGCCCCGTGTGGTCTCAGGGTTACTTCCCTCCCTCCGCTCTTCCCTCTGCTCCCATCTGCCCATCTCCCCCTGCCTCCTCTCTGCCACGTCACTGCACCCGCGTCTTTCTGGGCCTCCTCCCTCCACCTAGATCCCCCTGGCTCCTCTGCTTCCCCTTGTCTCCCTCCTCCCCTGAGTTTCTCCTCTGAAGAAGTCACTCTCTGTCTTGGTGGCTCTGAGGACAGGCCTGTCTTTCCCGTGTCTCATCTTGGTCCCCTAGATGAGTGTCTCATCTTTAGAGATTACCTGCCAGGCCTATCTCCCTGCCCCCACCTGTCTGGAACCTGAGGCAAAGCCCTTCGAACCCCGCCTGGCCAGTGTCTGCTCCTCAGACTAAAGATATCCTGGGGTCCGGGGCACATAGTAGGCCCGCAAGTCAGGCCATGGGCAGATTGGCCATCTTCCCCAAAAGGGTGGTGGCAAGGGCTGGTGTCTTTCCCTGGTTGACACCTCCAAGTGGGGGCCTATCCCCACCCCCGCAGCCCTAAACATCACCTGGGCTCCCTGCTGCCCAGGCCATGGCCCTGACAGAGCTGCTTCAGGTCTTCCAGGCTCCCTGTTACGCTGGAGTTCACAGCAGATCACCCTCTTCCCTCCGGGTTCCCTGGCCCAAGCCCTGGCTGGTATCTCCAAGAATAACAGCTTCCTACCTCCTAGAAGAAGGACCTGCCAGCAACTAAATAAACACAAGTTTTATGGGGTGATTAATACTTGGAGAGATAAGTTCCTATCCCAGTTTTCAAGGTCTCCCTGCGCCTCTCAGAAATGTTGACTTGGGAAGAGTAGCTGTGGGTCCTGGCCAAAAGCTGGTGGGCCAGGATTCCACTTATAGGGTGCTCCTGCATACCCCTCTGTGCCCACTGCAGCCTAGGTGCTCTGCAGTGATCAGAGGAGACACTAGAACTGGAAACCCAGCCCCTCACCTGAAAGAGTTTTTATACTGGGGGACATACCATATGACTGCTCTGAAGTGACCTAAATCCAACACTGCATAAAAGTGTGGCTGAAGAATAAAACTATGGTGGTGCAGCTGGGGAGCAATCCAGAAGGACTTCCTGTAGGAGGTGAGTTTTAAGTCAGGAACCAGAGGAGGTGGGAAGAATGGATCTGTTGAGGAGGAACATTGTAGGCCAGACGAGTGGTGTGCATGGGCACAGAGATGGGGAACTGGCAGTCAGTTGGGAAGCAGATCCTTCAGGGAAGGGGGTTAAGTGGGGAAGTTGTGGATGGCTTGTGGAGGAGAGTAGGTATGCACAGGCGCGGGTATGTGTGTGTGTATCACAGGGGAGACTCAGCAAGAAAGTTGAGTTTCCAGCAGTTCTTACTGTCAAGTTTTTCAGTAAGAGGAAATGTGGCCCAGAGATGGGAAGCGGCCTACCCCAATTGTCCCGACTAGGCAGAAGCCAGGCTGGGCCCAGAATTCAGACTTTCCAGGTGATCTGGGCCCAAGGTCAGTGTGAGACTTACTGCCCACTCACGATGTGTGTGGCTGAGCCCAGGAGGCTGTTAAGAGGCCATGGGCATGGGGGGACTCCCAAAGACTCATGCTGTCATTTCAGGTCTCGGAAAAAGACCCCATCTGCCTACTGAAGAGAAGGATGTTTGGAACCTCTCAGGTCGCTTTCTGGGGGCCAGGCTGCTGCTGTGCCAGTTTCTGGGGCGGTGGGCCAGCCTGGCTGCCCAGCAGTGAGAGGCCTGTACCTCTCTATAGATAAGGCCAGGGGTCGGGTCCTTATCCTGGCTGTGCCCAGCTTGTGGGACAGAGCGTGAGGCATCCCGGCCAGTTGAGGACCACACTGCCATCTGGGGCTTCTGTTTCCCAGGCTAAACTAATATTTACCTTCAGCTGTGGCTGCCAGGGGCTGAAAGGCAAATATTAGCTTAAGGGGCCCAAGCCAAGCCCTCGGGATGAAGAGATGAGGATGCTGATCGTGGTGTCTTTCCCTTTGATGGTTTTTGTTTCTTCTTAGTTAAAAAAAAAAAAAATCCTGCTGTTCCTTCTGCTTCAGACTCTTCCAGTGCTTCTTTTTTACTCACCTCAAATTCTGCCAATTATATCAAGGCCCTGTACCAAACCCTCCCCTCCACTAGGAAGCCTCCCCTGACCTACTCTGTTCTTCATGACTCTTCCTCTTCCTGAAGCGAGTGGAGGTCTACTCCGTAACAGGGGTTCTGTATCATGTATTTGTCCTGCTTTTTAAGAATACAGTTGGAGAAGGAAATGGCAGTCCACTCCAGCACTCTTGCCTGGAAAATCCCATGGACAGAGGAGCCTGATAGGCTACAGTCCATGGGGTCGCAAAGAGTCAGAAACGACTGAGCGACTTCACTCACTTAAGAATACAGTAGAGATCTTCTTTGATCACATTTTAAAGAAAGTTATTATTGTGCCTATTTTGCAGGTAAAGAAACCGAGGCTCAGGTCTGACAACTTGTCCATGGCCACACCACTCAGTAGAACTGGCACTTGAGCTCAGAAGTGTGGGCTACATTACTTCCCAGGCTCTGTAAACAGGAGTCTCTCTGGTCTCCCTGTTATGTCTAGATGCCCCCCGAGGGTGGGGATTTGGGCCCCCTATGTCTTCCAGAATAGAGCTTACAAGAGCTCAAGGCATCAGGGATCAGCCACATGTGTTGGACACAGATAGGCCACCAAGGGCCCTGGCAGAGACCAAGAGGGGTGGTGGGTACCCAGCGTCCTGTTTAGTGGTGAGGGTGGGTCTGCCTGCCTTGTGGTTCCTGAAGTCTTTTGAAGGCCTGGTTTGATCCCGTCATTCACAGCGTGCTCTAGTTTTCTACCAGAATGAACCTACATAAAGTGCAAGCATATATAATTGCCGATAGTAGGCTGTTTCTAATGTCCAGAAACGGCAGTTTTGTGTGTTCCCATCTGGTGCCTCTTTGGCCCAAGATACAGTTCTGGGGAACTTGGAGAGGCCTGGTGGCCCCAGGAGGGGAGGAGCTGGGGTCTTGGGGACGAACTGGGGATGAAGCCCTCATTTGAGAAACAGGAGACCCGACTGAATTAAGACTCCACTTGGCTGCTCACTGGCTTCGGGCATCTCTGTACCTCACCTGCCTCTTCTGTTATTTGGACATAATTGTACATGCACCATTTACCTCACAGATAGTCTGTGAGGCTTCCGGACATGTAAAAGTGTTTTTACAAATGGGAAGGGCTGTTGTTTTTTAGATTAAAAAGGAATATCTAATTTAAAAACACCACCAAAGTAGACAATCCCTGACCTGTCCTCTCATTGAGAGGGGGGCAAGTGCCTGTGTCTGGATAAAAGTCAAACCATGCGATCTAAATTATTTCTTGGGATAAGGCCTGTGGTTCTCCAGCTGGGTTCCTTGGAGCACTGGGGTTCCACAGAGGCATCTCTGCAGTGGCTGAGTGGTCGGACTCTGTGGTCACCTCCTAGACATCAACCAGAGTTTTCTGTTCCTTTGGACGAACGATTCTATTGCTTGGGGGAAAAATAAAAGTTTGAGACCCACCAGACCAGATGATTCTGGGGATCTATCCATCTAAGATCCCGTGGCTTGAAGGTTCTATAAATCTAAGAATCTATGACTCTGAAGGCTTCTGGAACATTCTGCCCTTTGCTCCATGAGTCTAGAGGTGTGTTTTTCCCAGCTTTCCCATGGTTGGGTTTATATGGAGAGGGTGGAGGTGGTGTAGGTTTATATGGGGAGGGTGGAGGTGGTGTGGGTCTCAGGGCACTTCCCAGAAGGGTGGAGGAACCCTTTGCCCATCCCAGCCATGCACCCACCCTCCCAGCTCCTTCCCCTGCCCCGTGCCAGCTGCGAACCAGCAGGAGGATGTTTATGGACACAGTTAATGGGTTGGTGCTCCTTCCAAACAGGGGCCGGCAGAGGTCCGCCAGCAGGCTGGGCGGCTGCAGGCTGACCCATGGTTAAAGATTTTCCAGTGCTGCGGATGTGAGAATCTAAACAAACAGGACTTGGACTGATAGCTGGCCCTGCTTCAAAGGAGCCTCTGCTGCAGCACCCAGGCCCCAGTTACCCCACACTGACTGGCAGCGTGTAGATCTCTGGGCAGGAGCTGCCCGAGTGCCCTCCGCCTGGCACCTCCCGCTCCTTTGCCTTCCTTTCTCCTCACTGGTTTCGCTCAGACTTTTCTCCCCAGGCATTTGCTAATGCAGTTTTCCCACCCGAGTGCCTCTTGCTTCTGTCAGTCCAAATGCTCTTGGCCTTCAGGGCCTGAGTCAAATCTTGTTTCTTCTGAGATGCCATCTCTGACTCACCCTGAAACAGAAGTTCTTAGCCTCAGTTGGACAGCATTATCCTAACAGGGAGATTTATTCTAAAGAGAAGGCTCAGAGGGGGCCCCAGGGAGTGGGTACGGGACACTTGCATCTATGAAAGGAGTTTTTTCCTAACAGTCACAAGTGTCCAAAGATAGGGAATAGATGGCCTTGAGAAGTGGTGAGCTTCTTGTCCCCAGGGGCATTCTAGCCAAGGCTAGGTGAGAACTTGGCAGAGATAAACAGATTTCCTTATTCTCCTCTAAGGTCTTGTCTAACCTGATATACTGAGAATTTTCATGACTCCAAGCTTCAAGTCTCCCAAGGGCTCTTGGCTCCACAGGGCCTGGGTCCTGGCTGTCTCTCCTTAACCCCTGTCCAGGGCTGGGCACACAGGGCTCAATGGGTAGGTATGCCGGGTGCCTTCCCGAAGAGGGGAAGCCCAGGCCTCCTTGCCCTTTGCAGGGCCTGGCTCTTTCTGCCCTGGCCCAGGGGATCTGGCAAGCCAGCACCAGGTGCCAGATGAGGCAGGAGCTGAAGATGGACAAGTTCTTCCTTGAAAAAGGTGCCATGAGAGGGGAGCCAGCTTTGCAGCTTCTCCTGTGGCCCTGTGCCACCTCTCCCCCATCATAAACAACTCTCAAGTAGGCAGCCGCATGTCCCAGGCCCGGATTAAATAACCTGTTGCTTCAGACATGCGATCATCCCACTGGTGGAGGTTGCAGGCCGGCCGTCGGTGCCCCAGGGTGCAGTCCTGGGCTGAGGTGGGGCCATGGTGTTCTCCCCTGTCTTAGGGACCCTGGCCCCTTCCCTGACCCCCGACTTGATGTGGACTCCTTCCGCCAGGACCTTTGTTGTCCCCTCTGTAGAGGGTGCCCTGACCCGCTCCTCTAGCTCGGGTTTCATCTATTTCAGGGCCTCGCGCAGACGGGCACGCTGATGGGATGGTTATTTTGGAGCTTGCTGGCGGCTTGCAGCTGCTCCTGACCCCAGGAATGGAGGGGATGGGAGAGGAGACATACTTGGGCTGGGCAGTGGCCCCAGGGGTTCTGTTTTTAGCTGGTTCCCAGCACCTCTTGTACCTTCTCTCCCAACTCCTATGATGTTTCAAGCAAGGTCAAAGGAGTCACTTTCTTGCCCCTTCTCCTCTTTCTTTTCCCACTGTTTCTCCTTCTTTCTCTTCTTTTGTCTCTAATCTCCACTTGAAGCTTCTCCTTCCTGGTCTTTAGTCAGTGAGGTCATTCAGCGATTCTGTCCCGGGTGCTTATCATGACTGATGCAAAGTCCTAGGTTCAAACAGTTAGTTGCCTGGGTGCAGGTGGACCTGACTTTGACAAACTCAACCTGAGCAAATGCTAATAACAGAAGTTATCAAGTATCTAGGTGCCAGGGGCTTTGCACTCTACCTCTGATCCCTTCAACAATATCGCAAAGCAGGTATTATTAGCCCTGATCTCTAGGTGAGTGATCTGGGACTGGAGGAAAGTGGCTCACCCACAGGCCAACAGCCATGTGCTGTGTCAGACATTTAAACCCAGGCCTGTATCACTCCAGAGCCCTTGCATATTCTTCTGAGCCAGGTAGCATGGAAACAGTAGCAGTGGCTCATAGCAACCTGGTGATTGTCTTGTGCGAGGCACTCTGGGGCTTCATTCCACTGCATCTCCTTCACCAGCATCCCTTCCAAAAGGGATTTCAGATTTCATACCAATAAGGAAATGCTGACTTCACCGCTACAGAAGAGAGGCCCAGAAGGCTTAAGCTATTTATCCGAGGTCATATAGCCAGGAAATGACAGAGCTAGGATGGAAACCCAAACTGATGACTTCAGAGTCTTGCACTGAACTGTGTTCCTATCTTGCCTACCAATATATGGATTTTGGCTACAAAAAAATCCTAAAACACTCTCAGGTTGCATTATAAGAAGTATAAAGGTACTTCTCAGGAGAGGTGTGATGGCCACACTGTGCCTCAAGCTGGTGAGAGTGTATCTGAGAGTGTACTGAGTCTGGAGCTGTTTATTATCTAAGAGGTGCAAAGGTGTGTGTGGAATTTGAGTATTCCTTGAGGAGAGATGTCTTCAGTGTGGGACTGACAGGCAGCCCCAGAGGTAGTAGGTATAAATATAGGAAGGTTAAACACACCCTGGAAAGTAAACTGTATAAACACATGAGCTGACAAACAGTGTCGGGTGTGTTTATATGTACACGTTTGGGGGTAGTGATCATTTTATTTAGGTTGATACACAGTCTACTCATTTTTAGTATCTAGTACTTTCGTCCAAAAATAGCAATTAATTTGTAAACACTACCAGAATATTATCTAGCTGGTTTGTATTTTAAGAGTGTTATTTTGTGTTTGTGGTGGTGGTAGTGGCTCTTGTATTCATTTTTAAGTGTAGATATGTAAACACAATTGCAGGATTTAAAGCTTTAGCATGACATCTTTTGTACATGAGAGGAGGGATTTGAAGGAAGATGCCTTGGGTGAATGAGTTGGGTGGCAATTGTTAGGTTAAGGGAATTTATTTTCCTATGGGGTACATGATAATGACAAAAGGAAGCATTTCTCCTAAACTTGGGCGTAGGCAAACTACTAATCGGTGTAGCTTTGTGTAGTATGCTAGTCTAAACAAGACAATAGGTAATATAATGAAAAAAAAAAAACCTTTTATGATGGATTTTGTAAATAGGTTTGTTGTAGGGTAACCTGTTTTCTTGCTGTGATCTTACCACTCAAATGAAGGTAATTTGAATAAATTTTGTGTGGTACAGGATCAATGAACTAATTTTTCCTAAGAGTTCAACAAACAAACAAGAAAGCAACCAGGGAGGTAGATTTCAGTTTAAGAGAAGGAAACGTTTTCTTAAAGACACAGTAGCTCAGCAATGGCCTGAGTTGCCTGGGAGGGAGTGGGCATATTCAAACAGAAGAGGACTCCTGTGGGGTCAGAGAGCAGGAGATCCTACATCCAGCCCCATTCAGGAGTCTGTTTTGAGGGTCTGCCCAGCTCCATGGGCTCTGGCCTGATTGTCCTGAGTGTGTGGGGTGGCGTAGGGTGGAGAGAGCAGCGTGGGGTGTGTATATGTGTGGCCCCCATGACAGCCTTGTTCATGTAAACCCTTGCTGGGCATCTCTGAGCCACTTCTTTCCTCCTTACCCTGCTTCTCCATCCCTTCTCCTCTCTGTCCCCAACCCTCAGGAGTCCCCAGGGGCCAGTCCCTGGAATCCTTGAGGGGTCAAGGGAGCAGGGCTGTTCCCTGGGGTTCAGGTCAGCCCACAGCCCTCCTCAGCCCCTTGTTATTGTCTCCCATGTCTTGTCCTCCTCGCCTCTGCCTCTCCGCAGCCCCCCAGCCTCTCTGCACCATTGCTGTCACAGAGTCAATTCCCTGGAATAATCACATTTTCCGGTTGGCTCCCTCCTCCTTACCAAACACGATGTTGGGAAATCCCGACCAGCCAGGCCTCGAGAGGCTTCTCTAGAGAAGCAGGAGACTTGTGGGGAGGGCCCAGCACCCTCTCCTTGCTGGGGCCCAAACAATACTGTTCCTGAATGGGGCAGAGGAACTGGGGGAGAGCAAAGATAGGGAGGCGTTAGAGAGCAAATCTAGATTCAGCTGGAGCTGAATTCTGGCTTCGCTACCCCTACCAGTCTGTTCCTCCAAGCTTTGCTCCCATGCTGAGCACCCCTGCCATCCTTACTCAGCTCCTGGAGAGAAAGCACAGATCCTCCCTTGGGGAGGCTCAGAGAAAAGCCTCCTGAGAAGGGATTGGTCCATGGTAAGGCCAGCAGTGGCCCCAGCCAAATTTGGGGCCTCCCATGAAAAGGATCCAGTAAACCTATATGGCTTGAAAGTGGAGGGTGTGGAGTTGGGCGGATCACGCTTTAACCCTGGATCTGCAGCTTGGTTGTCACAGAACATCTCTGAGCTTTATCCGTACAAAGGGAACACCTCTGTGAGATGCTTTCACGAGGAAATGCAGCAGTAATTCATTGCACCTGATGACTTTTATTACAAATTATAGGACTCCATAAAGCAGACTTAACCAGCCATTAAGAAATTATGGTCTCAGAAACATGGTTATTGGTGTAAAAGGGTATACAGGACACGATAAATAGAAAAATTAGTTTTGAAAAAGGAAATTTGTATAACAGAGTTCTTCACCTGGAGTTACTGGATGCTCTGAAATTATCCACAGAATTTAGGGAGAATGTGCATTTTCCTGAGAAGACAGGTACAAGTTACATTTTCAAAGAGATTTGTTACCTGTAAAAGTTAATAGTTTAAAACTACTGATATTTATATAGTATGATTCAGTTTTTGTATTAAAAAGAGAAATAACTAAAATATATTCAAAAAAGGCTGGAAACACACATCTAAATATTAATAGTACTTTCTTCCGGATGGCAGGCTGACAGGAGATTCCCTTTTCTCTTTGCTGAACTGTTTTATTATTTATTTATTTACAAAATACAGTCTGTATTATGTGTATGAATAAAAAGAGAAGGGGTTTGATTTCCAGTTGTTGGTTTTGAAAGGAGGGCTTGGAAAAATTCACTTAGCTTCTCCACCTCAGTGTCCTTCGGTAGAAACAACATCAAAAGCTAATTTTTGCGATAAGGTGAGACAGTTTGTGTAGAGAGGTACTCTGGAGGGGAGGGTTCCCTCTGGGCTCCCAGAGGCATAGAATACCAACATGCATTCAGCAAGTGTTTACTGCTGCCTTCTAAGTGCCAGGTGCTATCCTGGCTGCTAGGATGAAGAATCAGGGCCCAGGAGTTAATTTTTTTTAATCCGACTTTTATAAGTGTACCATTTAGAAGTAATCGTGTTTTTAGTTTTGGTGTCTTTCCTGCCTGATGATCCTTTGCTTAAGCAAATGCGTAGTCTGAGGTCCTGCAGAATGTGTGATGTGCTTGTTCAGTGGCTAAGTCGTGTCAGACTCTCTTGAGACCCCCCCAGGGACTGTAGCCCGCCAGGTTCCTCTTCCATGGGGATTCTCCAGGCAAGAATACTGGAGTGGGTTGCCATTTCCTTCCCCAGGGTATCTTTCCGTTCCAGGGATCCGACCCAGGGATGCAACCTGTGTCTTGTGCATTGGCAGGCGGATTCCTGACCACTGAGCTACCAGGGAAGCCCCTGTAAAATGTCCGAGCGTTTTCTTTGCCGTTAGAAACCAGATGCGTCTTACTAGTGCCGGCTTTAACGACTAGCGGGAGGAGACTCACAGGCGATGGGACCCGGGGCTGTGGCCCGCCTGACGGTCGCCCTGTCCCCCTACCCCCGCAGACAGCGAGCTGGTGCTCCCAGACTGCCTGCGCCCGCGCTCCTTCACCGCCCTCCGGCGGCCGTCGCTGCGGCGCGAGGCCGACGAAGCGCGCCTCTCCGTGAGCTTGTGTGACCTCAACGTGCCGGGCTCTGACGGCGACGAGGGCGCGCCAGCTGCCGGCTGCCCCATCCCGCAGAACTCGCTCAACTCGCAGCACAGCCGCGCGCTGCCCCCGCAGCTCGACGGCGACCTGCGCTTCCACGCGCTGCGCGCCGGCGCGCACGTCCGCATCCTGGATGAGCAGACGGTGGCGCGCCTGGAGCACGGGCGCGACGAGCGCGCGCTCGTCTTCACCAGCCGCCCGGTGCTTGTGGCTGAGACTATCTTCGTCAAGGTCACGCGCTCGAGCGGCGCGCGGCCCGGCGCGCTGTCCTTAGGTGTCACCACGTGCGACCCCGGCACGCTGAGGCCGGCCGACCTGCCCTTCAGCCCCGAGGCCCTGGTGGACCGCAAGGAGTTCTGGGCCGTGTGCCGCGTGCCCGGGCCCCTGCACAGCGGCGACATCCTCGGCCTTGTGGTCAACGCCGACGGCGAGCTGCACCTCAGCCACAACGGCGCCGCGGCGGGCATGCAGCTGTGTGTGGACGCCTCACAGCCGCTCTGGATGCTCTTCGGCCTGCACGGGTCCATCACACAGATCCGCATCCTTGGTGAGTGCCCCGGCCACGTGCCCTCCTCCCTCGAGGCGCATCCTGAAGCTGGCGCCTCCAGACCTAGCACCTCGTCTTCCCTGGAGGTAGGGTCTGTCCGGGTAGGGGGGAACAGCGCCCACCCTGCCCCTTATGGGTTCTAGTCAAAGAGTCACTCTTGCTTAGTCCATGGTTCTCAGATTTCACCAGATAAACCCTGGGGAGGGGGAGAAAAGCAGGGAACATTGAGTTTCACGCTCAGAACCGGTTTCACCCACATTCCCACGTACATAAACAACTCTCATACACATTGCCCAGTGGCCATTTAAAAATGAGGGGGAAAATTGTTTCCACTAGCAATGAACTTTTTGAGGTTCAGTTTCCATTTATCAAAAAAAATGGGAACGAAGACCTCTGCATCTAAGGACGGTTGTGTGTCTAAATAAGATAAAGAGGGCGGTGTGTCAGCAGCCAGGTATCTCAGAAGAGCAGTGCCTGGATTGGGGGCTTTTGGAGAATCCCCGGGCCTTGGAGGAAATGGGGCTGCAGATGTCTGGGCCTTGCTGGCTTTGAATGGACAGAGTTTGAATGGACTGGGTGACGTGGATTTGTATAAGCCATATTTCGCAGAGCGTTCTGCAGGATGCTGGGCGGTGTCCCTCAGTTGTGTCAGATTCTTAAATCCTGCCTCCGGAAATTTTGATTCTGTAGATTTCAAATTAGGTCCTGGGCATCTAAAGTTTTTCTTCCTTAGCAAATTTGGTTAGACAAGTTTGTAGACCCCTGGTCCTCACAGCCCCCAGCCTAGACCTCACCCCAGGAGACTTCATAGACATGATAAAGTGTGTATGTGAGTAAGCATGAGTAACACCGTGAGACTGGCATACCGTGTCTAGGCACATGGGAGTAAATGCATGTGTATTTGTGTATGCAGTGCTGTTGGTAACTGTGAGAGTGTATGAGAGTTTTGTGAAATCAGGTAAAATCAGTGGAGACTTCCTCCTCTGGAAAAAGACCAAGTGAAGATGGAGTGTAAAGTGAATTGAAAAAAGAATGAAAAGAAATGGGACTAGGGTGCTAAGAAATTAGGATTAAGGGAAGATAAGTCAGGGAAGAGTGAAAAGAAATCAGGCTAGATAAAAAGACATCAGAAAGGAAAGAAATTGGCTTAAAAATTCAACGTGGAATAAAAAGAAACCAGGTGTGCAGAAAAAAAAAATCAGGTTGAAGTACAAAGATATTTGGCTGCAGTCACCAGGAGACACTGCTCCTCAGATAAAGGATATTACATAAGGGCAAGATAGTCTCTTACATCAGCACCATCTAATAATAGTTAAGTAGCTTTTCAGTAAAGCTTCTGTTGCTCAAAGAGGCTTACTAGTCTAGAGCAAAGGAGAAGCTTAAAAACAAACAAAAACCCCAGGACTTAAATGTCCCGAGAGGGAAGTAGGCCAAGGTGGGCATTGAAGATTAATCATTCAGAATTTAATATATGCTAAACAGTGTGCTCCTGAGCTGTTTGGAGAATTGAACATCTTGACTAGCAAAGTGGTGATAGAGGATCCTGATTCTAAAGGAAAAACAAATCAGTAACAATGTATGGAAGGATGATTATTTACTTCATAGAAGAATGCTTTGGTTTGTTGAAGGCCTAAGTGAACTAAGAATGAAAAGATATTTCCTTCACCCTAAAATTACAGCCAATTTCATGCTTCATGGTGAAACATTAGAAACATTATCATTAAAATCAAGAATGTGATGGAGATGCCGTATAGTATCATTCTGAAAATGCTAACCAGTGCAATAAAGCAAGAAAAGCAAATAGGAGGTATAAATTTCTGAAAGAAGGAGATGATAGTTCACTTAAAACGTGTTAACACTACTAAGAGAAATCCTGTGGACAGCTAATAAATATTCTTAGAAACAGTGACTATTAAATGAATTAGATTGAGTAAATTAGACTGAATAACTACTAATAAAAAACATCTCATTGAGCACTTACTTGTGTGTAGGGCATTATGTTAGGGCCTGTGGGAAAGTCACAGGTGAGTCAGGCTTTCTGCTCTCAGGAAGCTCAGGGTTTAAATAGGGAAACATTACAAAGTTACATTCCTGGGCAAAGAATAAATAATTTCCCAGGCTCTGTGCTTGCTTATTTGCATGCATGGTGTGTATGACTGGTCAGTGCCGGATAGAGATGTGGGGTGGGGGGAGTCAAGGCTGGCTGGAGGAGGGGACTGAGGAGAGCCCCAAGAGACTCCCTGGACAGTTAGCTCTTTAGGGCAAAGGCTCCGTTGGTCTCTGAGCCTAGTGGCTGGGCTGTGTGGTCAGGCTGCACCATCTGTTTCTCTCCTGGGAGCCTAATAGAGGATAGAAACTCGAGCTTTCCCCCAGTGGGCCTCTGGGTGTCTAGGTCCCACCTTCCTTCCTTCCCTTCCTTTCTGCAGGCTCTACCATCCTGGCAGAGCGGGGCATCCCATCACTCCCCTGCTCCCCCGCCTCCACACCGACCTCCCCCAGCACCCTGGGCATCCGCCTCTCTGACCCCTCGCTCGGCACCTGCAGCTCTGGCCCTCTGGGGAGCTCTGCTGGAGGTAAGTAGGCTGGCCCCTTCAGTTCCATGTGACCGTGTCAGCCCTTCCACCCTGAGGGACCTGCCCTCCACCCTGGCTGAGGGAGGTCTGCAGACGGGCCCCTGGAGGAGCTGGAGGTGGGCCCAGTGAACCCAGGTTGAGTGGTGATTCCTGGGCTGGGTCCTGTCCTGTCCCTTAGCTGGATGGCTTTCTCCAGAGGACTTCTTGAGCACAAAGAACCCTAGAGAGTAGCTCGGTGGGGCCTCCCCCAGTGGGTTTTGGGCCTCCATCCTTCCTGCCTCTTCTCATTGCTTCACGGACACCCTGGCCCCTGGTCTTGGCACAGAGGGGTCGGAAGTGGGGCTGTCCAGAGTGCATCCTCTTTCTTCTTGTGCCCAGGAGGTGGGTGGCAAGGTAGGCAGGCTGATCCCGATCCATGGAGGAGGAGAGGCCAGGGCTTTCTTCATGAACCTGGGACCAGGTTCGTGCCTCCCCCTCACTGCTGTCCCATGTCCCCAGGGACAGCCCCCAACTCACCAGTGAGTCTGCCCGAATCACCAGTGACCCCAGGTGGGGGCCCGTGGAGCGATGAGTGCACCATCTGCTATGAGCACGCGGTGGACACGGTCATCTACACGTGTGGCCATATGTGCCTCTGCTATGCCTGTGGCCTGCGCCTCAAGAAGGCTCTGCACGCCTGCTGCCCCATCTGCCGCCGGCCCATCAAGGACATCATCAAGACCTACCGCAGCTCCTAGCCGTCACGGACCCACCCAGCCCCCAGCTTCCCCCGACTCCGGCCCGGCTCCAGCTGAGGCGCAAGCCAGCAGGGCCCCTTCTCTTCTTCCTCGTTTTGGAAATTCTTTCCCCTTCTCATTAAACTTGGGAAACAGCCCCTGAGGTCTGGGGAGGAAGGGGTGTCAGGCTGGGAGATGGGGGCAGAAGCAAGTCGCAGCTCTTCCCTGCAGGCTGAGGGGCTAAAGCAGGGGGGTCTTAGCCTGTCCTGGTCCTTTCCTGCCTGGGGTAGATTCCTAGGAGGTCTCTTTAGCCTATGTGGCACCTTTGTGAGCATTAGAAAGTGTGTCCCATCCTCTGGGCAGATGCGTCCCTGAGCCCAGACACGCGGCCTCGCTAGTGGAGTGTGGACCTGGATTTCAGCCTCCGTTTTCTCCCTCAGCCAGCTGCCCTTGAGCAGTGCACAGCCTGGGCTGCTGCCCTACTCTCTCACCTTCCCCCACTGTCTCCTTCCTTCTTTCCCTGCCCCTTGGGCCTGGCAGCCAAGGGTGAGACGGCCAGTGGATCCCTCTCATCCCAGGAGGGCTGCCGCCTCTGTGCTGTGCCTGTCTTCCACTCACCCTGTATGGGTGGACAGACAGGCCACAGAAGCCTCTGGGTTCTGGGTTGCTAGCCCCCTGACCTGGTTGAGGTGTGGAGGGCCCCTTCCTGGTCATGGCCTGTTTGCCTCAGTGGGCTCGGGGATGCTCTTGCCTGGGGGCAGCCCCTTGGCGTGGGCTGGAGAGCAGGGTAGGTCTTCTGTCAGGCTTTAGCATCCCTGGGAGAGGCCAGGATCCTGGGTTGGGAGTAGAGGACTTCCTAGAGTAAGAATGGCTTTTTTTTTTCCCCCTGTATTTTTATTTATTTATTTATTGGGTTTGTAGGGGTTAGTTTGGGCAGGAGGAGTGAATTGCCCCCCCCAAACTCCTATAAAGGCTGCCCTAGTAGATGGAGTGCCTGGTTGGAGGGCCCGCAGAGGTTGTCATCACTTAAACTCTGCCCTAAACTCCAGCACACGAGTCCATAGCCATCTCTGCTTGCCATGAAATAGGACTCCATAAAAAGGGGCCGAGTCGGGACGCCTTCTGGCAACTTGTGTCCACTTTCTAGAGAGGGCAGCAGAGCCTCTGCAGTGCCCTGGGACTAGCAGATCACCCGGAGCCACAGAATGCCCTTCTTCTTGGGCTGGAGCCTGGGTATCGTAACTGGCTCATACACATCGGGAGGCCCGAGTTTCCCACTCTGTAAGGACATGGAAAGGTCTGGGCAGGCTGGGGGAGGGAAGGCCAGCTGGTCTCGTCATTGTAGGCACTCTCTCCCCCAGGAGAGAGAAGGGACGGGTCCCAGCACCTCCAGTTTCTTGGTCCTGATTTTGGAGTGGGGGAGGACCCCCGGCTGCTCTTAGGGTATAGTCATCTCAGCCCTGCACACCTGTCCTGGTAGGCCATGGGCTGGGGCCACCTCTCGGAGTCCTGGCAAGTCTCCCCGAGCCTCCAGCCCTCTGTCCCCTCAGATGGCTTTTTTACACCCAGTGGAGACTGCTTTGTTATGTGGCCTGCAGAGCATGGGATTCTAGACCTGGCCACTGACCAGCTGTGTGGTCTTGGCCAGGTCACAGTCGCTCTGAGTCTCAGCTGCCACCTCTGTAAAATGATTGTTGCGGGTGTGGGAAGACTTTTTTGTGACTCTCAGGGGGTTCTTTGGTGGTGGCTGCTATGGGGTGGGGTGGTGGGAAGCACAGGGAGGGGGGTCACGATGCCAGGCTGGCCCTGTGTGTACCTGCCTTGCAGGGCACCTTTGGGAAGTCACCATTCTGCCGTGGGTCTCTGCTCCCCACTAACCCCATAGACCTCTTCTGTGGGAGTGGGGTGAGATGGGGCTGGTGGTGGCCCCAAGCAGTCAGGGCGCCCATCCCAGAGGCAAGGGAAGTTCCTAAGTGCAGGGGCTGCGTGGCCTGAGGGTCAGGGAGAAAAAGCCATCCATCCCATTGTCTCTGTTAGTGTGAAGGTAGCTGTTGCCTCCTTTGTGAGCTTGGATCACCGTGATTGTGAATAAAGGTGATTTCGTACCAGCCTGAGGGCTGTGCTGTGCAGTATGGAGGGCTGGGGAGGGAGGAAGGGCGGGCTGGTGTGTGTGTGGCGGGGGCGGGTGGTGATGGTGATGGAGGTGTGGAGGAAGAGGGCCAGGTGTCCTGCTTCGGGAGGGGAGCCAACAATCAGAAAAGACTCCCTGGAGACAGCCGGGGAGGGGGAGGTGGCTGGAGCATGGTCTGGGGCTTGTACAACAGAGGCCAGAATGCCAGGCGAGCCTCGCTGTAAGCCAAAAAGGAGAAGCCACTGCCCTTCCGTGACTGCAGGTCTCTGGATCTGTCAAGAGCAGGAGCTGCAGAAGTCCATGAAGCTCCGAAAGGCTGAGCTGGATCTGAACCTGTGTGTAACCTTTGTAGAGGGGTGGCGCCACCTAGGGGCTAAAGGGAGGATGGCAGGGGCTGTGCTGAGCTCCCCAGAACTGGGCCTGCCCATCCCTCCCCCCAAGCCCAGACTTCTTGCCTCTGGCTGGGAGTTCAACTGCGCTCCCACTGGTGGTGCAGAGGCTAATGCCAAATGAGTGGCACAGCTAGTTAGAAAGGGAGGCCTCTGGCTAGGGACCTTTGGAAAAATTTCCTAAGTGGGCTGAGTACATCTAGGTGGCTGTGAAAGCTGGAGTGCCAGAGCGGGTCCAGGCATGATGTGGGGACCTAGCTCATTTGGCAGCCTGAGCCTCAGAGGGGCATGGGATGCTTGCCTTCCTGCCCTCTCTCCTGGGAGGATGCTCTGGCTGGCCAGCCTCTACCTGGCCTTGAACGGCCATGGGCCACTTCCTACACCAGGACTGCTCAGCCCTGCTTACTGAAGTCCAGCAAAAGTAGGGGAGGGTCAGGGGCTCCAAGCTGAGGAGCCATGGAAGCCCACTGGCTGTGGTCTTGGTGGTGCCAAGGTCTGTACCTCTAAAAGCCTGGGCCACTGGCCAGAAAGCCTTCCAAAGGCGGGGGAAGGCTGGGGAGCTTGAGCATGCTTCTCACCAGCAAGGGTGGGAGCTTACATGTTTCCCCCACCCCTCCAGTGTCCTCAGCGGGCCCGGATCCTGAAGTTCATGCCTCATTTGGGCATAATGTGACTTTTGCCACTCAGCTGGATGTTTTTTCTGGTGGCAGGGAGAATCAGGAGGTGATTCTGTTCAGTTAAAAAGGCAAAAACTTTATTTAGTTTTTGGGGAAATACAAGATGCATGTAAACATAAAATACAAAACAAAACAACCCAAATCTTACAGTCTAGAAGCATGCCAAGACAGAATATTCTCTGCAGACCGAAGAGTCCCGTCAAAATGATAAAGGACACCTGGAAAGTGGCAGGTCAAGGGGCTGGGTCCTTTCCCCAAGGACACTGCATTTTTGTGATGAGAACTGAAAAAAAAAACCCCACTATTAAAAATATTAGGAACATGGAGACAGTTTAGCACCACCATTGAGCCTGGAAATTTTTTTAGCACTCAAACTGCACTGAATTCAATATCCTTTTCTTCAGTTTCTCTGAGGGGAGAAAGGGGAATGATCTCCTTCAGCCCCACAGGTCCCACTAGGAGCTGGGAGAGGTTGCGTGGACACTGTGAGGAACGCCCCAAAGACATCCAGCTAGCTTACATGCAACCATGCAGTCCACAAACCCATGCTTCACAAACCTGCCACTCACACCCGCCTGGTTCAGAAGTCGCCTTCCTGCAGATTTCCTATAAACTGACAGTGAAACCCTTTCCCCATCCTGTGTCCTGGATTTAAAGAAAACCTGTTACAGAGACCAAGTTGCAGATCCAAGAATGGAGGCTCTGTTTACCTTTCTTTCTCTGAAATGCTCAAGAGCAGTATGCCTTGCTCACAGGCTACTAACATGATAACTGCGTTGCACCATCTTCTGAGTCACACTAGTGAGGCAGGCTCAGCAAACTGAAACACCATAGACATTGTTAGGTACTCAAGAATAACTGGCGTCAACAGAAGAGCAAATGAGGTTGCCCTCCTCCCACATATGCTGGATGGTGTCTGGACCCCGAGGTTTCAGTCTGGGGATGGTGGGTCCCTACTGCATGAACCATTCTGCTTACTGGTCTCTGGTTCAAGTAATTTGAGAGGCCAGTTCTGGATTGGACAAAGACAGGTGGGCAAAACCAGCTTGGAAACTAAGAGATGGAGGAATGTTCTCCAAAGATTGGTTTGTTGCTGGCAACTTTGGCTTTCTACAAAGTAAATCAGTGACCGTTGAGAACATGCTGGCGACCCAACTTGTGGTCCAGCAACTAGCAGTTTTTCCAGTCAGCTTCTTCTACAGCCAAATCTTGAGACTTTCCCAGCCTATTCTGGCTGGGCCCTTGGGTGTTGAATCGTTTCCTCCCTACTGGCTCGCTTCTTTCTGAAACACTCAGAATTCATTTCTTCCTTCTAATAAAGACAAAACTCCAGACTCTAAATCCTGACTCAACCTCCTCACTCTTTTCCCTTTCTGCCTAGCAGACATCCTCTTCTGGGAGTCGCCTTCCCAGGGAAGGGATGGAGAACCCCAGCCACCCCAGTCTCTCACACATTCATCCCGCCAACGTGCCTCTCACTTACTTCCAACGTGCTCGATCCATACTTTTGCTTTAAAACGATAATTCTTTCTTTCTCTTTCTTGCCTCCTGAGGTCCAGCCCATTAGCCAGGATGGAAATGAGAGCAAAGGAGGGACCTTCATCACAGGGACCTATTCTCTAAGGCCACTAAGTTCTGAGACGGGAGAGGAAGCTGATTGTCAAGTGCAAACTCAAGATTAGAAAGATAGGATTGGGGAAGGAGGGGATAGCATGGTAAAACCAACTTTACATGCAGGTTGGGATCAAGGCCCAGGAAGGCAAAGCCCTCCACCCAGTCTATAAGCACCAATGTGCCCAACTTCCGGCCTGAGGACCCAGGTGCACAGGACAAAACGGGGAGGGACTTTACCATCAGTGGGGCCGTTCCTCCTGAAATGAAGCTATAGGTCATGACCCTGTTCTGTCACTGGCTGTGGTCACAGAACTTGAGAACCAGAGGCCACCCCCAGCCAGAGACTGGGGGCAAGACCCTGTGAAGTGTTCAGCTGGGGCTGGCAGTCTAGATCAGGGGTGATGTGCCTACACAGGCAGGTGATAGAATTCTCACCCCAACCAGCCTGACCCACCCTCAGCCACACAAGAACTGAGGGCAAGCAGCTTGCAGGACACGGGGGTTCCTGCAGTGGTGACATGCACGGCAGAGGCTGGGAGGCAGCCTGCTAGACACGTGTTTGCAGGTGGTGGCCCTGTCTGAACCCCTCAGCACTTCCACACCCAGCGGCGCCTCCTTTCCACATCTTCATTTTGGAGCCCGGGACAATGGCCTAGGCTGCTTCTGCTAGATCTGTTAATGCCAGTGTGAAGTTTCCAACTAAATAATAAAATAATTACCAAAAAAAAAAAAAAAGACACATTGCACTCTCCAGCCAGAATTATGTGTGTGAATAACACATACACTTGCTGCCAGAAGCTGTGAGTCCCGTGGGGCCTGCCCAATGCCAAGGACTTGTTCAATGGAGACAGCTTGCCCAGTATCTCTTTCCTCTAACCCCATGTTATTTAGTTCAAGTGGGAAATGACCAACAATCGCACATATTGATTCTCATGCGTGCGTGCGCACACACACACACACACACACCACATGCACAATGCACTTACTCAACAACACACAGCCCTCAAAAAAGTGAGGGAATCTTAATTCTTTAGCAATGTGGATGGTTCTCTTTCCAGAGAGCACTGCATCGTCTCGAAAATTGGACCTATAGACGTATCCACTCCAAGGAGACACACCCACCCATAGGGGCACAGTCCCACTCTGGGCACCAGATCCATATTTGTACAGAAATTCATCAAATGGGTTGGAGCAGCAAGTGTACAGTACTGGAGGGGGAAGGGATGAGCCAGCGAGTTTGCACCTGTCACCCTGAGGGGCAGAGCTCCCAGGGCTTGGACCCAGAGACTTCCCATCCTGCCCTCTCTACCAGCACCTGGGTAGGAGGTGGCAGCTTGGTACCTGTTGGGGGAAGTTATGTCCGCAGGGACCTCCGCAGGCTTCTCCAACACATTTTTTCGAGATCTTCTGGGGACTGTTGGGGAGTTGAGCAGAGGCAGGATCACGCCTCACTCGGGCTGAAGTCATTGAGATGAATGGGTGGCCCCGGCTCAGCGCCAGGCCAGCTGCAGACTTGTGGGGACTGGTGTCACCGGAGGATGCTAGGCTCAAGGCACCCACATACCCCCCTGAAGGATTTGGTTACACTGAGGGTTCCTGCTCATAAAACTGAACTTGAGGTTACATAGTTTTAGAAAAACTCAAACATACATCAAAAGGATCATGGCCCAAACATCAAGAGATTGGGGTGAGAGAGGGCTGCTGAGGGCGATTTTTAGGACAGGTCTTTCTGAGCAGCTGGCTGAAAAAGAACGGAAATGAAAACAAGGAGCGGTTCCTGGAGGTCCTTGCTGTGCGCCGAGGGCTGGGGCCCTGGGAGGCCGAGTGCCCCACTCCACTTCCCTGAATCCCTTTCTTCTGGGTGGACAACACCCAGCAGAAGGGGCTGCCCTCTGGCAGAGACCCCTGCCATCTTGCCAGGGAAGGGGGAGGAGGGATAAAAAAATATCAATACCCAGGTCACCTGTTGGCTCCACTGCTGACTCCTTCCAAGAGCCCCACCTCCCCTAGCAACACATGGGGCTGCTGGCCCTCCCCGGCACTGTCCTACAAGCCCTGGCACCCCTCTTGATAATATTGCACTTTTCCTGTCTCTCAGATTGTTTTCATTTTCGATTGAGAATGCAAAGTATTTGGAGGGGGAGGGGAAGTGAGTAACCTTATAAAATTATATATTAGTTAAATACAAAAAACAGGAAAAGTAGGGGTTACTTTTTCTTTTTTTCCTTAAAAACAAAACAAAAAACTACCAAACCAAGGTCTAAACTTAAATAGTTCTACACCTATTCTGCAAATACTAGTAATATGAAAATAATGCTTGACCGAAATTCCCTTGTCTTTTTTTTTTTTTTTCCTTAGATGATAAAAGTAGTAACATGCCTTGCTGAGGAAAGCAATGGATATAAAATGCCTGTAAAATATGCTGCTCTAACATCTGAAAGTGATTAAAACGATTCTATATAATGCCTTCGTCAAGATGGAGAACAGTGGAGGAAGAAAGAGGGGCCTATGGGGCCAGGCTTGGGGGTGGAGGGGGCCGAGGGCTGGCGAGGGGGCCTGGTCACAGCTGGCACACCTGCAGTTCAGGTTGTCCCTTCCATGCCCTCTTGCTGCCCTTGGGGTCCCTTGCCCTAGTGGGAATAGCATGGTGGGTGCCAGAGATCCCAGCCAGGCCCCTGTTACAAAGTGGGAGAGAGATGAAGACATCTTTTTCCCTTGTGATTAAGTCTTTAAACTGAAAGAAAAAAGCACCAAAGGATGCATCTTCAGGCATTATATAAACCTCAATAATGACCTCAGAAGGGCTCATTATGATTAAAGTTGCAGTATACAGCAATACAACGTCATTTCACATTTTCAATTGCAACTAATGGAAAACTAGGTTTGGACACTGCTGAGATTTCTTTTTTTTTCCTTTTTTAGTCCGATCTGGTTTTCCTCCAGATGGGTCAGGGCCCCAGGCCCCTTCCCTCCTCTACCTGCTGCCAGCAGTACCCTCCAACATCACAAAGCAGCTCAGTAGCTCTAGGGAAAAGCCCTCTTGCCCTGGGCAGGGCTAGGAGTCCAGGGGCGCAAGCCCTGGCATCCCCTGGCCACGACTGAGAGGGACTGGCATGCACCCTTCTTGCTTCAAGTATTAATAGTCTCTTTGGGTTTGCAGGGTTTGTGCTGTGCTGTGAGTCGGGGTGATGGCGAGGGGCAAGGGGTGAAGATGGGGCATGGCAATCCCTGTTCACTGCCCAAATCTACATGCTGTCACTAGGTGGCAGCACTCTCCACTTTTCCTGGATGCCTGAGCAACCCCCAGCCATCCTTGGGGCTGGATGTCCCAATGTAAACATGATGACCACACTATAAACTCTAACGGGGGTGGGGAGGTCTGCCGTTAACTATGTGATTTGCGGAAAGCTAATTCCTGTCTTTGCGCTGCAGTTAACAGGAGGGTATGGCATGAAGTGATCCTGAAGGTCACTTATAATGGCTCTATTACTTAAGAGCACTGGAGATAAAGGAGACGGGGTCCTTGGCAGGGCTAGGAGAGCCCCACAGGGCAGTACAGTGGAAGAGGAAGGGCAGGGAAAGGCAGGCTCTAGGGAGCACTGTGCTCCAGTCCAACTGAGATGCTCTGTGCTTGGCAGATGGGTCCTGCACTCCTTCCTGGCCTGGCTGGCATTGAACTGGCTCAGTGCAGACATTGAGGAGTGAAGCCGCTTGAGCCCTCCCCCTGGAAGATAGCTACGTGGAAGGTCCTTTAACCCGACAGTCACTCTACTTTTAAATTTTATTTTAAATAATCATAAATTACTTTTTTTCTTTTAATAAATATGTGCTGCTTAAAAATGAGAAAAGTATATACTGCATCTTTAAGTAATGCACTTTGCTCTCTGGGTTTCTTTCCATTCCACCTTATTAAAGTGCATTAATTAAAAAATAATGAACCACTTCTTTATCATTATTGTTCAAATAAGTCCAAATAATATTAATATAAAGACACTACAATACTACCATTAGTACTGCAATCTAGCAGATAACTCAACATCCTGCTCTATTTAATACTGTCCAGCAGAAGAAAATAACTAATTTTAATTTTAAACAAACAAAAGGAAGCAAAATCTCACCACGGCCCTTTCAACAAAGAACGGGAGCAGTTTGCTAGAGCTGCCAGGCATCAGCGTATGGTGAGGAAGGGGGAGGGGGGGCAGCTGGGGGCTGAGGGCACGAGGCACAGGCCCCAGGCTGTTTTTTCCAGCAACATACACTGCCTGGGTGGGGAGCAAGGGTGGAGGGAGGGCCTTTCCTCCTCGGTCCAGGATCTGGCAGCTAAATCAGTGGCTGTGAAGCCTGATTTGTCCACAATCAAAGGCACGTGTGGAAATCTACTTCCAGCAAAGAGTGAATCCTCAGGGAGGCCAGTGTGGTCTCTGAAACGTCAACTGAAAGATACCACCCAGAGCTGAGAGGGACTTCACGTTCTCCCTTCTCGCTTCACAGGGGCGCTGCCCCTGGGGGAGCCCGGTTGGCTCCGGGCCCAGGAATCTTCGTCTTCTCGGGCATTGCTTGCAGGCCACGGGATGGCTGGTGGTGTCTGCCCAGCAGGATCCCCTCAGCCCAGGGTGGGGCGACCGCTGCTTCTCCACTGCCTACTTGTGAGGCTTTGGGCCCTGCCTGGGCCGGAGAATGTACGCTGTTCTCCTGAACGCCACCCTCCTCCCTGGGGAGGGTCCTGCCCTGCCGAGGTGGCGCAAGAACCGAGAGAGCAGCATCTTTGCTTCGCCACGTCTCGAGCTGGGGCTTCTCCCACCTGAAATCCCTCTGGCCAGCGCCGGTGCCGTCCACACAGTGGAAACCAAATGAAGCGACTTCGGCTTGCGGAGAGGAAGAATGCAAAGCACAAACCAACTAACCTCCCCACAAGAGTATGACAGAAACGCCACCTTCTCCCCGTCCTGTCCCATGAGGCTAACTGCCCTTGGGCCCCCAAATAACCCCTAAAATAAGACCAAAAACCCAAGGCCTGACATAGAAGCCCCAAAGCAACACACCTCTCCCAAAACATGCAAAGGAATTGCCCACCCAGAAATACCCAAAAGAAAGTCTGTGTAGACTGATGAGACCGACGGCTCCGCCCACCCTCTGTGAGCTCTGGAGCTGGTGGTCCTCCACGGCATGCCCTGGGCAGGTGGGCACTATTCCCAAGGCCAGCGGCAGTGACGGCTAAGAAAGGGGATCCTTGCTGGCACCTGGGCAACTGCCTTTTCTTCCGCAGACATGGACGGAAGCCCGGCCCAGGGACAGCCTGAGCTCACAAGAGATGTCTCCAAGCCCCAGGGCCAGTGGTGTCTCCTACCACACCCACCTGTGGCGGGTGGTGGTCCCTGGGAAACCAGGATAATTCACAAATACAGGTTAGGACGATACAAGGGCCACTCTGGAGGCCAAGCTAACAGCCACTGAGACCAGGCTAGGCAGGGGCAGGGCACGCGAAGCCCCTACAACCACATCTTTTCCAGATTGGCAGCCAAGGCACAAATTGGGTTTCCCACACGGCCTGTCCCAAATGGTGCCAAGTCCATCAGCAAAGTCCCCAGGGTGCACGCTTGAGGCTCAGCTTTCTCGCCCCTGACCCCAGGCCTAGGGCACCCCTGCCCATTCCCCTTCCCTGCTCAATGTAGGTCCCTGCCAGGCCCCACCTTCTAGCTGGGGTCTTTGAGGCCACACATTCTGCAGGCTTCATGTTGTCCTCCCCACCCCCTCCCATTTCCCCTTTCCCTTTTGTCTTATTCCCGCTCACCCACACCAAGGCTGGAAAGACCCACGCCCCCCCACCCCCCACCATTAGTTCTTTTTCTCCAGGTAGTTGGAGGGCACCCAGCCTTTGAAGGGCTTCACCCCGTCCAGGATCTGACAGTACCACCAGCCGTTGGGGTTCCTCTCCAGGACCTCCATGGACACGCCCTCCTGGAAGCCCGCCGTCTCGTCGTCCCCTTCATAGTCCGCGATCGAGACGTACACATCTTTGAGGTTGTTGTGGATGAACTGGGACTTCTCAATGGGCTTGGGGCGCACGGGGGACACGGGGATGCCATTGCGCTGAGTGGGCAGCAGGGGGGGCTCCGAGCCCTGGCTGGCAGCACGTTCAGCCAGGCGGCCCCTGGCCTCTGCGGCTGCCGAGCGGGCGGCGCTGAAGGAGGAGTTCCGGCGGACGCCTCGGAGGCTGTCGGTGGCTGTGAGCGACTCATTCCTCCTCAGGGCACAGGACAGGTTGCTGTCCTTGGGTGGCGGGGACACGAACACCGACTGGGGCCTGACGGCCACCTGCCGCACGCCGTTCCTCATCTTCACCGCCCCGGCGCCTGAGGTCTTGACGAAGCCCCCGGGCGGCTTGGAGGGGATGGGCGGCGTGGCCCTCTTGCTCTGGTTGACGGTGTTGAGCGCTTGGACGCGCTTCTCGATTTTTTCCAGGCTGTCTGACTTGCCCTCGTTCTGCTTGCTCTTGGGGGCCACTGTGTCCATCTCTTTGCCAGGCGGGTCAGATGGCTCTTTCTCGCCGAGCACCAGATAGTGGGCGGGGGCCCAGCCCTCCAGCTCCCCAAACCTCACGTACCACCAGCCGCTTTCCAGCTTTTCAAGCACCTGTACCTCCACGCCCGCGGGGAAGCTGATCTCCGAGTCCTGGACCTTCTGGTAGGCACTGCATGTGGTGTAGGAGGTGGCCTGCCCTTCCCGCCCCCTCTTGGTGGGACAGGGGGGCGAGGCAGCAGGGAGGGTGATGAGGTCGGCCGAGCCTCTCCTGGACCCCTCGCTGGGACCCTCGAAGGCCGTCTGGGGGGGCAGCTCGGAATCCTCGCTCTTGGAGCCCTTGAGGCCGCCCCGGAGCTGGCCCGTGGGCCGCAGCTGGCGCCGTAAAGTGCTGATGTCCATCCTCTCTTGACTCTGGGACTCCGTGCGGTTCAGGAATGGCTTGGGCCGCACCGACGGCTTGGCCCGGGCACAGGAGGTCAGCCCAACCTTTGGGTCGGCATCCTTCTTCGCCCCGACCTTGGGAGTGCCACGGATGCCCGCGTCCGAGGCGGAACGGGGCTTCAGGTCCCCACTGTTCTTGGACAAGGATGAGGAGGAGGAGGAGGAGGAGGAGGAGGAGCAGGTGGTGTTGATGGTGATGGACGAGGAAAAGGAGGCCGAGGAGTGGTTCTTCCCCAGTTCTGCCTGGGCGTTCTTCTCCGCCTTGAGCTTCAGAAGCGAGGATGATTTGGGGGAGTCCGATTTGGGGGAATTTTTCCTGGCAAGGGACAGCGGGGAGCCCCCTGGGGAGTCGCTGTCTCGGGAGGAGCGTCTGGCTGACAGGCCATCCTCTACACATGGCCGGAAGCCCTCGTTCTCGTAGATGGTCTCCTCCTCCAGGGCCACGTCCTCTGTGGATCCGCCCACCTTGAAGCGGGCGCGCTGCAGTGAGGAGGCGGGCGAGGGCCTGCGGGGCTGGGTGGGCCGCCTGTCTCCTGAGCCACTGTCCTCCGTGGGCTCTTCGCTCAGCTCCGGCTCTGAGTCGAAGCCAAAGGCAGGGATGTCGTACTCGGGCTCCTCGTACTTGAGCCTCAGAGGGGAGTCCTGGCTCTCGCTGGGACCGGCTGGACCCTCGTCGGCCTCCTTGGGCTTGCTGGGTGGCGCTGGCGGGGGCACCTTGGGCCGTGTCAGAGTGCTCGTGCGGCGGCTCAGGTTGGGCTTCTTGCGCTTATCGATGTAGGATGCGGGGGCCCAGCCCTCCTTCTCACCAATCTGCACGTACCACCAGCCACCTGAGTTCTTGTCGATGACCTGGGGGAAAGGGCAGGCAGGCCAGTGAGCTGGGGGACTCGCTGGCGCCTGACCGTGTGTGGGCTGGGCCCTGACACTAGGCTCTAGAAGACAGTATCTCCACTTCCTGGACAAGCTAACACCACTAAGTGGCGCAGGACCCAACGTAGGAAGTGATGGGCTGGCATTCAAACCCAGGTCTCTGTCATCTCCAGGGTGGGGGATTCCCTTTCTCCAAAGCCCCCGCCCCTGTTCTTCCAAGTCTCCGTCAACACCCTGGTGGAGCTGGCCTCCTGCACAGACCCTCACTTCCCTTCCTGCTGAGCCGCTATGCTTAGAAGATGCCCTGTTCTCAGTCCCTACAAAACCCCACTGGCCAGGGACCCATCTGTACAGAAGATTGCCACTGGACCACTCCCATCCCCCAATCACCCGTGCATTTCTGGCCCTCCCTTGGGGTCCCTGGAAAGGGTCTCTCAGGGCAGAAGAGAACAGGAGGGTGCAGGTGAGTGGAACTCAAAGGTAAAGCCTGAGACCAGATCTCCCTGGTTTCCCCACTGCACATGGTCATTTCACACTACTGAAATCCCACCACTGAGGAGATCTCTGAGTTGGTTTCCCATGGGAAGGTTGGGGCTCTCAGTCATTCCCACATGAGTATAAACTCACTCAAGAAGCTTGTTTCTAAACTGCTACTTGAGACTGGAGAAAGGCCAGGAGTGTGCTTGCTGGCTGTACCAAGGGCTTTCCATGTGTGCAGGCTCCGCATTCCAGGATACAGGGGCCAGCTGCACTCATTTTCTATAAGGGCATTGAGCATCCCAGGATCTGGGTCTTGGAACCAACCCCCCATGGATCCCGAGGGACAACTGTAATTTTGAACTGTGGAACACTCCTGGAAGAAGGGTCCCAGGGAGAAGGAGGGAGGCTTGAGAGCACTGGCTGTAGGGGAAGAGGGGCAAGCGAGGAAGGAGGAGAGAGTCCTTCTGAGGCCAGCTCTCGGCAAACCCTGCCCTGCCTTGGGTCCTACATTTCATCCCTCGCTCTGCCCACTCCACACTCAAAATGCCTGCTTGTGTAGATCCTAAGAATGTCAATTCTCTTACACCATGAACTCTGTAGGCTCTTCTGGAAGCACAGGCACCACTGAGAGGATGATTTCTCTTGGAAATTTAGTTCTAAGTTCTAGGCATGTGATTTAAAACATCCACTATGGGGATATCACCTCCTCAATAGGTAGAGACTGCCCAATTACTCTTCTGATGGTTTTATAGGAAGTATTGGATTTAACTCCATTACTACACAGAGCCACCCAAGAGAAATGGCTGAGTCACGGATCTTCTCTGGCCCCTGGAATGCCACGTGTAGCGCTGGCCACAGAGCGGGGTCTCAGAAATGCTAGGAGATGGGCTGGGAGGGAGCAGGAAAGGGCCTATGACCCATCTGTAGAGAGAACTCATCAAAACCTGGGGGAACAAATGCTAGAGGATGGGCTGGGAGGGAGCAGGACAGGGCCTACGACCCGTCTGCAGACAGAGCTCATTAACACCTGGGGGAGAAGTGCCTAAATCAAAGCTCAGAGGTGCCTGTGGTGTGGACATGGTCAGAACTGGGGTCCTCAGTACCTTACTGTGGCTGCCTGCTCCACACTCTCCCAGCAACAGCACTTCCTAATGTAGGTCTTGTGGAACCCTGGCCCCCAGATGCTCCTGGGTGAGGAAGCTAGGCGGTCCAGTCTAGTCCAGTCCCCTCTTAGAGACACACACAGTGACACCCCATATCTAGGTTCTGAGAAGTTCTGCAATTAACACAACAAAGCTGGCTGGGTTTTGTTTAACTCACTCTCCTCCAAAGTCATTCGACTCCAGAAGCCCTTTGTTTCAAGGCATCTCCGTCACAGGCTCCTGTGTTGAGCTTTGGGAAATGCTGGTGTGAGGGGAGCTGGTTGGAGAAATGAGCCGTGGGTTCTAGTCCTGGCTGTGACACAGGCTTTAGGCGAATTCTCAGCCTCGTGGGTCCTGTCTCTGCACCTTTCCTGCCCACCCCTCAGGAATGTTGCCCCCCTGCCCCCCACCCCCAGACATAAATGGGAAACATGGGAGGCCTCTGACCGGCATGAGTTATACCACTTAGCCTCATGGCCCCAGGCTCACCTCTGCCTTCTGTCCACCTCGAAAGCTGATCCCATCAGAAATGCACGACTGGAATTCAGCAATTGTGTAGTACTCCACCTCAACAGAAGGGGGCTCTGGCGGCTTCGGCAGCTGGAATCCCTGAAGCAGAGAAGGGCTCAGTGAGCAAGACCCACCTGATCAGAACGATAACAGAGGTGAGTGTGGCACTTACAGCAGCTGGACAGCAGCTGACCTGAGGATTATCAATCACCTGAGTCTCAGGGTGTCTCCCTAAGAGACCATGCTCCTGCCCAGGCTCTCTAAGAATACCCAGGATTCGCTCACAACTTGTTGGAGCTATGAAAATGACCCTCTAGTAAATCTCCACTTGGAATCCAGTTTTCAGGTCCCAAAGTGAACGTTAAAAAACAAAGAAACCGTTGTAACAATGCCCTACACACTGCCCCCCAGGAGATGAAAGTCACATCCTTGAGTCTCAGGTGAAAGTCTACTGGGGTGACACCTTGCTACAGAGGTGTGGGGTGAGTGTAAGGGACTGTGGGGTTGGTGAGACAGCCCTTGGGTCGGTCATCATGATGATGTCAAATGGTCAGGCAAGCATGGAATAAAGCTCAGGATCATTTGCTCTGGGGGTGGGGTGATCATGCTGGGCAGCCTAAATGCTTCCTAGATGCTGGCATGTTGATACCTAAGCCTGACATGCAGAGAAATTTAGAATGTGGCCCCAGCCCATGACCTGTGAGCCTCAATCATTCATTTTACAAATGTTTGCTTTGTGTCTGCTGGGTGTCAGACTCCATTCCAAGGCAACAGGCAACCAAGAATGAACTAGGAGGACAACCCTCTTGACCTTGTGGAGAGGACATTCCAGCTTTGGCTGGTCTCTATTCCGACGAACGAGGACCTGGTATCTCCCTATCACTTCCAGTATGTCCTGGGATCATACAAAGAGGTTAAAATAAAAAATAAAAAAGGTACATGTATTTGGGAGGCTAGTGTTGGGGAAGCAGCTTTTGAGGACAACCTCAAATGACCCTGCCTTGCAGATGGATACATGTGGGCTCCAAAGCCAGGTCAGCAGTTCATCAGCTATGTGACCCTGAGAAAGACCCTTGACCTCTCTGAGCCTCAGTTTTCTCATCTGTAAACTGGGACTAATCACAGCATCAGGAGAGAATGAAAACTTCTGGTCTAGCCAGGGGCACAGGAAACGCTCTGTAAATACAAGCCAAAGTTGAACACCATCCTGAAACACCATCCTATTCCTCTTAACCTGCCTTGTCCTTCAAGGCTCAGCATGTTCTATTCCTACCAGTCACTGTGGAGCTGTCTCAGGTCAGAGTGAGTGAAGGGTGGGGGAGGATGGTCTTGAGGGATTGGATATGATCCGGTCAATCTTCCCTGCCCTGGCGCCTGGCCCTGCTGTTGTGAGCATGCGCATATGTGGCCCTGGTCCCAGCCCAGCGTGACCCCCAGCCCGGTGGGAGTCAGCCAGACCTCGCTGGAAAGAGCAGCTCTGCTTCCATGGGCCCTGCTCTTGGTAGGTGTGGAAGGAATTACCCTATTCTTGCCAAAATCAAGTCTGCCTGAAAATAGTCAGTGGGGCTGAGAGAGATGGGAGAAGGGAAGAACGCATTGTCCAGCTGCATCAAATGTTGGGGGGGGCGGCGCGGAAACAAGACAGAGGGTCCACTGGGGCTGGTGGCCAGGGCCAGCACGGTCCCATCTCCAGGGCCCACACCTTCAGGGTCCTGTTTACAGAAGGGCCAGCATTCCAGCGACTGCTGCTATCCCCCTCCCCAGGGCAGACATCACTGATCACAGTAAATCTTGCTGCTAAGCCCTGACCTGACTGTGGAAGCCTTGTCCCCACACAGCACACAGAGCTGACAGAGGACGTGGAAAGCTGATGACCAGCCTTCTACACACCATCTCATCCCATCCTCATAACAGCCCTAGGGGATGAGTGGCATGGTCCCCCTCTCTTATAAATAAGGAAACTGAGGTGCATGGCAGGTAAGCAACCTGCCCAGGGGCTCACTGCTCCTAAATGTCAGAAGTGGAGTATGAATCCATGCCTAGCAGACCCAAAGCCCCACTCTTTCCACTGCATCCCGCAGCGCCGGATGACATTTTTCGGTTCTAAGGCTCTCTGCCTGCCACCTCTCACCCCAAGCCCCAGCACCCTGAGAGCCTATCGGCCTCCCTGACAGTCTGGGTGCCAGGAACCCCCATCCACAGGCTCCATGGACCCCGGCAGTGCTGAGCCTCTTTGAGCTTCAGCCTATACCAGTCCCTGCCATTTGCTACCCTCCCGCTGAGGGCATTCACTGATCTATCCTCTGCCCTCCCAGGCTCTGGCCTCCATCGCATCCGTCGGGCACTTCCAAGCAAGGAAGGCAAAGCTGAATGGCTTCCAGGCTCGCATGGAGAGCAGCCCTATTTCCAGCCTCTGGCAATGCCCTGGCTGGACACTCTCACCAGCCAGTCTAAATGTTTATGTCTGCCAGTGCTGTGGCCGGGGTGGATTTATTTAGCTTTGGAGTGCAGTGCCTTTTCGATTAAAAACTGTCCAGCTAGGCCCCAGGAAGGCTGGGATCCCCTGGCTTTCCTCCCTGCCCCCAACCCCACAGAGTTGGAAGCCCCAGCATGGCCCTGGGAAAGCTCTGGACCAACAGGCTCTGCATGGAGACCAGTCAACTACTGGAGGCTACGAGAGTACACCCAGAAAGGGAACAAGAAAGACAAACTGAACACACATACCAGGCTGGACTCTCTGCGAGGGGGAGGCCTTGTCCTCAGGTTCGGGGAGCCTAGAAGAGGAAACGGGGCTTCAGAAATCCCAGCCAGGCAACAGCGCCTTCCCTGCCTTCTCTGGGCATGCCCTCCTGATCCTGGAAGTCCCTGCTTTCGTCCCACGTTTATGGGGAAACTGTGCTCTCAGTCACCACAGACAGCACAGTTGGGCTGCTTCTGTGGGAAGTCAGATGTTTAAGCTGCCTTAGCTGTGTTTCAAGGGGATCCTCTAAAATGATGCACACATTTCAAAATGTGTGGACATGGGCATTTTTTTCAGGGGAAAGGGTAGATAGCATGATCAGATTTTCAAATTTAGGAGAAGAGACCATGTCTATCGACCAAATCCTTGGAAGCTAGCACAGTGCGAAGCAAAAGGAAATGCCCCTGAAACCCTTCCCAAGTGACTGCTCAGAAGGTTCCAGGCATAGAACTAATTTAAACAAGTTCAGAACTAAACTGAAAAACAGCTTTCCTCCAGATTTTGAGAATGGCTGGACACAAACAGAAGCTGGCCTCATAAGATAGAACAGTTTAACCCTCAACCACAGGCATCCCAGCCCCAGAGATGCCAGAGATTTGGAGGGGCCAGAAGCTGGGTTTCTCCTGTACAAAAGGAGGAGATTCCGGAAGAACACTGCTTGAAAGAGCTTGTGGAGGGAGGTATTCCCTCCAAGTGTCTCATATTTCCGGTAGCTGGAGGAAGGGAACAGGGAAGAAGGGGTAAGGCTCAGCACGATGCTGTATCAGCTCTCATTCTCAAAGTAGGCTTGTGTTGAGGGCCCCATTTCACAGCTGGAAGGAACTGACTTGTCCACATGTGATTAGCACAAGACAAGCTGGCACAGTGAGCCTGGGGTCAGGGGAGGATAATCTGGGGGTCATGCACACCCGCCTTGGGGTTGCCCTACACCTCATGGCCCTTCTCTAAAGAGCGGTGTGGCAAGGACCTGGGGGTCCGAGAGGCTCTTACTGATCTGGGCCCTCTGAGGGGCAATCCTGGCCACGGCTGGGGAGCCCTGGGCCAGCTTGGAGACGGTCCTCTCGGGGATGCCCAGCGCGCTGCCATTGGAGGCATTGCAGAGGATGGGCAGGCTGATCTCCTTCTTGGTAATGGGGGGCTCCGGGCCCTCGCCTTCAGCCGGGGGGGTTTCCTTGTCCCCGGACGCCTTCTTGTTCAGCAAGTTGCTGATCTCCATGATGTTCCCAATGATCTCCACTGGGCCTGCCAGATTCTTCTTCCGTGCTGGCAACTCGTCCTTGGCTTTCTTCAGGTAGGATGCTGGAGCCCAGCCCTCTTTGCCCAGGTATCTGCAGGGAGGAGAGGGACCTGGCATCAAGGGGGAGCCCTGGCCAGGCCCCAGGCTCCATCTGGCCTTGCCTGGCTGAGCTTTCTCTACTGCACCTGCAAGACACTTGGCAAACCCACTACTCTGGAAAGAACTGAACGAGGGCCAGTGAAAAGACGCCTGGAACACCCCTTCTTCCTCTCTGTCTCCTGGTTCTTTGCCTGATCCCTCTTGGTGTGGGCCCTCATGGTCTGCAAAGTTAGGCAAACACGTGACCTTGACATGAGAAGATTCTTCAGATTTGGGGTTGCCTAAAAGGTAGATTTTACCATGACCTGCTGCCTCACGACAGCAGAGGGCAATTCTAGAGATAAGAAATGAGAAGATGGGGACGTCCCTGGTGGTCCAGTGGGTAAGACTCCACACTCCCAGTGCAGGAGGCCCTGGTTCAATCCGTGGTCAGGGAACAATATCCCAGTGCCACAACTAAGTGTTTGCGTGCTGCAACTGAGACCTGGTGCAGCCAAATAAATACATAAATAAAAATAAATATTAAAAAAAAAAAAAGAAATGAGAAACTGAAGCTCCAATACTTTGGCCATCTGATGCAAAGAGCTGACTTACTGGAAAAGACCCTGATGCTGGGTCGGACTGAAGGCAGTCCATGGGTTTGCAAATAGTCGGACACAACTTTGTGACTGAACACAGAGGCACAGAGTTAAACGCCCAGTTGGAAAGGAAAGTACGATCAGAGAGGTGAAGTGGCAGCGCAGGTGACAGTCACGAAACCTGAGTTCTGGTCTATGGCGCTTTGGAACACGATCCTCTCCTGGAGCTCATTTTTTTTTTTTTTCTCTTCTGCCAAGAGGCTGGGATAGAGTAGCTGCAAACATTTATTCAGAAGGACAGACATAGCGAGACCAACTGGGAAGATGTGTATAAAGAGTGCCCAAGTGGGGAGAGCATCAGCTGCAGGAGGAGCAGACAGATCAAATTCACAGAGCAAGTCCACAAACAGACCAACGCTAAGGGGGACGACTCAAAGAACTCGGGTGAGGATGGGTTATTCAATGAGTGATCTGGGGACGACTGATGATCCATCAGGAAAATCCAGTGAGACTCTGGCCTTATAATGGTATAGCAATATTAAAAATGCAATTTGTGCATATCTCCTTAATCTTGGGGGTTGAGAAAATCTTTCTAAGTGGAACTCCAAAAGCAGAAACTATAAATGAAAAGCCTAAATAAAGCACATGACTGGATAAAATTAAAGCCTTTGGTATGGCAAAGCAAAAACAAAATGAAGCAAAACAAAACGAAAACAAAACCCCAAACCCATAAACAAAAGCGAAAGGCAAATGACAGGGCCGACCTAATTTTAGGGGATTTGCTGACTTCTGAAAATAAGCTTTTCCCTTTTTCCTTCATGGTGTTGAGCTTCCACCCAAACCCACTGGGAGCTTACTTCCTGGTCCAGCAATTGCTGGCCGATGCCCCAGAGTCTGGGGTGCAATGTCCCTGCCTGCTCCCTGGGACATCTGGCTGTCTGGAATGGCTCCTCCATGCCAGATGTCTGACAACAGCACCCCCCACCCCTCACCGCCTGCCTCCCTGATCAGGCCTGGTTCTTGGGAGCTTAGTAGGTAGGAGAAAAGGGAATGTGGAAGTTCAAGGTTCTAACATGTTTGAGCTTTGCTGGAAAGCTCAGGTAGGAGGTGGCTTCTTACGTTCACTCACATGAATGTGCGGGCAGACTGACCCAAGCTTGTCTGTCTGGCCCCGTGTTGGGGCTTGGAAGGCACATATCAGTGAATAAATGGATGGAAGTCAGAGAGCTGGCAGACAGAAGCACAGTTTCAGGGGTGGATGGAAGCAACTAGAAAGGTGCCTAATTTTACCTATACCAACAACCAAGGCTCAGAGAAGCAAAGTGAATAGCAGAGGGTCACACCGTGAGCAGCTGGCAGCATCTTGCCCAGAACCTGGTGCCCTTCGTCTAGGAAGATGATGAACCAGCTGGCCACCGCGAGCACCCTGTGTGGAGATGAGGGGCTGGGTCTCCTGGGGTGGTGGGCAGGACTGCTCACTGCTCAGAGGGCTCCTGTTCCAAACCCCAACGTGCTCATTTGGTGTTACATGGATAAAATTAGATTCCAGACAGGAGATGCAAGGGAATCAGGAGTGGCTGTGTGTGCTTGGGTCCAACTTCGCTCACATCTGCTTTCCAGCTCTGGAGCACGGAATGACTCCAGAGGGAAGCGAACTGGAAAAGGAGGATGGGGGGGTGGGGGAGAGAGAGAGAGAGAGTGTATGCGTGTGTGTGTGGTGGGGGGCGTAGAGAAGACAGGAAATAGGATCAACACAGAGCCTGGGATGCTAGGAAATGGCATATTTAAGGGGGTGTTGGCAACGTTCTTAAGGTGGAAACTTTCAGCAGGGTTTTCTCAGTTGAAGCTCCCACTGACTGAATGGCCATGCCATAGGGACAAAAGTTGACTAGATGAACCAACTCAGTGATTGCATTGGTCATTTTAGAAAACTAAGAAAAAACCCCAGCAGCCTTGCAGATAACCTCTAGGTGGATGATTTAGGTTAGCAGCCTGCTAGAATGTTCCCTAGCCTTCCCATGCAGGCTTGTGGCAGCTGCACTGTGGGCTTGGCACTAGTTTCCATTGTCCAGGCACATACTCCTGAACCACCTAATGGGACAGAAAGAGGCACCTCAGCCCCCAGACTGGTATGCACAGGGCTGAGCGGCAGGGGCGGCTATGCCCTGGCAGGTCACACTAAGGTTCAGGTGGCTGGTGATCTTCACCTCACCAGTCAGCAGAAACCCATCTTAACACCACATGGTGCGCCATGTGACAAGCAACTGTCCTGTGAGTACCCCCACCACCTGGGCCACCTGTGCCCTCTGTGGGAGAAGGCTCTGAACAGCACCCTGCCCACAGAGGGTATGGGGTTCCCAGGTGTGGTGAGGTGGTTCTCATAGCCCACAACAGGGACTATTGGACATCAGGGTTACAGGCGGAGAAGAGAAACTAAGTAAAGTCATCACAGCTGAACTGCTTCTAAAGAACCCAAAAACATTTCCTGGGAGTAATCCCCTTAGCTGGCCTGGGCAGAGGGGCCTGGAGGGCAGGACCTGGTAGGAAGACGTCAGTGAAGCCTCCAGGGTTGAGCCTTCTTCCTCGAGCATCAGGAACCTCCCCACTCCCCTTCTCACACCCCCAGATGGGTTTCTCAGCTGGGAAGCAGGAGGAGGCCCAAGGAGAGGGAACGGCAGAGCAAGAGGCCTCTGAAGCAGGCCTGGGCTCAGGCCTCATTTCCGCCCCAGCTCTCTCAACTATGGAGCCAGCCCTGCAGAGTGGAGCAGCTGGGGCCAGAGCTTGCATCTGGGGACCCTGGTGCTGAGCCGTGGGCAGCAGGGGCCGCCTGCTGTGACTTCAGCAAGGCCTGTGGATGCCGGCATTCCAGGTGGCCCAGGCTGCAGAGCACGCCGGGCAGCCAAGGCCGGACACAGAAAACCAAGTTCAGATGTGCTGGAGCCTCTTGGCAGACGCACAGGGAGGTATTGCCCCACAGCCTGCAAGCCGGGCCGGGCCCCTGCGCCCTGCTGGCCATGGCTCGGCTCTGCTTTGTGTGTCCCGTTTATGTGTCCCGGGAGGGAATCTGCAAGACGAGCTCCTCTGTCAGAGCAGCTCAGCTGTGTGGAGCTGAAGCAGACAGGCTGGGCCGTGGGTGCCTGGTTCGGTCAGGATCTGCCTGCCAGCCGCTGCCCAGGACCAGCCTGGGGGCACCTCACTCTGCTGGGGCTCCTACCTGATATACCACCAGCCCTCCAAATTCTTCCGGATCACCTCCACGGTGACTCCCTTCTCAAAGCCAATCTCGTCCTTGCTTTGGCTGGCGTAAGGCTGCACGGTGACGTACTTCTCCTCTGCGGGTGGTGGGTGAAGCAACAAAGCACGATTATTTGCGGACAGGGTACGGACCTTTCTCTGTCTCCCTTTCTGCCCTGGCCTGGCCTCACTTAGTTGGTGCCTGGAGTGTGCTGGGTCAGCCTCTGGCTTTCCCAGGAAAGGGAGGAGAAGGGACCTGGCCTCACAGCTGCACCTCAGGTGGCCCTGCAAGACCCAGGCCGTACAGAGCTGGCTCTCCCAGCCCCCCAGTCCCACAATTTCAGCCAGGGTGCAGGCAGGAGCCTGGAGTCCTCAGGGCCCCCGAGAATTCCTGGACTGAGGGCAGGGCCACGAGGAACCTGGCCCTCATGGGGCCTGAGTTAGGGAGTCTGAGAACAAAACTGGACGTCCCCTCAATGTCCAGAGGCCCCTCAGCAAGCCCTCTCCTTCCTGAACACGCCATCCATGCCCCAGGCCTGCTCTCCCAGCCCTTCTCCAGCCTTAAACCCCTCCTCTGCCCAGCCTTCCCACAGCTCCAGAGGCCCTCAGTCCCCCGATGACTCAGCTGATCACCCGATCCCATCATTTCCCCAAGGGGACCCGATGGGCGTGCTTATGCGTCTGGTTAAGGGTCCCAGGGCCACGCTGAGCAGTACCATCAGGCAGGAGCCCCGAGCTGGCTAAGATGACCTCACCACTTGGCAGAGCCCCACTGGGAGCTGCCTGCCCTGGGCCCCCCGTAGCACTGCATCCCCTGGTTGGGGCTCCCCAGGAACTGGGAGAGGGGCACCTTGTGGAAGCTGAGGGAGAGCATGGCGGGTAGGTGTGGGGGGGCTGGGCAATTCACGTCTTCCTGGATTCCCTTGGGCTCTCTCCTGGCAGGGACCCTGTGCCTCCAGAGAAGTCCTTGCTCAGGCTTCCAGGGAGGTGCTGGGGACAGGGAGACCCACCACCGGTGGGGCACGGACTCCCTGCCTCCAGGGGGAGAGCCTCCTTAGAGGAAGGGCTGGGGAGGGAACACACAGCCCCACCCTTGCCCTCACCAGAGACAGAGAGAGTGGCCTAGACAGACAAGGACACCGACCCGCAGAATACCCTTTGGGAGGCTCACCCTGAACCTGTGCTGTCCTCTCAAACCTGGATCCTCCCTGGGGGCTGAGAGTGCCTGGCACACAGGAGGCGCTCCAAAGGGTCTATGGAGTACACTGAGGAGGAGACTGATGGGCCGAGCTGGGGCACAGAGAGGCTGGCTCTGAGATGGCTGCCCCTCACCCCCTCAGCTGGACCGTGACAGGCGGCCTGCTCGAGCTCTGGCAGCAGTGGAGGAGGGGGCAGCTGCCACCCTAACCCCTGGCTCAGGGGGGTCATCTGTTCATTCTGCTCTAGATTATTGGGGTCCTGTCTGCAGCCCTGTGCTGGTGGAGACAGCAGCTCCCTTTGGGGTGGAGGCAGCTGTCCTGCCTGGCTGCAAGGACAGAGCTGGCAGGCCGCTGGCCAAATCTGAAAGGCTGACAAGGGGCCAGAGGTAGGCAATGCCTGCCCGCCACCCCCACCCCCCCCCCTACCCCCCCCCAAGGAGCCTCTTTTCAACTGAAAGCGTTTCTCAGCATCAACTCGCTCCTGGAAGCTTTCAGATTCCAATCCAGTCGTGCTGGGGAGAGCCGCCAAGACCGCCTGAGAACCTGGTCCGGCCAGATTCTGACTTGGGCCTTTGAGAAGTTCCATGTTGTACAGTCCAGGCCTCTGCACTCCCACCCATTCCTGGTCTTGCTCCATTTTCCAGTGGGACACCGTAAATCCTGGCTCAGGCGGTGGGACCCAGGGTCCTGAGGTTGGGGGTGAGCCGAGGCCTGGCCTCCACATTTTGCCTTTGCTCAGTCGGGCTATTTTTAAAAGGCTGTGGTTCACGCAGGAAGCCATCATTACAGTTTCCCTAGGCAAAGCTGCTTTTGCAGAGAAAAATTACAGCTCTTCTCTTGGGCAGATGAGAGGAGCCCTGCCCTGCCGCATGGCAGAGGACAGGCCAACACCGTATCATGGGGGGCCAGGCTCCAGCACCAGCCCCCCCAGCCTGTGTGCTGAGGACAGAGCTCTGAGGGCCAGGTCAGAGTCCTGCTTTCCCCTGCTGCTCCTGGGGTGGGCAGACCAGGGATGTCAGTGTTACCCAGGGAAGCTGAGCTGCTCCTGCACAAAACCCTCTTCATGGTGGCCCTGCAGCTAACGTGAACACAGAGTTTATGCTCTCTGGGAACACATGGGAGTTTATGCTCCTGGAAGAGACCTGACTTGCTTGGGGGCTTGTCCTGCCCCATCACTAGAGGTTCCAGGAGGTGAGAATTCAGAGCCCTGATCCCAGGCAGGGCAACTCTTCCAACTGGTCTGTACGGGGGCTCTGTTTTCTGTCACATCTGGCTTGGATAATGAAAGTGTGGGTTACACCCGAGTGGACGTGCGGCCCATGGTCTCAGTTCTTTTCTCCCAGGTTTCTCTGAGGCAGAGCAGCGCCGGTCCTTTCACTAAACAGGGGCCACAAATCCCACCTCAGGAGGCCAGAGAGGAGGATGCCTAGACTGACAGAAATGACCTGGGGCGGTGGGGGAGTATGCAGATTGGGGTGCAACTGAGTCACTTGCATTGGTTGGGATCTCTAGAAAAGAAGTCCCTTAGGAATCAAGTTGAGAGAAGGGGTCTGGGAGTTCTGGGGGGCACCTCTGGGCTTCTTGGAAGTGCCGAGGCTGTGGTCACTCTGATATGCCATCAAAGGTTGGTTGCCATCTCGCCCCAAGGAGGGCTGGCCAGGCCGCCCACGGGGTGGGTGGGTGGGAGGTGGACAGGCCTGTTCTGGTTTTGGAGGCAGGGGCTGGAGAGCCTTGCAGTTTCCAAACCACAGACGCCTCCTCCTTCCAAACACTTTCCTCTCCGTCAGCAGTCTCCCTGGCTCCCCTCCCAGCCCCCACAACTTACTCAACCCCGCTGCAAGAGGCCTTTTGATTCCAAAGGCCTGGTTGGCTGCTGGACTCAGGGAGTGGAGGCCCCGGGGAAGCACTGCTTTTCTCTTGTCTAGTTAGGTACAGCCCACTGCCTGCTCCCCCCTCGGCAGCTCGGTTGTTTGCAGCGAAGCTTCTCCCAGCCAACTTTCTGCATTCTCCTTGGCTGCCTGACTTAACTTATTAGGGAAAAGACCGGGAAATGCTGTTGTTTAGGTCTTTCATTTAAGAGAGAGAAGTTGGGGGCCTGTGTTTGCTTGCATATTTGCATATGTACGGGTGGCCATAGAATGAATGCATTGTTGGGTATTTGTGTCCACTTACATCATCGTATTTTTATAACTGTGACTACGCTGCTGACATACTTGTGATATAAGTTATGATACGTGAGTGCATATGCCCTATATGTGTACTTGTAAGGTAGCTGCAGAGGAGTGCCCATGACGTGGTAGTGTGGATAATGCATTTGTGACGGTAAAAATAATGCAGTCGTGGAAGGGTCTACATGAGGCTGCCTAAGTGTGCATATGTGAGCGGCCGTGTGCAGGGAACTGCAGGTATGCAGGTGTGTAGGGGCTGGACGGGCAGTGTGCTGAGGCCCTCAGGGTGGTGTGCTGGTGGTCATGCTTCACTGACTGAAGTGTCCGTGAGTCCATGTGGTTGTGGAGACAGAGGTGTGCTTGGGGTTCAGCGTGTGTTGGTGTTTGGAGTGGACACAGAAGGGGATGGGGTCTTCCTCCCCGTACTTTTTCCAGGCCAGTGTCCCACTCTCCTTTGCTGCTGAGGCTCAGGGCTGTGTAGCAGCCTGGCCCCCCACCTTCCTCCCTCTAGGGTGCCTTTGTTTCACATCCAGCCTGTTCTTCCTGCTTCGATGACTTGGCCCCCTGCCCTGCGCCAGCACCCAGGGTCCAACCCGTGCTCCACCCTCGGGACAAGCTGGGCTCCTCGCAGTCAGTGCTCTGACCTGATGCTGAGCCGCCCCCAGTAGAGTCCAGGCTTGTTGCTGCTTGGGGCAGACACCAAAACCGAGTCTCACAGTCGTTCAGAAACAAGCTTTAGGGGTGGAGTGTGAGACCTGGGGCATCCCTGCTATTCTGGAAAAGCCAGTGCTCATGACACACCCTTCTAGCTGTGCTGTCATGGTCAGGAACACACCCTCCGCTCCCCTCGAGGCAGGAGACAAGGGCCACCCACTGGCCTCGGGGCTCTGGAGATGTTTAGAGGTTTGTTCAGAGGCCCACCCCTAATTTCCCTACCTCCCAAACTCCTGGTTTTCGGAAAGGCCCTAGATTGGGAAACATCTGGGTTCTCAGTCAGCCTTTGTGGAAGGCCAGAGGCCTCCCTGGAATCATCTTGATATGGCTAAGTCCCATTGGGCAGGGCTGGGGTGCTAGAGCGCCTGGACCCACAGGGTCTAGACTTTGGTCATTCCAGTTTCCCTGGAACTGGAGGAGGTGGGAATGGCTCCGCCTCCTTCCTAGTCTGTCCCTAAACCACTGCCAGGTAGGCCAAAGCCCAGGAAGCCCCACCTTAGAGGAAGGAGGCAGGGAACAGCCGGGGGTGAGGCCAGGGACCAGGCAGAGACTCAGACCCACTCAGTTCTCTTAATCTGTGGTTTCAGGGCCAACATGGCCCTTCTCAGAGTCCAGCCCCTCCACGATCCTGTGTAAGTCCCATGACCCTGCCCCCAGGATGCTGGCCAAAGCCAGAGCCATCCCCAGTGTCACCCCGCTTCCCAAGCAGCCCCTGCACCCTCCCGGGCCCCTCCCCGCCAGCTAGAGTAGGTAAGAGGGAAGTCCGGCTGGTGAATCTAGGTGAGGAGGCCACGGGCGGAGAGGAGCAGAGCCCAGAAAAGGAGGCGCGTTAGTGAGAGAGAGAGGCAGCGGCTGGGGGTGAGCAGAAGCTAACTCCACGGTCACCTCGGCTGTGCTGCCTGTTGACCATCCCGCCCAGCGTCCACCGGCGATCCAGGCGCCGCAGATGGGCCTTGCGTCTCTTGGACACTGGTGTGGGAGATGGCGATGGAGCACGCGGCCGACGGGCACCGGCGGAGAGAATGCAGATGAGGATGAGATGGGATGGGGGGAAGGGGCGGAGGGAGGGGGGGTGCGCACCCCTAGGTCTCCACATGCCCGGGCCAAGCCCCAGGGGCACAGACAGGGCTAGATGGGCACAGAACTGACCGGTGACATCGCTGGCAAGTGGCAAATAACCCAACCAAAGCCAAACTGTGTGGGTTATGCCCCTGAGCCTGTGAGGGGCTAAGACTTTAGAATCCCAGCACCTGAGAGGGGAAGAGGCTCCATGGCTCCAGCCCGGTACAAGATGACCCTCGGAGGCAGACCCGGAGGAAAACATGATCCCTGGGCATTGATGGCTCCCAGGAGCGTATGCCCCCGCCTCCACCAGAGTTCACATCAATCTCCAATCCCCATCCACTCACTCAGCAAGTCCTGCTTGTGAACCTGCCACCATGAGCCAGGCACCGTGTGCAGAAGGATAAATGTGCCCAGGTGGAGACTTGGGGTCCCTTCCGTGGGGGACTTACAATTCTCACCATCCTGGGTTTGATTTGTCTTTGCTTTTTCAGTAATCCCCAGTGGATCAAATCTGCTGAGGGCTAAGTCTCCACATCTCTGCATCCCCAGGGCTTGGCAAGGGGCTGACCCCTCTGAAACGTTGCTGAGTGAAGCATCATGACACAGGAGACCACAGGCCTGGGTATGTTCCTGCCCCACACACTGCCCACTGAATTTCAGACAGTGAGGGACCTGCCTTGCAGCTGCTCACTGCTCCACACCCCTCCTATCCACACAGGTCCTCTGGCTGCTGTGGACCAGCTCGACATGCCCCCTTGCCTTCCCAGGAGACACCACATGGGTCAACTCCCCCACTCCCCACCCCAGGCACTGCAGGAGGAGGGAGCCAGGCTGCCTGTGTCTGGGGGAGGAAGGCAGCTGGCAGCTAAGAATCAAACCGTCCAGTCACACACCCAGCCGCACCCCATCCAGGCCACCTGGGAAGTACTCATTTTTCCAGAGGCAGGAGAGTAACCTGCTTCCTGGAAGCGGGAGGCCTGAGGGGTGGATTCAGTCCAGGCTGCACCGCCCGCTTACTATGCTGCCAGCCCTCTAGAAGCCTCTGTTTCCTCATCTGTCTTTGGGGTTGACGCCATCTGCCCTGGTGTGAAGTGAGACAAGGACTGAGTGGGCTCAGTGGAAAAGAGATGAGGTCCTATGTGAGGTCACACTGGGAAGAACCCGAACAGCTGACCTCCCGGGGTGTGTCCCCCTGGTTTCTCTGTGGGAAGAGGAGCTTCCCTCAGCTAATGCCCAGCCTTGGGCCACCTTAGCAATAAGTAATGTTTATCCAGTTTAAACCAGGTGCCAAGACCATCTCACAAAGGCCCCAGGTAGTTGGCACTCTGCCCACTCTAGAAATGGGAGGCCAGAGGCACAAGCATGGAGCGCAAGCTGTTAGGGAAGCGCTGATGGGATGAAGGGGTCCAATTTCTATCTGCAGGACTCAGGTGGTCTATAATGGGGTGGCAACAGGGCCAGGGCAGAGATGGGCTGAGGAGGGACCAGTGTAGAGACTGGTAGACACACCACAGCTGCTGGGCCTAGGGCTGGGGGACTGAGCCTCGAGCCCTTCTGTAGAGCTGGGGCTAGATGCCCACAATGTGATGATGGAATTCACAGCTGCCCAAACGCTGCTGGGGTACTGGCACACACATCCTATCAGAGCGTGCAGAAGAACCTATTATCAGAAGGTTCGCCTTGAGCATACATGTGTGTACACACACACACACACGCACACACACATGTCCTCTGAATGCGGAACCTGCGCTGGCTGCCTGGTTCTTACTCCATCGAGGTCAGAAGTCTTTACCACCCACTACTGCTTGTTCTGTGCAAAGCACCCAATCTCTCTTCAAACCAGCTTGGCAGCAGTGCCCACGCAGCCTCTCAGGCTCTTTCCTGCCCACTTGTGTCCTGGTCCTCCAGCAGCTCCCAACGTCTCCACTCTGTCTCTCTTGCCCTCACCTTTTCAGGAGGGGCTCCAATTCCATACACACTCTCTCCTGGAATTGCTCATAAGCAAAATGCATCACAGAGAGGCATTCAGCATGGTGGGAAGACCACCAGCAGAGGTCTCCTGAAGCCTCAGTTCCTGCATCGGGAAAATGGAGATGGTGCCAGAACCCTCCCTACCCTGGTCCCCAGCTAAAAGTACCAGGGCAGAAACCTAGGAGTGAGTGAGGCCTCAGGTCACTCTAGGGATGACCCTAGAGTTACTTCTGAAAAGCCCTGGGATAACCTCCAGGATGTGGAACTGGATAGGAGGTGAGTCCCAGTGACTGCAGACAAAACAGAACAGACCGAACTCAGGGGCTGCGACCCTGCACCGCTGCAGTGGTGAGATGGAGGACAGGCCAGCCCCCAACCTGCACCGCTGCAGTGATGAGATGGAGAGGCTCAGCCCCCGACCCTGAGCCGCTGCAGTGGTGAGATGGAGGAGAGGCTCAGCCCCCGACCCTGCGCCGCTGCAGTGGTGAGAGGGAGGCGAGGCTCAGCCCCTGACCCTGCACCACTGCAGTGGTGAGATGGAGAGGCTCGGCCCCCGACCCTGCACCGCTGCAGTGGTGAGAGGGAGAGGGTCAGCCCCCGACCTGCACCGCTGCAGTGGTGAGAGGCAGGAGAGGGTCAGCCCCCGACCTGCACCGCTGCAGTGGTGAGAGGGAGGAGAGGCCAGCCCCCAACCTGCACCACTGCAGTGGTGAGATGGAGAGGCTCAGCCCCAGGGCTCGGGGAGCAGCCAGGAAGAACAAGCACCTGGACTGAAGATGACGGCCCTGCCTGATGGGGCCAGGACCCTGGCACAAGGCAGACAGGCGCTGCAGGGGCTATGGCGCTGATCAAGGAACTGAAAAGCAGCGTTTACAGGGGAGGAAGGGCAGCGCTCCAACTGCCCAGTAACCGACATTCGGGGGAAGGATGAATAAGGAGCTGGGGCTGGGCGGGCTGCTTATTTTGGCCTGGGCAGTGTGGAGTGGGGGTGGGGAGGGGCAGGCCTGGAGGTGGCCTGAGCCCTGGGCGGCGGGCATCCATCCCCTGGCTCTCAGAGGTGCCCAACTGGACGATCCTCACTGACCGTTAGGGCAAGCATTCCTGCTGCCAGAACGAGGGATGTTTGGAAGTCACCAGGAGCAGGCAGACTTGCTGGGCTCTGGCAGCCTGCTCTGGGGAATACCCAAGTCCCCTGGACAGGCTGAGCAGGCCAGTGCTGGCTGCGGGGGAGGGGTGGGTTCTTGGAAATGCAACGGAGAAAACCCGAGAAAAACCTCTTGAGGCCAGAACTAATCAGGGAGGCTGATGGTGCAAGGGTTGAAGCCAACCCTGGGTTCTGGCAACACAGAGAAATGACTCCCCCACCTACCCACCATGTCCGCACCCTGGGTTGGGCTAACAGGTGCCCAAAGGGGAGGCCTCCGAGCAGACTGTGAACAGCAGAAGTGGCATGCACACGGCCCCTCTGGGGTCGTCTCTGCCACAGAGAGCACACTGTGGGGTGGGGGAGGCAAAGGTGGATCTCGGTAGGAACCCCCAGAGGAATCTAGGGCTTCTGGCGGGAGAGGGAGCTGTAGGGGATGAGCCCTAAGACTGTTCTCCCCAGTCTCTGACCCGAAGTTGTCAAAACCAGAGACTCAGACCCTAGGAGAATCTCCAGTCTAGTTTGAGTCCCATGCAGGACCAGAGAGGACAGACCTGGATAGGAGGTGAGCTTGTGGGCTGGCCCCAGGGAGATGGGCTCCCAGGGGAAGTATGGGCACCATGATCCAGTCTTTTTAGAGTTTCTGATGGTCTTAGGGAGTAGGGTGGGAAAGCTATATCATCACCCTGCCCCTTGAACCTGCAGGCCCTTACCTTCTCCAGTCTTGGAGGTGTTGATATCTGAGTCGTCCCGAGTACCATTCTGGGCCTCCAGGTAGGTGGCAGGGACCCAGCCCTGCTCCTCAGAGGTGCTCACGAACCACCAGCCTGCAGCAGGGCCAAGAGAGAGCGCAGCCATGAGAGTCAGTGGATGGCCAAGGTGGGGAGGCAGCCAGGACGAGGAGGAAGGAGCAGCGAGGAGGGCAGAGCACATAGCTGCACGGCCCCAGGCACGAGCGAACGCCTGGCCCACATCCAGCCTCCTGGAGTCCAGGTTCCTGGCTGAGGAAGGAGAGGCCAACACAGTCCCCGAGAAGAGGGGGCCTGATGGACCGCCATCCACCCACACAAACGTGAGATACATCTGAAAATGAAACGGACACAAACGTGTGACACACTTGTGACACAACGATATGCCCAACACAGGAAAGCCACCTTGCGGGAAAGGTCAAGGCGGCTCCAGCCGAACACAGAGACCACGCAGGGTCTTTCAAGCCCACTAGGACCACCGGTGTGACCTGGAGTTTGACCATTTTCTCTGGTTTAATGACACCTGGAGGTCTCACAAATACGTTCTCACGGTCATCGCTCCCACTCGCAGGTCAGTGGTAATTTCACATTGGTGCTGCTCACAGTGGCCTTCAGTGTGTTGACAACTCCATCACAGTAAGTGGGCACTGCACCCTCGAGTGACCCTTGACGGTCATGGCCCAGCGATAGCAGTCCATTCATTTTCTTTCCCGAATGTTGGCTCATTCATTCATCATTCAGACAAAAGCTGAGCCAAATACTCCAAATTCTGAAGCCATGGCACTCCACTAACTGTCTTTCGTTCCTTCCTAGGAGGTACTTTTCACAGGCGCCTGTCTCTGCTTGCCTCCCATTCTGACTATTCCCTGCCTCCAAAGCCATCTGGCACCGACACTCTTTTCTGCCCGTGACAGAGCTCACTCACCATTTCCAAATCTGGACTGCAACCTTTCAGGAGACTCCAGGGCTCCTCCCTGGGCAGCACACTGAGGTCCCATCACTGCCCACAGCAGTGAGCGGCTACCCAAGGAAAGGGCACATGGGGACCCCCAGGCTCTCCCAGCTGGGCTTAGCACTGGGAGGTGGAGAAGGCTGCCTGGGGGCCGCTATGACAACAGTGGAGAGGGGCAGAGGACAATGGTCACACCCCTGCACAGGAGCTCACACCCAGGGTCATCACCTAGGTCTTCAACTTCCAGGGCTCCGGGTCACAGGGCTGGGACAGCACACAGCCTGTGGTCTAGTCTTGAAGGCCCACTGCACTCCACCTTTTCCAAGAAATTCCACAACACTCTGCATGCAGCTCTGCGAAGCTTATGAACCGCCATGCCATCTATATATACTGTAACAGCAGATACAGTCCTTGTACGTTTGCCCACACCCACAGAATGTCCAGCACCGAGAGTGGACCCTAAGTAGAACTAGGGACCCTGGGTGATTAGGATGTGTCCATGGAGGTCATCAGTTGTACCAAATGGACCACTCTGGTGGGGGATGTTGACGACAGGGCAGGGTGCTTGTGTGTGGGGGGACAGGTGTATATGGGACCCCTCCCGCTCAATTTCCCTAGACTTAAACTGCTCTAAAAGCAAAAACAAAGTCTTAAGGAAAAGAAAAAGTTTCAGACAAGGGTTTGGACTTCTGAGGCCCAGCCCTTAGCTGGGTCACTGCCCCAGGGGACTCAGGTTGGAAGCCTTCTTTCTCTCTGTGCCAGATTCGGGTCGATTCCCGCGTCCCTCACCCAAGGGGGATGGGTGTGGGCCATGCGCACACTCCGGGCCTACCCACCCAGGCAGCCCTGCCATCCTCCCTAGAGTCCTGGTCACAGCCACGTGGCTGCTCGGGAGGCTGTGGCTGAGAGAGCCCAAAGCAGCCAGAAGGCATGGGCTTGCAGGGGTCTCTGCCTGGGGTGGCTTCTCCCCTTCTCTAAGGCTGTGGGGGAACTTTCAGGAACCCCGACTGTCCCTACCAATAGGCCCAAAGCCCAGTGTTCCTCCCCAGAGTCTGACTGGACGTCACAGAGCTGCCCACCTCACAGACGTTCCCGCCCTACGGCTCTGCCTCCTTGACCACAGGAGTGGGTGCATCTGGCCAACTGTGTCTGACAGGCCTGTCACCTCCCCACACACTGTAACGGTTCATGGGCTTCTCCAGGAATGGACATGGGTGCACTGGCGACCTGAACCCTAAGTCCCACATTAACCAGGAATCGCAGGGGTGTGGGGAAGAGATATCCTGAGAGTTAAGCAATAAAGCAAAATCAGGCAATGGAGAAAGTCAGTCCCGATGACCATCACTTGACCCTGGGGCATAGAGGTGCTAAAGCTAGGCTGCCCTGCTGGACGTCCTCATTACAGTGAACCAGCGAACTTTCTGAGCTGTTCAATTGAGCCAGAGCGGGTTTCACGCACGCACCTAGTCAGCAGGGTTCAAAACACAAGGTCTGCCGTCACGACTCAAGTCTGGAGAACAAAACCCGAGTCTGCTGGGCACCTGCCACCACAGACCTCAGGGGAGAAGGATGGAGACCTCCGAGTCACTCTTGGTAAGCGTCCTTCCCCAACCAAACTCCCCCTCACAGGATAACCTCCAAGAGCCCAGAAGAACAGTCACCACAGTCCCCAGCCTGGAGTCATTTGGGGAGGGTCTGGAAGGCTGAGGCTCTCACATGCCTGCCCAGGTCCAGGTCCAACGACAAAAGTTCACAGGCTTTGGTCACCACGCCCTCTAGACCCCCGTCAAACTGTGTCCAGGGAGATGAAAGACCAGTTCCAGCCCCCAGAGCCAAGCGAAGTCCCAGGAGGCCAAGGTAGTGCCCTGAAGGCCCAGCCTCAAAGGGAAGCCCTTCTTCCCAGAAGAGGACTCCCCAGGGTGGGCTCAGGGATCTTACGGTCATCAGACGGAACAGGGAATGTGTCTGGAGGAACAAAGGAGCTTGGATACGTGTGTCTCCTTGAGGGTTTGCTCAGATCTCTCCATGCCCAGCCCCTCCCAGCCTCTTTTTCTAGACCAAGGTGTGCCCATTGCCCGCTCCACCCTCTAAAACAACCTACTTGCTGTCTCAGTGGTAGCACAGTCTCTCCTTTTCTGTGTGAGCCCATGGCTTCCCAGGAAAGCAAGGAACTTGGCGGTCTCCTGGATGGCTGGGCTGACTGTCTTCTAAGCTTTCTCTCTATTTTGGGACTCGGCCCCAAAGGCATCCTCAGCAGAGGTGATGGAGGCAAGCTCCTCCATGGGCACCAGGAGGGCTTGTGGGTTTCCTCCATCAGTCTCATCCGAGTTTGTCTGTGTTCTCACCTGTGAGTCTTCGAGCCTGCTGACCTCCTGCTGTCCTCTCTCCCAACCTCCTCCCATAGCAATTTCCAGACCAAAGCCCTGTGTGGACTTTTCTCATTGACTCCAAGGGTTTTATAGTCCCAGAATTTAAGGTTCTTCTCTGCTGGTGGCATCGCTTCCCCTCCCGCCTAACTTCACCCTTTGAGAACCTTCCATGTACTTTCTGCTCCCTCCCTTCCCCCCAGGAGCCAGGGATCTGGGGTGGAGGGATGGATCTGGGCTTGTCTGTGTCGAGTATCTCCCCAGGGCAGGGCAGAGTTGGCCTGCCTCGTACCTCTGCCTGGCATAAGCCTGGCACTCAGGGAAAGCTGGGCAGGGATTTGCTGAGGGGCTGAGCATGTGGCTGAGGCGCCCAGTGGGCAGGAAGGTGTGATGGTCTGTGCCTCACACTGCTGGGTGCCCCTGGGATGTGCCAGGGCTGTCTCTCTGAGTCCTTTTTGACCTCAAAACCTCTGCTGTTCGCCAGGTTTCTGTGGAGCCTGGGCCACACCACTGGCAGACCGTGATCGTCTCACCCCAGGGCAGCAACTTAAGAGTCCTACCCGCCTGCTGCACCCCAGGACTTGGGGCTGAGACTCTCCTCTTCCTCACTGCTCTGAGGTCCTGCCAACCTTACCTGAGGACACTCCAGCTCTGACACACGCAGAGCTGAGCTGTGTGGCTCTGAGTCCCAGGTCCCTCCCGCAGCAGGCCCTGCAGAGAAGAGCCTGCCACCGGACGGACTCAGTCACCACCCACGAAGCAGAGATGGACAGGCTGTCACCACCCAGGCAGGCGCTGGCTGAACATGGGCAGGTGCCACCCGGCTCCATGCAGAACCCCCAGGAGCCTTGGCACGAGTCGCATAGTTGGGCCCGTGGGCGGCTCCTTGGGCCTGCGCCCACTGATGGCTGCTGGCAGGCCTCTCTCAGACGCCAGCAGCTGCAACTGGGGCCCCTGAGCAAAGTCACTGTGTCCTCACCAAGGAGCAGTTAGAGCCTGAGCCACCCTGGGTGCAGCCCAGCTGGCCAAGACGGCTCAGGCGTCAGCCAGCCCGCAGGCATCCCTGGCTCCCCTCTAGCGCACACCATGCTCTCGCTCCTGCAGAGGCGCACAGCGGCAGGCAGGCTATGCCCACATATACATGCATGGGTGGTACCTGTGTGTGTGGAACAGAGGTGTGTCTATACATGTATCACACGACGATTATAGCCAGGTGCCGAGAAGAGCACGCCCCGGGCTAACATTACACACGTCACTTGATTTCATCTTCAAGGACCCTGTGAAATAACTTACTGTCGTCACTACCCCCACTTTACAGATGTGGAAACTGAGGCAGAAGAGATCACAACCAGGAGGAGGCAGAGTTGCACTCAAAACCAGGCACTCCAGCTTCAGGACCCATATTCTCACTACTGCAGAAGCGGGCCCGGTGCACCTCTGTGCCACGGACAAGCGTAGCGGTGACTCCTTGACGACGAGTATCCCCAAACACAGACGCTTTGCACACTGCTGCCTGTGCGTCTGTCCACACTGCTGAGCGTGCGCTTTCTGCGCATACACCACGAGTCGAGTCTCAGGTCTGAGTGTCTATGTCTACACGTGAGGACCCTCTGGGGATAGAGGGTAATAATTGGGAGTCTGGAGTCAGAAAGACTCCAATTCAGCTGGAGTGCCTGATCCTGAGATGCTCCCCAGTCAGAGCAAGGGAGGACTACTATGCCCATCCACTCTTTTGAATGGGAAACTGCGAACTGATGTCCAGGAGCCCCGAGAGAGGAGCACTCAGATGCTGGATGTTCAGGAGAAGCCCCCAGGCTGGGGCAGTTCCTTCTGGGGTCCCCAGGCTGGGACAATCAATCATCTGGAAGAATCCTGAACTGGCCAAGCCCCCAAGCACCGCCTCACCCTGGCCTCTCCTTCTGTGAGGGCCACGTGTCTACAGCGCCAGAGAAGAAAGGACTTCAGCCAGGTCGCCCTACAGGCCAGGGCCCAGCCCCCTCCAGGAGGCAAAGGCCCAGAGAGAACAGCAATCTTACCTGTTACAGCAGCCGACCTGCTCGGTAGGACTCACTGAAGCCTACTTCACCATGGCCAGGAGTGGAGGGCGAGAGAAGGCAGAGCCTGGCAGGCCTGCCAGCACCTCCAGCTCGGGGTGGGGCAGGGAGACCCTCGGCCCACAGAGGAGAAAGCTCAGGTCCAGAAGCCAGTCTCTCCCTCTGTCCAGGCTAAGCATAATCTTTAGCTGTCTGGTCAATTTCAAAGCCCTTTCAAACGGACTCTAATTGAGGCTTCCCAGGGCTGGCACTGGGGGAGGGGTGGAATGGGGGGGGGGCAAGAAACTTAGAGTCGACAGAGTCTCTCATGAAACACACACACAGACACAGACACAGACACACACACAAACACACACACGAGTTAGAGATGGAGACAGACAGAGGGAAGGGATGGGAGGACCTGGGCGACAGATTCTCTCTCATGAAACACACACACACAGACACACACAGGAGTCAGAGATGCAGACAGACAGAGGGAAGGGATGGACCACGGGTTAGGGACGGGAAGCCCCCTAGAAGGGATCTGAGCCTGGCCAAGTGGCGGCAGGAAGTGGCGGGCACCCCCAGGCCACTGCTGTCCCCAGGGTGACCAGGCCACAATGGTCTCCTTAATGAGAGTGGATAATGAGCTCATTAGGGCCAGAGGAGGCCAGCTGCACACAATTAGGACATTAATAAAGCCTTCTGAGGTCACTCACAGCTCAGCCTGGGACAAAACAACTGCTGAGGACGGGGGACCCTGCTCCCTTCCTCTCCCTCTGAAACTCCCGTGTGTCCTTCAAGGTGCGGTCCTCCATGAGGTCTCCCCACCCTTCCCGTCCTGCTCACCCCAGGACGCAGTCCACAGGCACCTTTTATAGCCCCTCTTCTAAGACAGAGACCTCAGTTTGAATCCTGGCTTCACCTTGTGCTCACTGGTGACCAGGAACAGGTCTGACCTCCTCGAGCCTTATCACACCAGGCAGTGCGAGCCACCCAGAGGGATGCCTGGCATCCTGTGGTGCCCTTGGTTTATCGGGGACATGTGGTGCACTCAACAACCAGCCTTTACTGAGCACCTGGTATGTGCTAGGCCCTGTTCCAGGCACGGGGATGCTGCAGAGAACAACCTCACTCAGGATGCAGGCTCTCCTTCCCCATCTGCCCCTGAACGGCATCCAGGATGGACGCAAACACAACCTGCACACTGGTGCTGTGGCCAGCAAGGGGGCTGGGCTGCCTCCCACCCGCCCTGGGTGCCCACTCGGAGGGCAGCGGGCAAGATGAGACAGGTGGGGCAGAGTTTGAAACACAGCAGCTTTCAGGTGACCTCTGAGCCTTGCCTTTCCCCTCCCTGCAGGTCTTGCACATGGTCTAACCCACAGCTGGCATCTGTGGAGTGCTGCTACATGCCAGGCCTTCTCGGAGGGTTTCCGCATCCACGGCAGGAGGGAGGTGATGGAGCTGGAAGCAGAGGCAGAGTCCAGGCCTCACACCCCTGCCTCCATTCTCTGTGTACACCTCGCCTCAGGCTCTGGCCCCCTCCTGAGACCGAAATGTCCCGGCACTCTCCTGTTCTTTCCTTGGAGCAGTTTGGAGAAGAGAAGGAGGAGTTTGGGGCTACTTGGTGGTAGATGGAGGGAGATGCTGAGGAGGAAGGGGGCTGAAGGGGGCCTGGCCAGGCACATTTCACCAGCCCTGCCCATCTGGCCACACTACAACTGGCACAAGGCTGAGACCCAAGGGACCACTTCTGCCCTGATGCCCTTCCCATGACCTTGGGGCAGATCTGAGCCTCCTACCTGAGAGCGAGCAGAGACGTGGGAAATGCAGGCCGTCCATGGCACGCTGTGCCTTTAAGAACAACGAAAGGCAGCCACCCTGGGCCAGGCCTCCCCTGGTCAGAAGGCTCTGTCACTGCGGCCTGTTGCCAAGACACACTCCAGCTCTCAGCACGTGGCCTCCGCGGTCCAAAGCAAATAGGAACGGGTGGGAGCCCTCCCTCCCACAGTGTACCCCCACAGCCCCTGCCTTCCTACCTGACCTATTCCTCTCATCCCACCTCTGACACCCACCCCGCCCTCTGCTGCCTATAGCCTCCCTCTCCCCCAAAGGGGGCTCTCAGGCCATGAGGGCCCCAGAACCTTCCCCGGGCGCCTGAGGCCTGAATTCCAAGACCATTAGCACAGGCTGCTACGTCACTGTTTGGAAGGCTCTGTGGAGTCTGTGGCAAGAAGACAGCGAGAGCTGGGCCACTGCCACCCCGCCCCCAACCCTGCTCCAGCCTGCCCACCCCACTGGATGGGCCCAAAAGCCCAGCGCTGGGTCCGGGCAGGCCAAGGGGGTACACTCTAAAAGGACGGCTAGAGGAGAACCACTGCTCGAAGCAAGGGCTCCAGAGTGAGGTTGCCTGGGTTCAGACCCCAGCTCCGCTGCTTACTAGCAATCACCTCAGTTTCCTCATCTGTAAAATGGACCTACAGTACACTGACATCTCACTGTGTTGCTGGATGAATAATCTATGAAAAGCGTTCAGAACAGTGCCGGGAGCCTAGCAAGATGCACTGAAGAGCTATTAGTAAAGCTTAAGTGCACACTTAGTGAATTTTAAAGGACCAAGACCTCAAGGATTGGTGTCATGGTGGGCAGGGAGGCAGGTGGTCTTAGGTGTCTGGAGTCTCATGGAAAGAGAGCCTCTTGGTGTCACTGCCATTTGGTCTTAACCTTAGAAAGTCTCTACTGAAGGTCTCGTTCTGTGCTTGGCGTGGGTTGGGGACCAGGAGGGGGACCCAGGCTGCCCCATGGCATAGATACAGTGCTGGCTGATACATCATTTGAAGAAACTGTCGATACCAGAGATGAAACTGAGTCATCAGGAAGAACACTTAGAAGACAGGAGGCCTGAACTGAACCTCAGATTAAATCTGGGGGGAAGGAGCAGGGGGAGATGGAAACCTGGTGGAAGGCACAGGACAGGCAGGCGATGCGAATCCACGTGGCCCTCACCAGTAATATTCACCACGCTTCATGGTGGGAACTTTTCCAGACAACAGTGCAAGGGGCAACCGCCTTCAACATCTCTGTCCTCCGTCCACTCACAGAGCACCGCTGTGTGAGCCGTGGCCAGAGGTTCCTGAACAGAGGCGTCTCAGGAGGACAGGAGATGCAAAAAGGCCTTTTTCTAATAAGATTATAAACGATGCAGATGGTGGGTGAGACGTGGCTCTGCAGGGTGAGTGAGGCATTTGGATGGAGGGAGGGCGGCGGCAAGAAAAACAGAGAAGGAGGGTGTGGGCCGTTCAGAACCAGCATGGAAAGGTTCAAGTCTCACAGGTGCACCCCTGAAAGAGGGCTCAGGACAGCAAAAGGGTATTTCTCCTGCCGCTCCAGGCAAGGGGTGGAATAAGAAAAAGGAGGTTTCGAGAGACTGAGCAAGGGTGCACACCTTGGGGCTCTCTGGGGAAGGGGGTACGAAGAGCACCTGTCGGAGGCTCAGCCCCACGTGGAGATGGAGATGGCATAGACAGCTGCCCTCTGTGAGCGCTCAGCCGGCCGAGAACCTTCCAGGCCACCGTAAGCAACCTGGGAAGCTGTGGAGGTGGGAGCAAGGCCAGAGGACACCGAGTCAACCATGACCTCAACACTCATAGCAGGAGGCAGATTCCAGAGGAGAGGCGACCTCCACGTGGGTCCTGACGGAGGGAAACCTGGGCTCCCTGAGGGGTGGTTGGAGAGCAGTTCTGCACATGGCCACGGCAGCGCCGAGCACAAACAACAGGAAAGATGGGGCCCAGACCACATGGGATTCTGATCAGATGTGAATGCTGGCCTGGAGGGTCCGGGAAACGTCAGAGCTGAGCACCCAGACCTTGGGGCTCTCGTGGTCCTGCTGGGGCTGCAGGGCTGCAGGAGCAGACTCACAGCTGATAGCTGACCACAGAGGTTACATCCAGAGAGCATCTGATGGCTTACTGGTCACACCCGCTGGGAACCTGTGCCACTGGGTGTTTTAATCAGTCATAGTATGAAGACAGAGGCTGTGTTGGCCGCACCGTCTCATTTAGTAAAAGTGGTGCCAGGATCAGGAGCCAAAACAGATCTCAGCAGATGGTAATGACAGTCAAATCTGACAAGATGAAAAGTATTATAGTAAGTGGAGAGACGAAAGGACATGGCTTAGAACAGTGGTCTTATAATTCACTATCTAAACTTTCTGGAGTACATGGGGGCATCATTCATAATTATGCCAAATATTAGGTGCCAACTGGGAGTGTCTCGGGCACTTGGGTTGTATGGGTCACCCTACTTGGCAGCGAGGATGAGAAGGGTCCTGGAGTTTGGAATAGGGTAGAGAGTACACCTGTGAAATCTTAGGCTGCCCTAGGGTTAGGAAGCACCTGGACTGGGTGACTTACCCAGATGCCTGGTTTACAAGGAGCAGTCCAGGATCGGTCCTCAGGCCTGACTCCTAGTACAGCATCCCCTCGGCTCAGTTTAAAAATGACTCCTTTGTCGCCACCTTTGCAGAAAGAGGCCAGCGCTGCCTGCTTTTTCCATTAGGTCCCCATTTGACAGATGAACCAGGAAACCAGTCCTTTCATCTGTTTCTCCTCCATTCTGTTGGTCTCCACCAAGCGGACCTAGCTCTCAGAAGAGTCATGGGCATGGCTTTCCCCGCTCTTGCCATACCCCGAAGAGGGGGCTAACAGGTAGATTTCTGCCTCTGTCTCTAGGTAGCCTCTCCCTCACCCTCTCAGAGTCCACCCAGCTGACAGAGTTTTCTGGCACAAGATCTCATCTGAGGTCTTTGCCAGGAGAGAGTGACTCTGGATCAGCATTTCTCAAACCTCAGATATTTCCACACCATTGGCTGACTTTGGCCATATCCTAGAACTACGTATACTGTGGTTCACATAGTAAATATATATTTAAAGCAGTTCCCCCCTCTTTTTTTAACTTCAAGAAAATAATTTGTTTAGGAAACTTCAGATTGCCACCATGAATAAACAATTAGGACCACTGGTCCCAACCATGAAATTACAGAGAACAAAACAAGAGGGTAAATTTGAGCTGCGCTGTGACTGAAGAGGCCACATCTAGAGACTGCTTCCTTTTTGTTACAGAAGGAGATTTGTTAGAGTCAGAGTTGACCGTCGAGCTGAAGTAAATCAGACTAGTCAGAGAAACAAAACAAGGTAAGACGAAGGCTTTTTGTTTTTTTTCCACGTGTTGTGGAACATACTGCCTCTCTGTGTCATCTAAAAGCATCCCATGCGCCATGGTGTTGTGTGGGTGACATTTCTAAGAAAAAGACTGTGGGCTAGAATGATACTTGGTCATCCAAAATGGCTGATGAAAGACAATGAAGTGTCCTCATTAGTGAGATGAGGGTATTAAGTAGCAGGGACTTACCAGGGTTGTGCTGGGGAATCAGAAAAAAGGAATAGGGGCCACCTAGCAATGTGTCTGCCGTGTCTATGTGTATATCCAGCTTGGAGGAAAAAGCTGAGGGAACCCTCTGTATCTGCTACACCAGTCATTTCAAATATAAGGGGTTGTTTTTATTCTTTTAACTAGTTTACTCCGAGATGAAGTATACATGAGTGAGTTTGTATACTTTCCCCCTTTTCTCTCTTGGCTAAAAGCAGAGGCTTCTTGATCCCAGAATTGAGTTGGTTTCAACTAAAAGCCTTAGATGGACAACCATCCCCTCCCTTCTAGCTGAGTTCAGCCCCTCTTGAACTGGTGCAAAAAATAAAACACAGGGGCAATTTCAACTATAAAGACCATGTCCATAAACAAGACAAACCCACTCCGCAATTTGTCTAGGGCATCCCTCCCTCCAAACCCTGCTTCTTTAATTTCTGGGGAATTTTAAATAGAGGTCTTACAAAAACCCGCACCGCCTGACGTCAACAGTTCTCTGACAACGTGGATTCTTCCACGCGGTGTGGGGAGCAGCCGCCGCGAATGCTGATACTTTTCCAGGCTTCTTTCCCAGTTGGAATTTGGGAGCCACTGGTGTTGCCTAGGAGTCTGGGAGAAGAAAGGTACCAGGGAGTGTCCTGCCTGGGGACCTGTAACTGTGTTTCCCAAACTCTGGGCGTTACAAAGCAGTGATGCATGTGTCTCGGTCGCACAGTTGTGCCCGACTCTTTGCCTGCCAGGCTTCTCTGTCCATGGGTTTTCCTGGCAAGAATACTGGAGTGGATAGCCTTTTCCTTCTCCAGGGGATCTTCCTGACCCAGGGATAGAGTCTATCTTTCCTGCATGGCAGGTGGATTCTTTTATTGCTCAGCCATGAGGGAAGCCCTACAGAGCAGCAGGCATGCAATTAAAAAATCTGAATAACCCCCTGTGCCACTGATTTTTTACAAAAAACAAACAAACAAAAAATATGTTTCCAAAAACCATTTACTTATGTTACACTAAATGGAAAACTTGTATCCCTTGGCAAAGATAGAACAGAGCTGAAAAAATACAATGAAACAACAACGCTATGGATTTCCAGCAAGATACTAAGGCACATTCTAGCCAACACACTGAGACTGGGGCTAGAATTTCCCTTGGTCAAACAAACAAACAGCAGCAGCAAGTTTCAGCCACACAGAAGCCCCACATGGAAACTTTCCTCAATGTGGAGTGAAATAACTGAAAGGAAATCACCTTCTCCTGATGGGATTCAATGCCATTTAATGCTGGGTCTGCCGCTCACTTATAGGACCCACTCTCTGGGAAACACTGATCTTACAGAGGAGCCTTGGGCTAAGGATATGCAGCCCCTTGATTTATATCCAAGCTCAGCCACTAGCAAGCTCTGTGGTCTTGTGCAAGCCATTCAGTTTCCTCTTCTGAAATATGGAAACAAAGGCCTCTCCCTACTTAGCCTTGCATAGCTATGCTGAGGAAGAGATGGGAAACATGCTTTGAAAAGTCTCTGGACTGTAGGTGGGTGGGGGTGGAGGGGGTCATTACTCTGAGCAGGTTGAGGAACTTGATGGACTCCTAACTTCCTCCTGCCCCCCACTCCCAGATGCAACTCACTGCCCGGACTGGATGGTGGCCCATCCCTGTCTGTTAGAGATAAGAATAGGAAAATGTCACGACAATATTCTTCCACAGTAAACCTTCCCAATAGCCACATGGATTTCAAAATATTACCATCATTTTATAGATATGGGAATTGAGGGGCAAAATGGTTACATATAGCTACTCAGTGGCACAGTGGGATCTGAACACAAGCCTTTCATGTGGTCTAGAAGGAAAGGCCCTCCATCATGCTGCTTTTTTTGCTTTAAATATAAATTTATTAATTTAAATTGGAGGTTAATTACTTTACAATACTGTATTGGTTTTGCCATATATGGCACAGGTATACACGTGTTCCCCATCCTGAACCCCCCTCCCTCCTCCCTCCCCGTACCATCCCTCTGGGTCATCCCAGTGCACCAGCCCCAAGCATCCAGTATCATGCATCGAACCTGGACTGGCGACTCATTTCATATATGATATTATACATGTTTCAATGCCATTCTCCCAAATCATCCCACCCTCGCCCTCTCCCACATCATGCTGCTTTGTGCACACCCAGCAGAGCTCAGAAGCCCCAGACACGTTGGTCTTTCTGATCCATCGCTGCCCAGGCCTCATCTTTCAAAATCATTGCCTTTGTGAAGCTCCTGTGACTTTGAGAGCTGGCCTTCGGCTCTCCTTCCCTCATGCTCTCCCTGCACCCTGACCTTGGGTTTGGGTTGGCTGTCATGCCAGCTAGACCAAGAGCTCCTTGAGGACAAAGGCCACGTCTTGCTCATCGTGGTATCCTGTTGAGCCCCTGCCTGGCTCAGTGTTTGACAAAGAAGGGACTCAGGGAGCAGCTGCTGAACACGAAATGCTGTAACAAGATGGGCACAAGGCTTCCTCCACCTTGCCTGGCTTCTCCCTCCACACTAGCCCCCGCTGCTTCCCTCGGCCTCAGTCTCTCCGAGACCAGCTCCTGGGGTCAGCACTGGGCACTTGCTCTACAACCCCCATCCCTCTGGCCTGGCATCTTCTGGCAACTCGAGTCCAGTGCAGTTCTTCAGCCCCTGGGCAGCGTTCCTTCCTCTGGTCCCTTAAACGAGGGAGGTGCCTCTGATTCACAGTTCACCTGGAGGGATCTGCCCACAGGGACCTGAGGCCAGGAGATTTCTGCTGCTTGTTGCATAGTGCCCAGGATCACCCAGGAAGCTCATTTCCCCACCCATGAGCTCTCACAGTCGGCTGTGTGTGAGCACAGCACCTGATTGGGCCATGTTCATTTGGGCCTCTCCCCTCACAGGAATGGAAAAGCCAAGCTCAGGGAGGTCCCAGAAGCCCAGCACCAGGGACAAGCCCACGCCCTGGGTGAGGCTTCTAGAAGAATGCAGAGGGAATTCTATGAACCAAGTTCAGTTCAGTTCAGTCACTCAGTCGTGTCTGACTCTAAGATCCCATGAATTGCAACACGCCAGGCCTCCCTGTCCATCACCATCTCCCGGAGTTCACTCAGACTCACGTCCATCGAGTCAGTGATGCCATCCAGCCATCTCATCCTCGGTCGTCCCCTTCTCCTCCTGCCCCCAATCCCTCCCAGCATCAGAGTCTTTTCCAATGAGTCAACTCTTCGCATGAGGTGGCCAAAGTACTGGAGTTTCAGGTTCAGCATCATTCCTTCCAAAGAAATCCCAGGGTTGATCTCCTTCAGAATGGACTGGTTGGATCTCCTTGCAGTCCAAGGGACTCTCAAGAGTCTTCTGCAACACCACAGTTCAAACGCATCAGTTCTTTGGTGCTCAGCCTTCTTCACAGTCCAACTCTCATATCCATACATGACCACAGGAAAAACCATAGCCTTGACTAGACAGACCTTAGTTGGCAAAGTAATGTCTTTGCTTTTGAATATGCTGTCTAGGTTGGTCATAACTTTTCTTCCAAGGAGTAAGCGTCTTTAAATTTCATGGCTGCAATCACCATCTGCAGTGATTTTGGAGCCCCCCAAAATAAAGTCTGACCCTGTTTCCACTGTTTCCCCATCTATTTCCCATGAAGCGATGGGACCAGATGCCATGATCTTCGTTTTCTGAAGGTTGAGCTTTAAGCCAACTTTTTCACTCTCCACTTTCACTTTCATCAAGAGGCTTTTTAGTTCCTCTTCACTTTCTGCCATAAGGGTGGTGTCATCTGCATATCTGAGGTTATTGATATTTCTCCCAGCAATCTGGATTCCAGCTTGTGTTTCTTCCAGGCCAGTGTTTCTCATGATGTACCCTGCATATAAGTTAAATAAGCAGGGTGACAATATACAGCCTTGACATACTCCTTTTCCTATTTGGAACCAGTCTGTTGTTCCATGTCCAGTTCTAACTGTTGCTTCCTAACCTGCATACAGATTTCTCAAGAGGCAGGTCAGGTGGTCTGGTATTCCCATCTCTTTCAGAATTTTCCACAGTTTGTTGTGATCCACACAGTCAAAGGCTTTGGCATAGTCAATAAAGCAGAAATAGATGTTTTTCTGGAACTCTCTTGCTTTTTCGATGATCCAGCAGATGTTGGCAATTTGATCTCTGGTTCCTCTGCCTTTTCTAAAACCAGCTTGAACATCAGGAAGTTCACGGTTCACGTATTGCTGAAGCCTGGCTTGGAGAATTTAGAGCATTACTTTACTAGCGTGTGAGATGAGCGCAATTGTGCGGTAGTTTGAGCATTCTTTGGCATTTCCTTTCTTTGAAACTGGAATGAAAACTGACCTTTTCCAGTCCTGTGGCCACTGCTGAGTTTTCCAAATTTGCTGGCATATTGAGTGCAGCACTTTCACAGCATCATCTTTCAGGATTTGAAATAGCTCCACTGGAATTCCATCACCTCCACTAGCTTTGTTCGTAGTGATGCTTTCTAAGGCCCACTTGACTTCACATTCCAGGATGTCTGGCTCTAGATGAGTGATCACACCATCGTGATTATCTGGGTCATGAAGGTCTTTTTTGTACAGTTCTTCTGTGTATTCTTGCCACCTCTTCTTAATATCTTCTGCTTCTGTTAGGTCCAGACAATTTCTGTCCTTTATCGAGCCCATCTTTGCATGAAATGTTCCCTTGGTATCTCTAATTTTCTTGAAGAGATCTCTAGTCTTTCCCATTCTGTTGTTTTCCTCTATTTCTTTGCATTGGTCACTGAAGAAGGCTTTCTTATCTCTTCTTGCTGTTCTTTGGAACTCTGCATTCAGATGCTTATATCTTTCCTTTTCTCCTTTGTTTTTTGCCTCTCTTCTTTTCACAGCTATTTGTAAGGCCTCCCCAGACAGCCATTTTGCTTTTTTGCATTTCTTTTCCATGAGGATGGTCTTGATCCCTGTCTCCTGTACAGTGTCATGAACCTCATTCCATAGTTCATCAGGCACTCTATCTATCAGATCTAGGCCCTTAAATCCATTTCTCACTTCCATTGTATAATCATGAGGGATTTGATTTAGGTCATACCTGAATGGTCTAGTGGTTTTCCCCCACTTTCTTCAATTTAAGTATGAATTTGGTAATAAGGAGTTCATGATCTGAGCCACAGTCAGCTCCTGGTCTTGTTTTTGTTGACTGTATAGAGCTTCTCCATCTTTGGCTGCAAAGAACATAATCAATCTGATTTCGGTGTTGACCATCTGGTGATGTCCATGTGTAGAGTCTTCTTTTGTGTTGTTGGGAGAGGGTGTTTGCTATGACCAGTGCATTTTCTTGGCAAAACTCTGTTAGTCTTTGCCCTGCTTCATTGCGCATTCCAAGGCCAAATTTTCCTGTTACTCCAGGTGTTTCTTGACTTCCTACTTTTGCATTCCAGTCCCCTATATATGAAAAGGACATCTTTTTTGGGTGTTAGTTCTAAAAGGTCTTGTAGGTTTTCATAGAACTGTTTAACTTCAGCTTCTTCAGCATTACTGGTTGGGGCATAGACTTGGATTACTGTGATATTGAATGGTTTGCCTTGAAAACGAACAGAGATCATTCTGTCGTTTTTGAGATTGCATCCAAGTACTGCATTTCAGACTCTTTTGTTGACCATGATGGCTACTCTATTTCTTCTGAGGGATTCCTGCCTGCAGTAGTAGATATAATGGTCATCTGAATTAAATTCACCCATTTCAGTCCATTTTAGTTTGCTGATTCCTAGAATGTCAACGTTCACTCTTGCCATCTCTTGTTTGACCACTTCCAATTTGCCTTGATTCATGGACCTGACATTCCAGGTTCCTATGCAATATTGCTCTTTACAGCATTGGACCTTGCTTCTGTCACCAGTCACATCCACAGCTGGGTATTGTTTTTGCTTTGGCTCCATCCCTTCATTCTTTCTGGAGTTATTTCTCCACTGATCTCCAGTAGCGTGTTGGGCACCTACTGACCTGGGGAGTTCCTCTTTCAGTATCCTATCATTTTGCCTTTTCACACTCTTCATGGGGTTCTCAAGGCAAGAATACTGAAGTGGTTCGCCGTTCCCTTCTCCAGTGGATCACGTTCTGTCACAGCCCCTTCAAATTCAAAGCAGTTTCATGGGCTGGCTGCAGGCTTCCACGGGGACTCTTGGAGCCATGGGGTCTCACTCAGGGAACGCACTGCCCTCTTCCACTATGGGTGCAGCTCATGGGGGTGCCTCTGGAAAGGGCAGCCCCAGAGCCCTGCTGCATCCGACCCTCAGAGGAAATAGCTGCCCCACCATGGCGCTTCTGCCTGAGGGAACTGCAGGAGGCTGACCAAGAGGCAGCAGAGTGTACAGGGAAGAAGCTAGCTATCTGAGCTCTCGGGGCTTTCCGACCTGTGGAACAGAAGTCCTGCCACCTGTGCTTTACAGGGCAAAGGTGGTGACTACACAAATGGAAGGTGTCTGGCTCACTGTTTGATATGCAGGAGGAGCTTCAACCATTCCCTTCCTGCCTTTCCCAGAGTTTCTGACATCAATGGTCTCCAAAGAGCACAACTAGGTTTCAGTTGAGGTTGGAATACCCTGGGCCTGGGATGACCATCCTGAGCCCTAGTCGGGTTTGTGTAATTTAGGAAAGTTTTCTCTTTGAGTCAGGCTTCCCACGGGCTCAGCGGTAAAGAATCAGCCTGCCAGTGCAGGAGATGTGTGTTTGATCCCTGGGTCAGCAAGATCCCCTGGAGGAGGAAATGGCGACCCACTCCAGTATTTCTGCCTGGAAAAATCCCATGGACAGAGGAGCCTGGTGGGCTACAGTCCATGGGCTCGCAAAGAGTCGGACACTGACTGAGTGACTTCACTTTCACAGCTCCTATCCCAATCCAAGGAGAAAAGGCCACACCCCTAGTTCAGTTGCCTCAGACTGCCTGGGGCCAACTGTCTCATTCTAGTCTCACCAGTTACAGTGATTGGTCAGTCAGTAGTGACTGACACCCATGGGCACCAATCAAGGACATTTTCCATTTCTGCCCTGTCACTCTCTGGTGCCTCAGCCCCTAACCCCTAAGGGGAGGAGTCTGCAGAGTTACCACCCTGCTCCCTTGTACACCAGCAATCCCAGGCCCCTCCTTTCCCTTGAGGCTAAAGGTTCCATGACTGGGGATCAAGCCGTCCTTGATGATCTCTATGCCTCAATGTGTGGCACACAGCAGGAGATAAGCTGGGGGATGAATCAATCAATGCCTCATCTCTAGCCCCTGACTACACACTCACTTAATTGCATGGTTTGGTTCTCCCCACTCTGAATGGGCTTCCCTAGTGGCTCAGATGGTAAAGAATCTGCCTGCAATGCAGGAGACCCTAATTCGATCCCTGGGTTGGGAGGATACCCTGTAGAAGGGAATGGTAATCCACTCCAGTATTCTTGCCTGGAAAATTCCACGGACAGAGGAGACTGGTGGGCTATAATCCATGGGGGTCACAAAGAATTGGACATGACTGAGCGACTAACACATGCACTTTGAGAGCCTGCCTATGATCAACACCCCACCACAGTCAGCAGCAAGATTCTGGTACCTGATGGCAGAGAGACAGAGAGGGCGCTAGGTAGTCACTGACCGAGCCTGCCCTCCTGGCTTCTATGAGGTCATCCCACCACCACAGGGCCCTTGAGGAGAGACTGTTCTAGAAGTGGTTCTAAGGTGGAGGGCCTGGATGGAACAGATGTCTGGGTGTTGAAGTGGGCCTTGAAGAGTTCCGCACTCCCAACCCCCCTTAAATATGTCTTTGCCTGGCAGGCCCAACTCAGCACAGCTGAGTCTGAGCCCTCGGCCATGGCAGGCTCTAACTTCACTCCCCAGGAAGTGAGCAATATCATCGTCAGCTCCTGTTCCCCAACCCTGGCCTGTCCCTTAGCCTAGAATGTGGGTATCTCCAACCCTGTTCTCTGTCCTGGTTTCTGGATCAGAGTTCCAAGCAAACCTGGCTCTGAATCCATCCAGGCAGTGGAGGGATGGCCCCCTGGGGGCTGAGAGATCAGGGTATGGAGGGCAGGCCAGAATTTTCCTCCTAGCTACTGTATCAGCACTGATGAAATACTCTGGCCCCAACAAAAGCAGAGGCCTTTTGAGTCCAAAGAGGGAAGTTTGTGTCAGCTGTGTAGCGAGACCGGGGACACAGGACTGGAGTGGAAGCAGGGGTGGAGTGAAGCCTTCATCGGGGAGGCGCTACAGCAGGGGCCCTGGCTGCTCTCTCCCCCGGTGCGAAGCCCTGCTGAGCAGGCTGCCTTCCTCTCTGTCCTCCAGGCAGCAGTCAACTACAATCCTTATCTTAAACTCAAAAGTCAGTCATGGAAGTTAGAAGTATATTGGAAATATACATTGAGAAATAAATCCATAAAGGCATATTAATTCTTCAAAAGGGATAGTTTTGATTGGCATCTGGGAGGGACAGCTTTCAGAGACGTGGGACAGCTGCTATAACTAGGAATGTTTAGCCTTTTTAAATATGAAGCAATAAAGTGAAAAAACAACGTCACTTAGGAACAATTTTAATAAAATGATGAAGGTCTTAAATGTGCTCAAATAAACTCTTAGTGAAACAATGAAGTAATGTTGTTTAAGGGGAATGGCGAATAAGCGAAAACATTTGTGAACAGGGCAGACTAGTAGTTCAAACATCACAACTCTGCTGGCAAGGAGGTTCTGGTCTTGCTCCCATTACCAAGGCCAGGGGAAGCACACCCGTCAGTGTCAGTACTCCTGGCGCAGCATTATTTACACCCAAGTGTGAAGGAGTTGATCTGGTTCTTGCCAAAGGGGTGCTGGATGAGGCAAGGGGAGGGGCTTCCCAGGGCTAGGTGGGGCCACGAGGGGTGAGAGCCCCATTGTTTTGTTATCTTTACAGGCTGGTCAGAGTCTGCTCCAATGTGCTAAGCCATTTTCATTATACCCGCACCCCACTGTGCTAGGTACATAGTGGATGTGCAGAAAACACCAGCTTAAACATGCAGAAGGGTCAAGACACTTGGATGGTGGGCAAGACGGACGCAAGGATGCCCCAGGTAGACAAGAAAGACTGAGGGGAAATGGACTTCTCTAATTCATCACCGCAAAATGAACTGGGCTAGGCAAACCCTTGCCCTCAGACGAGTGGAGGCTGGTGGAAGCCCCCTATGCTGGGCCTTCAGGACTCTGCACTGGCTTGAATTTTGGCCTCTCTTTTTAAGTCCCAGAGCGATCGATTTCACAGATCTCGTTTAACTTGAGAAGGACGGGGGAGGAGGGGCAAGGAAAACTGCATTCTTCCCCTTCAAAGCCAAGAGTCCAAAGTAATACTTCTGGTGGTAACTGATCCCGGCCTGTTTGTGATTACAGACCCTTGCTCGCTTTCTGGCAGAAGGGCCCTGGAGCCCCACAGCACGGCTGACGGGGACAGACACCCTCGTTCACTTGGATAATCTTGTCCTCGTCTGACATGACCGAAAGCGTCTTTCAGCCACTCTGCTTTCAGCAGTTCCCCAGGGCAACTCTTCAAAACATCACTTTATTTTAAAAGGGGAGGGGAGAAGCCACCCCTAACCCCTACCATGAAATTCCACAACACTAATCATCTTCCTTCTGTTACCGGCACCAGCCTGGAAAATACAGCAGCACCAGCTGCCTCATTGGCTGATGCAAATTAAAGGAGAGAGGGAGGCTCACGAGCAGACAATCTTCCTCCTTTGCCTCCCCGCCCTTGTATCAGTGGAGAACACACACACACCCCTTTTACTGTCATAGCGCAGAAGTGGCTTAGCAAAGCTTGAGACTATTTCTCAGCTGTTCTTTCTCCGGAAATTTAATCTGTGGAGCATTTGGCCTCACAAAGCCCATTCCAAAGGTGTCCAGGAGCCCACGGGCCCTGTGATCATCATTACAAACCCAGGAATGTTTGTAGCCAATGACCCATTTGGCTGCTTGGAGAGCTGGCTGAAAGTTGCCAACATGGTCAGATTCCCCTTGCTTGCTCCCTCTAAGCTGAAACTGGCCTTTTTTTTTTGGAGCCCCATGGCTTAGAGGGGATCTCAGGAGTCCTGGCACTATGGAGATGAATGGCCTGCTTCCTGCCTGGCTTGGTAAAAGCGCAATGGTCATGGGGAACGGGGTGCCTGGTGTCTGGAAAGCAGCCGTGCCCACTGTCTTCACTCCTAACCACAGGTGAGGAAAGGTGATGCTCAGAAGGAAGAGCAGCTTGCCTGAGATCACCTGGTTAGTGGGTGGCTCAACTTGGAACCTAGACTGACTGAGACTGACTTTTATATAAAGCTTGTCATTCCTCCCACGAGGGCACATGGCTGCTCTGCCCACTGAGATGACACCCTGAGCATGGTGCCAAGTGGCAACCTGCTGACCCAATGCCTTGAGCAAGAAGCAGGTGGCTGGAATTGGCAGAAAGCCTCCCACCCCAGGTGCCAGGAGGTCACTTGGCCAGGGGAGGAGGCCTGTGGCCAACACTGCAGTCACTGGTGCAGGGACGAGGTCCTGGGCTGTCCTGATTGCAGCAGCTCAACATTCTGCCTCAATCAAAAGATGGTGAGCCTGCTGAGCAGAGAGGAGGCTGGGGCTTTTGTGAGGGCGCCGGTTAGAAGTACAGAAAACAAATAAGAAAAGACAGAGTGTCCAGAAACACCAGGAGTGGAGGCCCGGCCAACCTCAACAGAGACCCCACCACCTTCCTGCGGGGAGGGAGGGACCTAAGGGATGGGGAAGGCAGCACTTTGGGCTGGAGCGGCGGTGTGGGGGGGACTGGGGGTTGCCAGGGAACACAGCCAGCCAGTGGGATAGCCCCACCTGGGTCCCGAGAAGTGGTGTTGCTGAAAGGGGGTGTTTGCCTTCATGCCGAGGCATCTGAAGATGACCTTGCTGGGGGGACAGCACCTTGTCTGAAAAATGAGCCTGTGTGAGCGCAGGTGGTTGGGGAGGATACAAGGAAAGAGGTCTTCCTCTTGGGCCTGCCTCTGCTTCCTGTGTCCTGGCTCCAGCTGCAGGACCAGGCTGAGGGGTCCAGGCTGGGGAGCTGAAGAGCACGCTCACCTCCTCCTTCACCTGGGGCACAGGCTGGGCCCCAGTCCATGAGTGGCTGGGCGGTGAGGCCTCAAAGGTGCCAGGAGATGCCAGTGTGCCTCAGAGAGCTACCTTGGCACCTGCGGTCCCTGGCCCATGCAGCAGACCTGCCACAAACTCCATGGGACACTGGGCAAATGACGTCAGGCCTCCATTCCTCCTTCGTCAAAGGGAGGTTTGGGCAGATGGTCAGAAATGTCTCTTTCTCCTGACATTTGAGGCCCTTGAGACCCTCACTACGTCCCCTTGGCCTGTTTATCACTTAGGGGACGTCTCCTCTCCGGCAGCCCCAGAGCCTGGCCAGATCCCCCTAGTCCGTGCCACACCGCCATACTTTCACACATGCTGTTTACTCAGCTTAGAGCACTTTCCTCCTTCAGCTCCTTGTTCATGGCCTGCTTCCTCCAGCCATGACCACCCACCCCAGGTGCTGCCCCATCTCTGAACCTGGAGCAGACCGTGCCTTACGGTCCCACCCTCCCAGCCCCTCAGTAACACTGGCCCCAGCGGCACTGGGCTTTCTGCCTCACACATGGAGGTGAATTGTCAATATGATAGACTGACTGCATCCAGGCCTTTACCCTGAAGGAAGAGAAAGCCTAGAATACCGTCTATGGGGAAGACAGGGATGACTGCTTCTTGTCAACTGCTGCACCCAGAGCTGGGCACACAGTAGATGCCCCATGTGTGTGGACTGAATGAACAAACCACATCCTACGGAGGCAGTCCTTGCATATAAGAGGTCATTCAGGCAGTGCTGAGACCACTGAGGGGAAGGAGGTGGGATGGAGCTCTTCACTGGGTCATGAGGGGTTGGGGAAGGGGCCAGGGTAGGTCTGTTTATTCTGACAAAGGGATGGCAGAGTAGGATGGGGTCCTGGCAAGCATGGCTCAGGCACAGTTCAGGCTCAGCCCTCACACCCTCAGTCCTGGTAAGCAGATCTCCAGGGAGACCACAAGCACCCTTGACCCCATCCACCCATCCAGTCCAGCCCCACCTCATGGACCTGGCTGAACCAAATGCCAGAACACTCACAACTCTTCTGCAGGAAACCGGGCCAGCAAGCATCCCTTCCCTTTCATATTCCCTCCACCCCACGCCTTGGCCTTGCTCCTACCCCAGCTGGGGCTTCAGCAGGACTGACCTCTGCTCTCCTGCTCTCTGTGGCCTGGAGAATTCACACAGCAGAAAGCTCTGGGGCTTGGCTTTTCAAAGAAGTAAAATCCACAAGGAAGAGAAATGCAAACATCCAGATTTCCCAACCCTGGATAAACAGCACTGGATAAGTAGTATGGCAGCCTGGGCCCCACCTCCCAGCTATGCAACCTCTGGGCAAGTCACTGACCCACTCTGGGCTTCAATTTCCACCTGAAAAGGAGCAGATGCCAACACCTGCCATTCTTCTTTCCAAGGTGTTATACAAACACAGGGTTTTATGTCTTATAAAACATAAACTATTCTGATTCATACAGAGGTCACCTTAAAAAATGTCCCAAATCCACTACTAGCTGGCATAAGTGGTCACTTGCTCCCCAGGAGGCCTTGACATCCCCGATCACCCCCTCTTCCCCAGAGAACAGACACACAGGCTTTAGAGCATTTAGGATATCCCTTAAACACTAAGATTCTGGGACACAGGGATCCAAGGGTGGCCCGTGGCAATGCCGACAGGCCAGACAGAACAGGAGAGAGGGCCCTGCAATCACAGCACATTGGCTCAGAGACCCACTCATGGTTCGCTCACCTCGTGGACAGTCCCTGGCAGACTCCTCCTCCAAGTCTGGCTTTCTCTCACCTCTCACGATGCCTGGGCCATTTCCCCACCATCTAGTCTAAGAACAGCTCAGGCAGGCAGATGCATTTTAGCCTGAGGCTGAGAGGTGCCTGACTAAGAAGGGAACGTGGAGCCAGGGCTGAGACAATTAAATGAAACCCCCCTCCTGAGAGCTCTATAAAGCATGTTCCAAACATGAAGTTGGGGGTTACATGAGCCAGAAGCTTCTCTCCACTTCCTGACACCTTCTTGACAGCTCAGCTCCCAGTGAACACTGGCTTCCACCAGGCTTCCCAACTGGGCTAACTGGGTCACCCTGCTCTTCCTCCACAGTGAGGCCAGGGAGTCCAGGTCAGCATCGGGAACCCAGAGGATGAGATTACAGAATCTGAAAAGATGCTGAGAGAGATGAGAGCGGCTAGTCGGGCAAATCTCACATCTACCACTAGAGTGATTACTAAAAGCCCAACTGCAGGAAATAAACAGGCACTATGATAATGATTAATCAGGGGAAGGAGGTGATAGAGTGTGGCTGGGAAAAGCCTCTCTGAAGAGGTGCTGGTGGAGCTGAGAATGCTTGGAGCTTGGAGAATGGAGGAAGAATTAGAAGCAAGGCACTCTGGGGGTAAGAACAAGGGGTAGCAATTTTTCAACCCCAATTCCCCGAGGTCCCTAACAAATTAAATCCCAGAAAGCGCTACAGTGAAGTCTGTTTTAGTTTAAGAATACAGGAAAGCTGCGGAGGGGTCTTTTTCTTGCACTTCAGCAGGACTGTCACTTCTCCTGGAGACAAAGCCCGGTGTGAGTGTGTGTGTGTGTGTTGGGGGTGGACAGAGGGTCTCCAGCGTTGCCCATTCCCCGGGCATCCGGGCCAGGATATGTCTGGGGAGCGGTGGCCACACCGCAAGACCCCCACCAGGTGAGTGGTGGTCACTCCCCCTAGAACAGCATGCCTTGGCCTGCTACCACATGGCTCCTCCCCCTCCTCTGCCCTCACTCACCGCCTCTCCCCCACAGTGCCTTGCTTCTAATTCTTCCTCCATTCTCTAAGCTCCAAGCATTCTCAGCTCCACTGGCACCTCTTCAGAGAGGCCTTTCCCAGCCACCTTCTACCTCCTTTCTCTGATTAATCGTTATCATAGTGCCCGTTTATTTCCTGCACTGCACTTACCAAAACCTAGACTTATTTTTTCACACGTGACTGTTTCTCTAGCACATGTAAGCCCTGTAAGTGTGGGACTCTGTTGGCCTCTGTCACCTCTGAGCACCAGTCTGGAACTTAGCCAAGTAGTATGGACACAGTGATGACCGAGCACCTGAAGACTGGCCTTGCTGGGCTCTGGGCAGTGTGTGGTTCAACTGGTCCCTTGCTGTTCAAACCCAGAAAAGCAGCCTTTGAGATGCGGGTGAGAGGACTCAGTGCGATCTTGCTTTCTTCTCTGCTCCACTCCCCTACAAAATGTGGGTAGCTAGGTGTTGCTGTGGGGCTGAGGCTGGGATGAGCTGGTGTCACTCTGGCACTTCAGCTGGGTTTCCGAGGTCACCACGGATCCACATCTTTTGTTAAGAAATGTCTACTCAAGGAAAGGCTGTGGGACGTGATCGGTCCACAAAGCCAATGTGAGGTCAGGGTGACTGGCCACTCCACTTGCCCAACCTGAACAGATGGAGGTGAGACAGGGAGCGCCCAGCTGGCTGGCAGCCCTTAGTGCTGGCGAGCCCCTGGATGCCTCCCTGACAACAGCCAGTGTAGATCTAGCTCGAGGGAAGATCTATTTCCAGCCCCCAAGTCCTGGACACACCTCTCCCCACCATCTGCCTCCCCACAGCCGGGACTGCTTGCTTCAAATACTCCTATTCTCAGGTCCCTCTTCTGCTCACCTATTTTCCGCGGCCCCACCCTGCCTCCCCACCCGCTGCTGGCTACCTTCCGCTTTCTTCATCAAGCCTTACCTCCTGGGGCAACTGTACACCTGCCTTCCCATCTTAGCCCCAGTGGGCTCTGCCTTCCACCTGGCATTCCACTCACATGGCTCAAGAATTCCTTCCCCTCTCTCCTACCTATGCCCCCTCTCTCCTATCTATGCCCCCATCTCCTATCTATCCCCACTTTCTTCAAGGCCCAGCTCAATGCCTCCAACTCCTCGAGGCAGCCTTTCCCAACTATGCTAGACCCCGCCCCCAGCCCATCAGCTTTGTGCATGCCACAGAGCCACTGAGTGACAGCCAGTATGGGGTATCACAGGTGGGCCTCTCCTCTCCCCAGCCTTTGCACGAAGCCCCGATCCCATGAGGTCTACTCCTGGGTCACCAAGAGGATTCTGACTCCAACTCTTCCTGACACACAGACGGGGCCAAGAACAGCTGCCAAGCCAAGGCTCCAGAGGGACACTCAGGTCTCCAGCATGGTCTCCTGCTGCCATGCCCCATAGCAAGCTCCCTCTCTCGTACCTACCTCACAAACCATCAGGGCTGAGAGAATCCTCAGACACTATGAAGTGCAACCTGTTTTTTAGCCAGGTGGCAAACTGACGCCGCAAGAGGGCAACTGACTAGCTGTGTGTTCCAAGGTCAGTTGGTGGCCGAGCTGCCCCAGTCCAGCCGTCTTAATGCCATGTAGCGGTGGCGCCTTAGTTGCTAAGTTGTGTCCTACTCTTGCAACCCCATAGACTGTAAGCCACCAGGCTCTTCCCAGGTAAGAATTCTTCTTCAGGGGATCTTCTCGACTGGGGGATCGAAGCTGTGTCTCCTTCACTGCAAGAGAAGTCTTTACTGCTGAGCCACCAGGGACACAGCCACCAACAGCTATCATGTACTGAGCACTTAATTCCTCTTGAACAAGCACATACTAACCCCACAGCTATGGGTACAATTAGCACCATTTTGCAGGCAAGGAGACTGAAGTTTACTTAGAACATTCAAATAACTTCCCAGGCTCACCACTCAGTTCAGTTCAGTAACTCAGTCGTGTCCGACTCTTTGCGACCCCATGAATCGCAGCATGCCAGGCCTCCCTGTCCATCACCAACTCCTGGAGTTCACTCAGACTCACGTCCATCGAGTCCGTGATGCCATCCAGCCATCTCATCCTTGGTCGTCCCCTTCTCCTCCTGCCCCCAATCCCTCCCAGCACCACAGTCCTTTCCAATGAGTCAAGTCTTCGCATGAGGTGGCCAAAGTGCTGGAGTTTCAGCTTTAGCATCATTCCTTCCAAAGAAATCCCAGGGCTGATCTCCTTTAGAATGGACTGGTTGGATCTCCTTGCAGTCCAAGGGACTCTCAAGAGTCTTCTCCAACACCACAGTTCAAAAGCATCCATTCTTCGGCGCTCAGCCTTCTTCACAGCCCAACTCTCACATCCATAACATGACCACTGGAAAAACCATAGCCTTGACTAGATGGACCTTTGTTGGCAAAGTAATGTCTCTGCTTTTGAATATGCTATCTAGGCTGGTCCTAACTTTTCTTCCAAGGAGTAAGCTCACCACTAGTAAGTCCTAAATCAAGAACCAAATCAAGATTAAAACCAGGCTTATCTAAGTTGAACCCATACTTTTCATTGCTAGGCTATCGTGCAATCTTATTCTCAGAACCATCTCCAGCCAGGGTGACTGAAGCTGGGCTGAGGGGCCCCAGATTGGATCAGAATGCTCACTTCTGTTCCTGACTGATGCTTGATGGCCGCTTGCCTTCCAGCCAGCTTTATGAAGTGGGCAACAACTGCCTCCCAGAGACAGCCTTGGGGCAGCATGGACTTTGGAATTGCTGATCAGGCTGACATAGCAGAAACATGCATGTGTTGTACTTAGGAAGAGAAGCGTGTCAGAGACCAAGGCTTTCTGTCAGCTGGGACAGGACCTCATGGCAGCCAGTTACCACAACCAAACATGGCTCACTCACCAGAACCAAACTCTTAAAAGGCTGCTGCACAGTTAAGAGTATTAGTTCACTTATCTGTAATGCAGACTGCAAGAAACCTGTCCTTCTAGAAACAGCCTATCCTATCTTTATTTGGACATCTTTTCAAGAGCAGATTGGCAATATGAATTACTAATCAGCTGGCTCCTTAGTAAGCACAGAATCTAACTAAAAGACATAGAGGATATATAGAAGAAGTCCATTTAAGACATCAGAAAATCTGCAGAAGTAGCCCAGTCTCACAATACAGTCCACTCATTAAGTACCCAGCATGCTCGCATCAGAGTTTAAACTCCATAAAGGCAGGAACTGTATGGGTATACATGTAACCAGCATAGAGCCTGGGACACAAGAGGTATTCAAGAACTGTGAAATAAATGGATAAGTGAAGAGTATATACAGTGTATGTCTCACTTACAAAAAGCCTATGTAGAACCAGTTGTAACACTGTTCATGAAGAAATATCTAAAGAACAGAACAGGTACATCTTCAGTGTTAAGAAGATTCCAACTCACAAAATATATGGCTGAAGAATGCATCATTTTTGACAAAAAATAATCATTAGGACATACAAATCTGAGAGGAAAGCTTATTAGTTTGGCTTATTGATAAAGATATTTGTCAAATAATAAATGGTTACATTTCATGGGAGAAAAAAAAAAAAAACCCATGTAGTATGTATCACTGTTCTCTTATACACAGGAGGAAATGAATTCCTGCTTATATCACACCGTTAGGGTAGCATTAGATTTAAACCTAACATTCAGACTCCTGGTTTTCCACTCTCTAATACACACAACCATTAAATAAGTAAAATAGATGCAGCTAACATGTTTTCAGATAATTTACCTCCCTGTATCTCTTTTCTTTAAAACATGTACTCCAAGCCACTGATAAAGAGGTTGGAAAGGCAGCCATGTTTATACCCTATGACATTTCTCCTGGACACAGCTGATTGGCCCAGAGTTGGGCACTTGATCCAAAGTCTGCCAATCCATTGGCTGGCCAGGAACCAATCAGATTCAAGCTTCAAAGTTTGAACCTGTAGAACCAGAGACCATCCTCAGTTGATGTCTATTATCTTGACTGAAAAATCTGGTCCTGACAAGGGAACATCAGGTGAATGGGCCACTGTAATGAGTGAACAGGAAGAGAAGGAAGCCGGGTCTGCAGTTAGGAGATCACAGCTGGGCTTTCAATCCACCTGGTACCCAAGAGAGGGAGAAGGGTAGCTGCTTTGTCTCCCGCCAGCCTTCTGGTTCCCAGTCCTTGTGAGGCTGGGGTGTCCTTCCCATCCTTGGGTTCTGGTGAGATTTTCCCGAATCCTTTCAGTAAACTCTTGAGTAAGTCTGAGTGGGTGTCTGTCCTCTGCTCACTACTCAACTGGGACTAAAGCATTTGGAGGGGACTGAAGATTCTCAAAATCCCCAAGGCTTAGTTTTCTCACCTATACAATGTCTCACCTGTATGGACCAGGAGCTCAAAATTTCTTGCCAATACAATACTTTAACCTTAGTCCTATAGCTTCCTTGCCTCCAAGGAAGTATTGTATAATATCTCCCAAGGTTATCACACTAGTGCCAGGAAAGAAGCAAAGACTCAGGGTAGGAAAGCTGGATCAGGAAAAAAACATGAGCATCTGCTGACTCATATCCCCACATCCCCTGGCTGGCTCCTAGTCCTGAGAGAAGGAAACCATCCTGGAAAGTTGGAGGCAGCTTTGCTTAACACAGAAACCAGAGCAACTGCCATCAAGATTCTGCCAGAAGTCAGACCAGATTTTGCCTGCTGGAAGGTAAAGCCAATGTGGTCTTTGAGGCGTAAGACTGTCCTACAAAGGCAGCATCTCAGGCACTGTTGTTTATGTCAAGGGTGAAGAGCTTTTCAAGGATAAGACAAAAATGGCTGGCAAATCTAATGAAACTGCTGAGTCTTTCTGCTATATTTGTCCCTGTAGATCAGTGGAGAAAAAGAGTCCTTTTCTGGCTGGGCCCCAGGCCCAATGTTAATCAAAAAATTTTCCCTGAAGCCACTCAAGTCCCACCACTGTGGGCGTCTTTGACATCTATCCACTTGCATTCCCCAGAATATGCTTGTCCTTGGTGTTGGGAATTCACCACCCTTCTCAGATCCTCTTAGCTGTGACTTATCCCCAAGCTCCAACTGGCAATTAACAACAAGAATTCCCACTACCAATGAGCACCATGCTGGAAGGAGGCACACAGAGCCATCCCCCTGCAACAATGCTCCAGGGAGCCTTGTCATCATCTCAGCGAGGCCATGTCTGTCCTTGACCTGCAGCATCGCCAACTCAGTGATGATCCCTCCTGGGATCAGCCCATTCTCACCCTCCCCCCATTTCCTCTGGAGAAGGGAGAGATCTCAGCTGTTGGGACTTTAGGAAAATGACTTAACCTCTTAACCTGTTACTTCAGACACAAAGGGCTTAAAGTGCCTTCTACCACACAGGGTTGTTCCATGAATCCAGTAAGATGATGCACATGAAGTGCATGGCCTGACCTGTGTTTACTATTTACTGACTCTGAAATGCCTTCCAGACACATCTATCTTTAGATGAATGAGATTACAGAGTATGGGCACAACCACACATCCAAAATCCCCTGGAGGCTGTGGTCCCTTCCAGAGGGTTCTGACAAATGAGCAGAGACAGAGATGGCTGGGTTCCTCTGCAGACACCCTATTCAAGGAGCTTTCAGCCAAGTAAGAAGGGGATACAGGAAGAGTCCTGGCTCCCAGAGGGCAAGGCCAGCCCCCAGGGGGCAGGGTGGTGCTAACTGGAGCTGCTGCCCCAACAATTTGAGTGGAAATGCCTCACGACACCCACCAGTCCTAAGGTCAAAGGCGGCACAATTGACTCTTTGTCCCGGAGTTCAAAAGCCTCACTCACCACTCCTTCCAAAGCCAGTTTGCAGGATGCACAACACATCGCCCCTCCCCCACCGTCAGCCATCCAACTCCTTGAACTGGGAAACCACTCTCCCGAGGATCTGCAGTTGGCCCTCCACCTTTCTCCTCTTCATCCACTGAGTCTCTCCGGTTAAGCTGGTTTTACCCGGCAGGAGGGCTCCTTGTTTCGGAAGGCAACAGACAGTGTGGCTTTGTGTGGTGGACACAGCACTCCAAGGTCCTTGCATTCACCAAGGGGAGAGACATGAAGTCTAGGGAAGTGGGAAGGCCAAGTTCAGGGAGGCTCTGTCTACCTGACACCCAGGGCCCTGTGGCATCTCCCAGCTGTGAAGCAGGCTTGGGGAGGTCATCTGCTCCAGGCCCTGTTTCTGAGCACCCACGAGGCTGTCTCCATTTCACAGAAGGGGCAGCAGAGGCCCAGAGGGAGGAAGGAACCTAAAGTCACCCTGCAGGTGGGTGGTGGGCAGAATCGCGCTTCTAGGGAGGGCAGCTCCCTCAGAGGGTCAGAGTGCCGACTGGGCTGCTCTGGGGAGTCAGGCTGCCTGAGCCCCTCAGACAGCCATCGGGGACTAGAGGAGTCCCTTGTAGGTTTGCTGCAGAAGCCCCACTTTGTCAAGGAGCTCCCTCCTCCACTCCCAGGCAGGGTACTGGATGTGGGGTGACAGGGCAAAGGGAACCAAGGAGTCTGATAACAGGCTGACTGCCTTTAGTGGGTGGCGGGGGGGGTCTCCTCTGCAGCCGTCCTGGCCAGTGGCTGGTACCTAGGGAAATGGGGGCTCACTGCTCCCCATACAGACATAGAGCTGCACTGGTGCCACGAGGCAAGAGGGTCCCTAAGCCAGAAATCTACTTCTGAGCAGCCCTGACTTTATATGGAAACGCCGACACACCTTCCTTTGGGCCACACCCCCAAACAAACATCTCTCTACCTCCTCAGTGGGTGTCTCCAGTTCCACCAGCAGAGAGCCCTTTCTCTGGGTCTTGAGGTGCTCAGGGTTCCAGAGCCAGGCCCCTCAGACATGCAGCTTCTGTGTGGTGGGGAGGTGGGGCTGGTACTGTGACAAAGGCCGAAAGCCACGCCATGCAGGAAGGGGACCAGTGTGGGCACCTGGGGTGAAGGGCCCAGGCCTTACCCTGGGGACAGTTGGGTGGGGACAACGGCTGCCAACCACGGCGGTGATGACTCCAGACACAATGGCAGAGCCTGACCTCTTGGAGGGGAACAAGCTCTGAAGATTCCACACGGGGAGGGCCATGAGTCAGGTCTATGTTGGCGTCATAGGCCTGTTCTTAGCACAGTCCCCAAGCCTCCTGCATCAGGAGCCTAACCTCCCGTGCCGCAGGAGGCCTGCTGGGATTTCCTCAGTATCTTTACTGCTACTTCACTACTTGCTGCTCTTAGGCACATGAACCAGGGGCCCAAGAATATTCCTGTTCTGTTTTTGACTTCAGGTGTCTCACTTCCCTCAGTTTTTCTGTGCCTCAGTTTTTCTCTCTATAGAGGGGGCACAGACGTCCTTTGGCCCGTCTTCCTGTCGGAGCTTAAAACACTGGGAAGAATAGAGTGGAACAGGGAAAGAAGAGCAGGCCCCTCCTCTCTGGGAGTGTCCTCCAAACACAACTCAGAGAGGCTCCAACACAAGCATGGCGCAGGGGCCTTCCCCCACAGCAAACCGAAACCAAAACAGAACACCCCAGGAACCAACTCAAGTGCCAGCAGGTCACCAGCAAACTGACGATGGGTGTCCTGGGCCAGAGTTTACCCCGGGCCCTGCAGGGCGTCACACAGGCCTGCACCTCAGACTGATGGACTCAGGCTCTCCTCACTCCCCCTGAGAGACTCCTGCTGGTGAGGCACTGAGGCCCACTGAAAACCCGGGAATCGGCAGCCCCCTGGACAGCCAATCTGCCTGGCCCAGACAGGACAAAGCCTCAGTTCCCAATGACAGGGCGGCTGCTGTGGGACCCTCCCTGGCCCCAGGACCTGACTTCATCCCCCTGTCCGGGCCCACTTCCCAGCTCAGCAGGGGGCAGTCAGCTCAGACACCAGCCAACCTTCACAGGCCTGGCCTTTCCTCAGACAACCTGCCCGAGGACCCTGGACCCCACAGTGACGTCATGGCCTGCCTGTCCCATCAGCCAGCCAGGTTCTTCCACCCCTGCCTCGTCCCCAGCCTGGAATATGGCCCAAGGGAGAAGATGCTGTAGGATGCCCCCGAGCTGGGCACTGTCTGCCCCTGGGCCTTGGAGGGCACAGGGTCCCTGCACACGGGCTGGACGGTGGTGCCCGTGCTGCCACCCTGGCCTTGCATTAACACAAGCCAGTTAATTACCCCGAGCGCTGGAGACATTCTTCCACCACCAGGCAAACTGCTGGCCTGCAGCCCAAACCAACAGGGGAAACTTCAGCCTCCTCAGCCCTCTCCCCGCCAGATGGAAATAACGTATAGCTGCAGAGGTGGGGGAGGAGGGGAACAAAAACCAGCCGGGTTCCCGGTCTCCGGGCTGGCCAGCCAGCCGGGCACTCACCGCTCTCGTTCTTCTCGATGACATCTACCACCTCCCCGGCCTGGAGGCTCAGCTCCGAGTTCTCCTGCTTCTTATAGTTGGACACCACCACGTACTGTTCCAGGATCATGGGTTCGGCGTTGGTGTCGGCACCTGGCGAGGGCAGAAAGCACGCGGTGAGCCAGCGGCCGGCCATGGCCCCGCGGCCGGGGCGCCCCCTGTCCATCGGCCTCGGGGGAGGCTGCTCGGTCGCCAGCGCCGCTTGGAGAGGCTGCCCGCAGCCAGGGCTCGCAGCTCGCCAGGCCCCAAGGACAGGCCATATAGCAGGACCCCACACCGGCCCGCTGCGCCGCGGGGACCGGGGGACATGGGGAGCCAGGGGGCAGCGGAGGGGGCGGGGAGCAGGGAGAGACAGGCAGAGATGAGACAGAGGCGGAGGGGACGCAGAGGGAAAGAGCCCGTGGCTGCAAGGGACTAATCACGGTCCAGCACAAGGCGGAGGGAGTCGGAGGAGAGGCCCGGGGTGGACGTGGTCTCTCCAGACCCCTCGGCCACAGGGGTGCGAGGGGAGGGCCGCGGGCAGGCGGGCTGGCGGCCCATGGGGGCTGATTCCGGAGTAGAGGAAAGAGGAAAGGCCAGGCGAGGAGGAGGGCTCGGGGCCTCTCCCCAAGCCCTGTAAACCCAGAGAAAGAGAGTCAGCAGTCCTCCCCTCGGGAGGGAGAGGGAGAGAGCGGGAGAGGACGGCTCCACGGCCGGGCCCAGGCGAGAAGTCAAGAGGGTTTGAGGCCGCCAATCACTGGGGTTTACTCGCAGCCCTTAAATAGAAACACATGAGACCCATCGAATGAGGAGCCGGGGGTGGAGGCAGGGGAGGGGGAGGAGGGCCGAGACTGTTTACTTGAAACCCAAGAAGAAAGCCCCAGCGCCAGCGCCGCCGGAGAGCCCAGCCCGCCCCCCGCCAGCTTTTCCTCAAGTTCGGCTCCACTCTTGCCTCTCCGGCTCACCAAGGCGCGGCCACTGAGCCCACGGGCCTGGCGCCCAGGGACTGGCTTCAGGCTGTCGCCTCCAGCCCCGCTTCCCGTCGGGGCATCGTCTGGCCTGGCTGCCGCCCTCCAGCCACATGGAGACCGACGCAGCATCCCTCTGCTTTTAAGCTCTGCTGGGGCTTGCGGTCAGGCTCCCGGAAGCCTCCCGCCGCCCTCTCCTGGCAGTTTCAGGAGCTTGAGGGGTCAGAAGGTGGGGCTCAGGGGGAGGACGGCAGCAGGCCGGAGGTGCCTTGGAGCGAGCAGCAGCTCACTGGACTGGTAGGCACTGGACCAGTGCAACAGGCGTTAAGCAAACACCAGGCTGGAAGGTGGACAGACCCCGTGCATCCCAGCTTACTGGCTGTATGGCACTGAATGTCCAGCTAAAACCTCTCTGCACCTCACTGTCGTCATCACTAGGGTGGAGTGGGGAGGAACTAAGCACCTAAGACGACACGTGACCGGCTAGGAGCTGAAAGGATCCAAGAACCAGAGACCCACTGGTCACCTCCTACAGGAAGCTTTCCCAGACCCCTCCCCTCTGATATCCCTCGAAAAGCGAACTCCTAGTATATGTCCTACTGCCCCACACATCTACCAATCTCCTGAAAAGCTGGGGGCTTCACACCACCAGCCTGGCTATAGAAATGGCTGAGAGGGTCCTCGGGCTCCACACGGCCCCCTTGGTGCTTCAGCCTGCAGTTACATTCCCCACATGCCTGAGTCTAACTTGGCAAATGTTCTATGCCAGGCACGTACCCTGTTGCATTTTTATCCTCACAACAATCTTATTACCTTCCCATTTCACAAAGGACACCTCAGAGACCCAGAGCAGAGGCTTGAGCCAGCCCACACAGCCTTCATGGAGAGAACCAAATTCACTCCATGTTTTAAGTTCAAGCCTGTCTTTTTCTGTTACAGAACTGCTCCTGATTTGTTTCCAGACATCCCATTCTCCTCAAAACGAACCTCAACTTGATCCCATAAGATCTGGGGAGCTTCTTAAAAACACGGATGCCCGAGCCCCGTCCCCAGAGAAGCTGATTTAATTGGTCTCAGCTAGTTTTTTTAAGACCCCTGCCCTACAACCTGTGGTTCTCACACAGAGCCAGGGTGAGGAACACTGCTTAGATCTCGGTCTTTCCCTCCCAGAGGCTCCATCCAACTGAGGGCAGCGGGCAATGTTGGGGAAAGAAATCCACCCCCCCTACCAGTTTTCTCCCCTGAGGTGAGGACCGTGCTGCCCCCGCTCAGCCCTTTGGAGAAGCAGGAGGGACCCTGTCCCAGCTGAGGCCTGCCACATGGCTATGCACACGCACTACTCCAGGCCCCTCCAAAGCCAGGATTGGGTTTCAGGCCGAAATGCAACCAACAGCTGGGCAGCAGGGCCGGCCTGGCTCTGCACTCAGATGGGGCCAGCCTCTGTGCCTGCCCCTGCCAGCCAGCCGGACAGAGGCAGCGCTGGGCACGGGGCTGGCAGAGACCACTTTCCACTGTGTCCCCGGAGGGGAGGGGGGTTGCTGGCAGGGCACCCCACACAAAAAGGGCCAGTCCCCAGCCTGTGGGACACAGAGGCTCCCTTGCCAGTTCGTGGGAGAGGAAAACTCAAGGTACAAAGAGAAGATGGGAGTTCTCCAGCTGGTTAGAGAGCTCCAAAGCCCCAAGAGCCCAGATGATGCCGACCATCAACAGGAAGCCTTCCTTAGTGCCCACTCGGGATGCCCACCTAGCAGAGATCACATTGCTGTCTCAGCGGAGCCTCAGAAGGACCCAAGAGTAGGCGCGTGTTAGCATCCCGTTTCACACACAGGCAGAGGCAATTTTCTCAAGGTCACACAGCTGGGATCGAACCCCTGGGCCCACCTGACACCGCTGCTCATGTCCTGACTTCTGCCCTGCATGTGCCACTGCTCCTGAGGAGGGCCTCTGCCTCATCCAACCCCAACACGCTCGGCAAACAGTGCTTACTGAATTTGAATAAACTCACGGGAGAGAGTGAAGGACAGGGAAGCTTGGTGCCCTGCAGTTCATGGGGTCACAAAGAGTCAGACATGACTTAGAGAACAACAACAATGGAGACTGGAGTGTGGGATTCTTCTCCACTGCGGTGCCTACTGACCAGACCCACAGTGCCCACTGTGGGTAGGGACTCTGTAACTGTTGGGGGAAATGAGTGAATGAATGAGCAGATAGATGAACAAGGTGATTTAACGGCTTGCTTTGAGCCAAAACAGATACACCAAGCAGGGCCTCACCTCCAAAATTTGGAGAAACTACAAATTCTGGAAGGCAGAAAAGGGGAGATGGGGAAACAGAGGCTGGGAGAAGTGAGGAGTCATGGGTTTGAGGCCAAAAGCTGTTTGAGAGGGTAAGCAGGGTGCCGGGGAATGGAGAGACTCACTTTAATCCAAGCAAAGGAAATCTGAGGCTAGCTTTCAAAGAGGGGAAAAATCCACACGCTGCTCCCACCTCCACCCCACCCCTTGGAAAACTGGCCTGAGCTTTCTGAAGACTTGACACTCTGGGACACAGGTAGAAAAGTTAAGAAAATGTTCTCCAGGCATTTCAGAGCACTGAAGACAGGCAGTGGCCCGCAGGTCAGGGGACAAACAGATGAACACACAGACAGACACTCTGTCTTCCTGGCTGCCCCCCCAACCCCACCCCCCAGCACACGCAAGCCCCCTGCTCTCTCTGGCATCTGCCTCTTTGGGTGTTGCCTCTTAGGGCTGCCCGGGCGGGTGTGAGCTGGGAGCAGGTATCCGGATGAGAAACCACTCGGCAGGCAGGCCTCTGGGTGATGTCATCCTACAGAGGCCGCTCTGGATCGCCTCCCAGCCCAGGCCTGGAAAATCGGGGGCTGAGGGAGTCAGCCCGAGGGAGGGGGAGATGCAATGGAGGGAGCCTCCTGTCTTCAGATAGGAAGAGTTTGGCGGAGGCATGGAGAAGGGGAGTACTCCTTTTAGAGAAAAGAGCCCCTCCCAGATTGGAAGGGGACTTTTCGCCAGCGTCTCCTCCTCCATCTCATTTTCATGCCTTTCTCAGAGCCCCTGGCTGGATCTGCTGAGGCTCTGGCCGTTCCCCAGAGCCTTGCCCCATGCCTGCCTCACACCTGCATTCCTTCCGCTGCCACCTGGAGGGACCGCTGGCTCCTGCCTGATCTGGCCGCCGACTTTCAGACTTTTACACGAGGCTTTTGCCAAATCAGGCTCCCACACCTTCAGTGGGTCCCTGCTGACGAAAGAAGAAACGCTACATTCAAGCTCAGTCTTTCTTGACAGCCTGAGTTCCCCAAGTTCCCTGACACACAACTCCTCTGACCCAGGCAACAGTCAACACACCACACTCTTCCAGGCAGGTTCTTACATCCAAGCCTCTGCTCCAGCTATGCCCCTTGCCTGGAATGCCTTCCCCTTTACCAACCCCAATTCTGCCTGACCCTCCAGCAGTCCCCAATCACTCAGCCATAGTGCTTGCACTGGATTTTCTTGTGGGGCACTCCTCCCCAACTAGGCCATGTGGTGTAGACAAGAGTGGCCCTGATGTGGGTAGACAGACACCCCAGGACTGGGGCCGTGGGACACGGCACTGGACACAGTAATTGCCTGAGAGTCATGATGCAGAGGCATCCAGCTGGAGTCCGAGGGTCTGGTCCTGATTTGTCCTTATTGTTAACAACTCTGTGACCTTGCAGAGGACACTTAACCTCTCTGAGCTTTAGCTTCCTTATCCATAAACAGGAACAACAACAGTACCTACTCCGTGGGGTTGTTCTGAGCATGGTATGAAGTGACAGGGTTAATACCCTATGTAAACTGTAGACGGTGTTTATAAAGCAAACAGGAAACGGGAGATTTGGGGAGGAAAGGAAGGGCTTAGTTTCCTCTGAAGACTCAAAACCAGCAGGTAGGTTAGGGCAAGGGCCACAGGCGCCAGGTGAAGTTGCCATGGCTCTGCCCCTTCTCATGCCTTTCTCAGACCTCACCTCCTGGCAGGCAGCAGGCATTTGCCAGCTGGGCCCACGCATGGGTGGGTGCCCGCCTAAGCAGCTCAAGGCCCCTTATCTACAAGGGTCCCCAGCATCAGCCCCTTACCTCTGAATTTCCTGTTTCACTGAGCTTGCCAACATTCCAGATGGGGAAACCAAGGCCAGCCCAGAGAGACCTGGCGACTCGCCCAAGACTCCGGCCCTGGACCCCCAGTCTGGCTGGTTTCTCCTGGCCCATGTGGCCTCCCCTCAGCCTCTCTCTCCAAACAGCTGGGCTCATCCTGAGAAGCCAAGCCCTACAGTGGCCCCACGCCCCGCTCCCCACGCTGTCCATGACCCCCCAAACCCTGGGCGTCCCACCAAGGTCCCTTCGGTCCCTCACAACGGATTCCTCCCAGGCCGGCCTCCGCCTGCTGGCCTCTCCATAGGCCCTCGGGCAGCCAGGCCATACGTTTGGTGAATAAAATGTATTGTTGTGGGCCAAGTGGGCTCTGGCTCACTGGCTCAGGAGAGGGGAAAGAGGGCCGGGAGCCCAGTGATTAGCTCAGGCCGAGGCCCTTGTCACAGGCAACACTAGAAGGATGGCCGTGAGGGACCTGGGACAGGCAAGGGGTCCCCCGCCCCCACCAGTATGTTCACTTCCCCTTCCCAGCCTACAGCTGTGTGAGGATGGGGCTGGCCCAACCCCGTCCCCTCGACCTCTGACCTTTCTGTTTTGGGCCCCAAACCCAAGCCTCACCTCTGCTCTCAGGTTTGGGCTGGGAAGGAGGGCCAGGTGGCACTCACAGAAATGGAGAGGCTTCTAGGAGACCTTTCTGGAAATCCCCATCCCCACCTGACACCACCCCCATCTCACAGCTGAGAACATTGCTCTTTAGGGTTTTCTGCCATCGTCCAGTAAGACCAAGGCAAAAAGCAAGCCTCTGACCCTGGGCCCGGCCCCACCTGGACACAGGGCACAAGCCCAAGTCCCTGAGGGCCATCAGTGGCCAGGCAGCCCCAGGTTTGGAAGGTCCCTAAGACCAGAGGCAGGTCCAAACTCTGGATCCCTGGGGCACAGGGGCTGTGACTTCATCACAGTTACAGGACTCCCCACACCCCTCACCGGCCACTGTCTCAGCTGGGGTGTGGGGACTCCAGCTCTCTGCCTGGGGTTAACAGCCTGGAGGGAGGCTCATCACCTTCAGCTGGCCCACCTCACACGGGTGGATGGGGATGGCAGTCTCAGTACCGCCTGGATACTTTCTGTGTGCCAGCTCCGAGGAGATGCTGCTGAATCTGCTTAGGGCGGCTGGAGAGGTTATGTAACCCGAGACCAGGACGCGGCAGAGCTGAGATGTAAACCCACACATTCCGGGTCCAGGGAGCATCTGCTTCCACACTGTGCTGTGTGGTCATCACCCCTCAAAGGGCTCCAAGGCTGGATCTGGGACCTAAAAAAGGGTCGATCGGAAGGCAGAGGAGAAGGCCAGCGGGAAGGACAAGAGCGGGCTGAGGAGACGCCAGCATGCTGACAAAGAGCTGCTACACATCACAAGGAAGCAGGCAGAACGCAGCCGGCAGGCACCGGCTCCCACGCCCACACGCGGGGACACACATGTTCACATGCATGCGCTCACATGCACACCAGGCGGTACCTGTCACGTCCTTCTTGGGAGACTCAGACCAGCTGGAGAGCCACACTTCCAAGTCCCCCCGAGAGCAAGTAGCAGCAGGAGAGGAGAGAATCAGAGGAGAGAGAACCGTTAGGCAGGCAGGAGGTCCACCGGCGAGTGGTTGCAGGCGCCGCATTGGGCCAGCGGCGGAAGGCGGGGGAGGGGAGGGGAGTGATTTCCTGGCCCTGGGACGGCTGCTGGGCGTGGGCCGGAGTGATTACAGAGGCGCTGGGACGCTGCTGGCCAGGACGGGGATAATGAGGTGTCTGCAAAACGCAGGAATCCTCTGGAGCACAGAGAATCCTCCACAATCCCGGCCTGGAATAGGGCCCACGGGTTATCACTGCCCCGGAGAAGGCAGCCTGGACCTTCCTCTCTAGCCACGTGGGTGGCTGGCCCCACAGGGCCTGGTGGCTCCAAGGATCCTCACCAGGCCAGCAGGCTTGGCAGGCTGGGCCTGGAGCTTTAGCCATCAGGGCTGGAGAGCCCAAGGCCAGCCTCCAGCCTCTGGGCACCACACCGCTGGGCCTCCATGTCTTGTCCAGCCCTTGCCCAAGCCCTGGTGGCTTAGATGGTAAAGAATCTGCCTGCAATGCAGGAGACCCGGGTTCGATCCCTGGGCCAGGAAGATCCCTTGGAGTAGGAAATGGCAACCCACTCCAGTATGCTTGCCTGGAGAACTCCGTGGACAGAGGAGCCTGGCGGGCTACAGTCCACGGGGTCAAAAAGAGTCGGACACGATTGAGCGACTGACACTTTCTTTCACTTTAGAAGACAGGCCCTGGCAGAATGGAAGGAAGCTTCATTTTAAAAAGTCCCAACTGCCCCACCCCCAACTCTAACACAGAAGAATGGGGCCCTTTAGAAACCAGAAAAAATGAGGGCTCTCGACAGGCTCAGACAGTCATGTGGGATCTGGGCCTCAGTTTCCTCATCTGTCAGATGAGGTTAAAAGTCATCCTCCTGCCAAGAGGAACAAAATCAAAGCATCTAAAATAACCGAAGATCATGAGATGTGAAATAGTAACACTATGAGAAAAAAAGCTCCTAGCTTAATCAATGGTGTGAACATTTCTAGACTATCACAGGGTCAGCGCATCACGATAACAGTTTACCTATAGGGTAAAGTGGCTTGTTTACATTCAAGAGTCCTTGAGCTGGGTATGCCTCATTTTACACGGGTTGAATCTGAGCTCAGACGAGGGAAGGAACTGGCCTAAGTTCCAATGAGGCCACAAGTAGTAGAGCAGAAATGGAGCCAGGTCTGGGACACCCCAGCTGGTACTTCCGCTACTGAACTGCTCACTGGTTCCAAGCAAGAATAGCATTGGATGCAGTGGCTGCAGTGGGAAGGAAATGTGGAGAAGCAAGTCTGAGAGGCAAAGCCTTGGACTGCTTGCCCAGCACCAGCGAGGAGAGCAACCTGACAGACAGGCATAATAGTCATCGCAGCAGTGACACGTATACAGCACTGACTGTACACCAGGCACTGTGCCGAGCACCTTACATACAGTGACTCATCTATTTCTCACACTAAACCTACAATAATAAGGGATTCCCTCCATTGTGCAAATGAAGAAAATGAACCCGAGAGGTTAAGCAACTTGGCCCAAGGTCACACAGCCAGTACAGTGTCCATCTCTTGTGGGGAAACCGGTTCAGGCTTCAGTTCATAGCTGTTCACCATTTAGAGCACCTGACTTTCCCTTGCTCAGCAAGCCACCTTCCAATTGCGGGTGGGCTCCCCATGTAGACCTGGGAGCCTGGCCCTTCCAGAGTTCACTGTAAAACCAACAAAGTGGGACTCTACTGGGGAGGTCTGGGGAGGTCTCTAGAGTCTGTCTGAATTTAAATTTAGGCTTTGTGCCTTTGATAGAGTCACTTAACCTCTCTGAACCTCTTCCCTGGGCATATCCCATGAGCTTGGTTTGGTCAGCTTTTGGGGAGCAGGAAAGTCAGACTCCTGGAGCTATGAGGATGAGAACCAGATGGCAATAAGATATTAGATGCACCAAGATGCTGGCACCCAGAGTTGCCTACCAAAGAGCCCGGGTCAGCTGGAACTGGGGGGAGCGGGATGCTGGGGGAACTACACCCACAGACAAGCATCCTGCGGCCAGAGTCTCTTACTGGGCCTAGCAGCCAGAAGCTTCCTGGGATAGCAGGAACCCAGCTGGCCCAGCTTTCACACCCTGGTAGGGCCATGACAAGACAGATACACTCCAAGGCAAGAGGCGTTCAACTGCTGTAGCTGAGTGGGTCTGAGTTTAGAACGTGGGGCTTCACTGTCTGGAGCCAGATCTTGCTGGGCTATGACTTCTCGCCACTGTGCCCCAGATAAGGCCCAGAACATGGGGCTTCATTGTCAGGAGCCAGATCTTGCTGGGCTATGACTTCTCGCCACTGTGCCCCAGATAAGGCCCAGTGGGCTGCCACCCAGTAAGGCCACCCTCACCCCCTTGGGGCAAGCTAGTGCCAGGCCCCTCCCAGCGCCATCCAGCCCCACTCAGCCCTGGGGGAGCCAGCTAACAGGTCGCCCACACGTCTCTGTATCTCTGCTGGCTTCACTACTCTGTGCACTTTCCTTCGGGTTCTTCAGGAGGAAATGTTTGAGAAGTGCTAATGTTTGTCAGTGAGCCAACGAAATCATTTGGCCTGAGCCTGGTGAACCCAAGAAGACGTGTTCTGCTAAAAGAAGTGGTCGACAGACTTTCTGCAAAGGGCCAGAGAGTTAGTATTTGACGCTTTGTGGGCCATGTGGTCTCTGTTGAGACAACTCACCTCTGATGTTACAACCTATAGAGGAATGAGTGAGCCGTGTGCCAATAAAGCTTTATTTACAAAACCACATGGTGGGCTGGGCTTGGCCTGTGGGCAGTGATTTGCCAACCCCTAGGCTAGGAGACGTGAATCTGAGTGAACTCTGGGAGTTGGTTATGGACAGGGAGGCCTGGCGTGCTGTGATTCATGGGGTCGCAAAGAATCGGACATGACTGAGCGACTGAACTGAACTGAACTGAGGCTAGGAGATAGGAGAAGGCAATGGCACCCCACTCCAGTACTCTTGCCTGGACAATCGCATGGACGGAGGAGCCTGGTAGGCTGCAATCCATGGGGTTGTGAAGAGTCGGACACGACTGAGCAACTTCACTTTTTACTTTCATGCACTGGAGAAGGAAATGGCAACCCACTTCAGTGTTCTTGCCTGGAGAATCCCAGGGACGGCGGAGCCTGGTGGGCTGCTGTTTATGGGGTCGCACAGAGTTGGACACAACTGAAGCGACTTAGCAGCAGCAGCAGCAGGCTAGGAGATGAGGTTGTCAGAGAAGGAGAGCTGTTCCAAACCCCCAGGAGACAGAAGTGGGTGCTGCTGTGGACTAAATACTCACAAGGCCTTCGCCGCTTGGTTGATTTTTTTTCAATCATCATCTTGAAGGGTCCGATGCCCTTCCAGGCCTCTGGGGCATGGGCATCTGGGCAGGCCAGGACCGGTGGACAGGAAGAGGTCCCTTGGCCTCTGAAAACAGAGCCCCCACGCCTAAACGTGGAACAACCTGAGCTCGTGCCCACCCCCTCCCCCGTCAATAAGCAGGCCTTTCCTCTTTCCAAAGGAAAATGGGAAGCGGACCAGAAACGAGCGTGTCTTAAAAAAAAAAAAAAAAAAAGTCTTTTAAAAACGTGATTTATTTCCCAGTCCCCGAGATCCACAGAATTAACCCAGTTCCGTGGCTCCCACCCCAAATCCCACCCCCCTTTGCAGTGCCTTCTCTCCAGCCCACTAGAGCAAGCCCTCTCCCAGGGTGGGAAGGATGCTCCCCTCTCCCACCTCATTACAATGAACGAGGAGGAGAGGCCCCTGGCTCGCAAACCCGGCCCCCCCAGCCAGGAGGCAGACATGGCTGCAGGCTCAAGGCTGGGAAAATGGCGAGATGAAGGGACAGGGTGAAGGAGCAAGAGGCAGGCGCAGCCAAATGAGCAGCTGTGAGTGACACAGACCAACTGCTTCCTGTCCTCCCTGCTGTCTCTACCCCCCATCTCTGGTGACAGAACCAAGGGGCCTAAGAACAGGGTCACGGGGCCTGGTGGAAAGCACGGGGCATGTAACTGGGAATCTGCACAGCTGGTTTTGCTGGCTGTGTGACCTTGGGCAAGTGGCCTGACTTCTCTGGGCCAATCTGTAAAATCAGGCATTTGGGGCCCACTGATCTCCAAGATACTGGTTTCATGTTCTAAGCTCTTCCAGTAGAAACCCGCTAGGCTCCATAACACAAGTGCACCACAGCTGAAACAAATCTTTCCAGAGAATCAGACTGCCTTTCCTGGGAAAACCACTTGAACACATGCTCAGTATATGAAACTCCAGTGAAGCAGGCCAACAGTTCAGGTGGCACATAGGACAAAGAGGAACTGGAGCAAGAATTTTTAAAAAATCTTGGTTCTTGTGCTTTCTCTGCCACTTTAACTCACTGATTCTGGGCATTTAGCAAATCTCCAAGCCCCCTTTCCTTCTGTGAAATGGTGATAAAAATATCTACTTCGTCTTTTTCTTTCCAGGGTTGCTTTAAGAGCAAAGTGGCCTAGTGCCTGTGAAAGGTTCCGGAGCAGGAGGAATTAGGCCTCTGGATACAGAAGGGGAGTGGGCGATAGGGACAAAGCGGGTGATGAAAGCAGCGTGTGCCTGGGAGACAGGAAACGTGGAGACAGGGTCCCTCCTGAGGTCACCCCACAGGAGGCGGGGTCCCTGCCACAGCCACCCCTCCTGGCTTACTGGCAGCAAGAATCCAGGCCCAGAGGAAACCAGGTCAGCAAGTCCTGACACTTAGGTGCTGAACCTGACTCAGGTCAAGTCCAGGTGGTTATGAGAAGTCAAAGAACAATACCTCAGGGGCCCCCAACTTTAAGGATGTTCCCCTCAAACACATATATGCAAACGGACTACATTATAAACACCTGGGTAGACTTCAGTTAGGAGAAGGACTCCTATTGGTTTGTAATAAGGTTTCTTTTAATGTTGAGTAACTCCAGAGCAGTGAGATTTGGGTTCAGTTTAACCAAATCTAGTCTCCAACCATACTTCCAGGAATCCTCCCCTGGTGTAGAGCAAGTTCCACCCATCCAAACTAATAAATCCAGAGTGGGCTGTGAGCCCAGGTGGGAGAGACACAGAACAGCCAGCAGCACAAACTCCTTGGAGAATGAAAGCAACCAGGGGCTGAGGGGGACCAGGGCAGGGTCACCCGCCTTATCGGCTTACACGGCCCCCGCCCTGGGCTCCCGGGACGGGAGGAGGAGCTGGACCCCTGCCGGGAGTGAGCACTCCACTGTTTTCTCTGCGTCCTTCCCTTCTGCAGTATCTCAGCGTACTTGAACACCCAAGACCTCTCTCTTCGGGAATTCTATTGTTCGTACCTCACTGCAACCCCGAATGGATTTCTAAATATCTGTGGTATTCGAGTCTTTTCTCTGCTTTTGTACAAGGGAACTATACACAGGGCTAGATTTCTAAAGTTGCCTACGGATGCCACATGCTTCTTTTCCCTTTTTGACTACGCCACCAGGGAACTCAGCCACTGCTTTCAGGCCATCAACTAACTGTCCTTAGTCACTCAGTCAGGTCTGACTCTTTGTGACACTGTAGCCCGCCAGGCTCCTCTGTCCATGGGATTTCCCAGGCAAGAATACTGGAGCGGGTTGCCATTTCCTCCTCCAGGGGATCTTCCTGACCCAGGGATTGAACCCGGGTCCCCTATATCTCCTGTATTGCAGGCAGACTCTTTACTCTCTGAACCATACTAGCCCTGTAATTTAATAGTAGAAGGAGAAGGAACTACTTTTTCGCTAGGAGACTATATATCCCTGTTGCAGGCAGTGCCCTGTCGTAGGCATGAAGTAACTCAAATCTTTTCCAGAGCCCTCCAGGGCTAACGGGCCTTCACAAAGAAGTAGCAGCTTGACCTACATGATATATGGGGCCTGAAATAGGTCATCATGCTCAGAGCAGCGGAAACAGGCACGACAGTGTAAGTGGCATGAATGGCATCCGGAAAAAGCATGGCATGAATTGAGATGGCCAAGACAGAGAGCAAGTAATAGCTCAAACATGACTTCCAGTCCCAAGTCACAAAGGTACAAGTTGGGGACGGTTTAGTGTAAGGTGTGTGAGCTGCTGCCCACAGGGGATACCTTTCTGCAGCTTGCTCCAGGGTGAGCAGCAGCCTCCAGCTCGTCATCAGTGCTTAACAGTATGAAAAGATCATACCCTTGGACTGGAGGGGTAAGGGATCAGTGCTGCTACAGTCACAGCCCAGCCCCTTGGCCCTGCCTCTGATGCCCGCAACCTCTGAGGCCGGGCTGGCTTCAGGGCAGTGTGACGTGTGACCCGCCCTGTGCTTGTTTTATTTAACACTCTTCTGTCCCCAGTTTGAGATGTTTAATAATTTATGAACAAGAGGCCCCATAAATTATGTTGCTGGTCCTGCCCAAGGTCTGAGGGTTCTGAGCCAAAGAATTCTGAACTAAACAAACAAGGCTGGAAGGAGCATGTAGGGACTTAGGACCAGAGAAAAGGGTGCCTAAAATCACACAGCAAGTGAGCGGCAGGGCTGAGGCTAGAACAAACATACTACTTCCCACTTCTGTAACATGCAAGACCGTTTGATGGGCACTATCTAGTTTAATCCTGATGACAATCTGTACTTCACAAACATAGAAAGTGAGGCTCAAGAAAGTTAAGGTTTTCCCCAAGGCCCCACAGCAAAGAAGTGATGGGTCCGACTGGAGCCCAGGCAAGCTGGCGGGAATGGGGAACAAACGGGTATAAAAACGGGGGACCTCATTCTCTGGTTCCACCACCGTGGCCATTGGCCAAGGGAGGCTTGTTTATTTCTGTTGGGCTTCCCTTGGTAAACACAGCCATATTCCTCTCATTTTGCTCTCAGTAGGAAGGGGCCTGTCTCTTTCCCTGGAACCCGCCTTTCCCAGAATCCAGAGTCCATGTGGGGGCAGCCCAGCCTGGGGCAGGAATGCACTACTAAACCGCTGGCCACTGAGCCAGGCGGTCAGAGAACAGTCAGTCTCCCAGCTCAGGTGGGGAATGGAGTGGGGGGGTGTGCTGGAGCCATTCCAGAGCCCCGTGGGGACTAAGTCCAAGGACACCCACACAGAGGCCAAGGTTGGGGCCAGCAGAGAGAGCCCAGCCCAAGTGGGTGTGGGCAGAGAGGCCAAGGCAGCTGCCCAGGGGGGCTGCCAGGCAGCCCTGCCTCCTCCTTCCACCCCGCTCTGAAGACCCTCAGCTTCCCGGTTCAAGACAGGTGTTGTGGTCACCAGCTGCGCTGTGGGCGGACAGAGGGGCCCTGTGTGGGGGGGTCTTCTACAGCTGCTGCCTGACCCCACGGCCGCCCCTTGGGGTGATGGCCTCCCCCTCAGCTCTCTGGCCCTCACCTCTCCCCACGCCAAGGCACTGGTGTGCATGGAAAACACAAACTCACACTGTTCAGAGTTCCCAGATCCCAGCCACACCCCCCCCTCCCTGGGGTGGCCTGCCTTGGTGGTCCTCCCCCACTGACTAGGATATCCCCTCTCCAGTTCTCCCACCCACCAGCTCCCCGGGCCAAAGCCGGTGAGAATGAGGCAGTAGCAACAGCAGAAACAGAGGCCCAGAGATGAAGTGAGCGGCTGCTGGGTCTCCAGGCCCCTGCCCAGCAGTCCAGCCCCTCCCCTGGCTCCATCTCCACAACAGCCTGGAGAGATGGCATAGACAGCAATGGGCCCAGCACTGACAACCCCATCCCAGGGCCACACAAAAAATGCAACGCCTTCTTTTCTCCAGACTGGACTTCTGCCATCAGATTATCAATGAACCCACTGCCAACTATCTAATGAGCATTTACCACAGCTGGAGGCTCCCGGCTACGACCCACTGACTCTCCAGCCTCAGGGATGGCGCACAGATATTTACAATCAAATACACTTTCCCAGGCGTTCCTGACTGCTTCAGGGGTCATGGAGGTTTGGGGGAGCCTGTTTGGCTCCCTCAGCCACCCGCCTGGCACCACTGAGGCTGCCCGGACCTGACCATTGAACAGGCTAGAGCCAGACACCGCAGGCAGGGCTGGGTGCAGGGGGATCACGCAGCAAGGCTGAGACCTGGAGGCCTTGCATCTGCTGGACCCCACCTCTGGAGCAGGGCTCACAGAGACATCTGGCTGGACACTGTCAGGGGAGGCTGGGGTGGGATGAGTGAGCAGGGACTAGGGGCTGAGTTCACTTGAGGGGTTGAGGATGACCCCCTTTTCAAGGTTTGCAGGCCGCCCTCATCTTGCCCTGGGCAGGGTCTCTGTGTTGTTCACTGTGTCAACTGGCTCTAGAATGTATGGGTAGCGCTGTAGTCCTATCAAGCGTCTGAAGAGCAGGTGGTTCTTCAAGATTTGTCTCTAGTCTCTCCAACCAGATCTGAAGTTCCGTCGGGGTCTTAACCCTCTCAGCCTCCTCACAGCACGCTGAACACAGCAGGCGGTACCCAGAAAGTCCCCGGTGGCTGATGGAAGGACATCTATTCAGCGCACCCAGTCCCCGAGGTTTCGTGGGGAAAGTGAGTTCTGGCTGACCCCACTGCTCCAGGGCCTTTTTGATCCCCAGGGCCCTGCACTCCCTCTAGCCTAGGTTTTGGCTGGGGTGGCCCGAGACACATACAGGCATCCTCAGGCTGGGAAAGACCCTGAGCCCAGTTGGTGCCGCACAAGGTAACTCATGGTCAGGCCCCCAAGCCCGGCAGAACATCCCTGGAAGCTGCAGGCTTCCAGCATCTGCTGTAAAGCCCTTCAAAGAGATTTAAAAAAATTATCCATGAGCAATATGGTCTATGGCAAGATGGATGTTGCAGGAAATGGGAGTCTGAGCAAAAACAACTGGCTTATCTATGATGTCTGGTGGGAGCAGGGCTCAGCAGAGCTCGGCACAGCCTCCCAGGGTGTGTGCCTGCAGCCTTAGGCCTCTCCTCACCCCCATCCCACTCCTGCTCTGCGTGGGTCTGGACCAATCCCCCAAGCTTTCAGATGCCACGTAAACAGAGAAGGCTATGTGTGTGCACACGAATGCATGCATGCTTTCTCTTTCTCATACACACACACACATACACACACACACACACACACGCACACACACATAGTTTGGGAAATCCCCACATCTGGCTCTCACGTGACTGAGCTGTGCCCAGGAGGCCGCAGCTGGGAGGGTCGGGAGTGTGCAAGCTCTCTGGGGGAGCATGAAGTTAACTCTTTGGCACCACAGCTCTGGGACTCTGAGGGAAAGCCAGGGAGGAGACCAGTGCTCAGAAAGCCTTGGCGTGGCTCACTGCGCAAGTGTGGGAAGGTGGGGCCACTTCTCAGGGTCCCCCTGGTCTTCACCTGTGACTTGAAAGGGCTGCTCTTTCTTTGTCCCTGTCAATCCGTGTCAACCATCAGCTGCCAGGGAGACCCAGTAGATGAAGAGTTCCTCCCCAACAGAGACCCATCTGTCAGTCAGGGATTTAATGAGCCATTCCTAGCGCTGGGCACCTGGCTGGGTGTGTTGTGGCCCTGGAATCGTATGGAAACGGGGCACGTGGCCCCCAGGAGACCACTGGAAGCCACAGTCCTGCTAACAATAAGGAACAGGTCAGAGGGGCCTTTGGTCTTTGGGGCAAGTTCTCTCCAACTCAGGCACGTGTATTATTTTATAAATCAGAACTTTTCAAGCTTCAACAACTTTAGTGAATGAGTGACCATCTGCAGTGGTTATCTCTGAAACAGCACCACCCAGAAGGTATCGGGGGACACGGAGGATGTGCCCCAGTCCAGTGGCAAGGACGTGGAGCGCTCTCACAGCCAATGCTGAGCCTGCCCAGATGCCTCTGCAGGCTGCTCTCCCTCTCCTCCAGGCTGACTCATTGAAAACCTCAGGGAACCAGGGTGGAAGGCCTCACTCGGCACCCCACCCCCAAGCAGATCTATGCCTCCCGGGGGAGGCTCCCTCCATCACCCTGCCCCCCATCGTAGCACTTGGACATCACACCGTAACTGCTGCTTAATTTCCCACCTCCCCGACCCAACCGGGACCCAGACCTCAGGATGCCCACCTCAGTATCCCTGGGCTTGGACCACAGGGCCTGGCACAGAGGGGATCCTGAGATGTTCACTGGACAAAATCTACATGACAGCCACAGCCAGTGCCAGGGAGTCAGCTCGAGGTCGGGCAGGAACACCCAATCCTAGGGAGCCTGATACCAGCATCCATCGGGAAACTCATTTCTTACCAATCTAGCTAGCCCTCGAGGGTTCCCCCACCTCCACCTCTGGCAGAGCTGCCATGAGTGTCGGCGGAGCCCTGGGCTTAGAGCAGAGAGGGCAACTGAGGTCACTGAAGAAGTTGACGAAGGGGCCCTCTTACTCAGAACCCTGTGACCAAATGCCAGTGAGGAACTCACAGAGGGCTCCCAGAGCCACTGGGCTCCAGGCAGGGACAGTGTGTGGCCAGACCATGCGGACCAGGAGGCAGACAAGGAGAAACTGCCTGACCTGGACAGATCCGGGACAAAGGATGTTAAAACCTGCCCTGTTTGCAAGGTCTCCCCAGGGGAGCTGATGCCAACAGAGACAGTCTTAATTTGGCTTCACTAGCTGTCATCACAGTGTTGCAAGGACCTCACCCTCCTGCCTGGAACAGTTATGCACCCAACCCTGACACACTGATCCAACACTCAGGGAGCCTAAGGTAGCCCAGGGCCAAGGGGGAGACCCTGGATAACAGGAAAGGCAGACACCTGCGGGGGGCTTTTCCTGCACCACTGTATCCACTAGCCAAATGCAGCATCAGGAGGAAGCATCTTGAAGAGGATGAGCACGGGGAAGTGAAGGGAATTTTTGACATGGCTTGGTTTTCCTGGTACAAGAATGCAGTTCTAATATTAACAAAATCCATCTTCTTACCAGCTGCTTGGGTCACATGTGTCGATGACAAGATCCAGGGGGCAAAGCAGAAAAAGTTGGGGAAAAACACTTTTTTTTTCCTCGCAAAAGTCTAAGTTTCGCTGAAACGCTGGAAAATTTTTCTTTGCCGCCACATTTCAGGACTGACCAATTATAAAAATGTCACGAGCCAACTGAGTTACACACGCCACATTTCTGTTTCTAAACAAAGCAAAGTTCAGAGCAGAAAAAGGTGCTAACACAATAAGTAATGCACATTTCCCCCGAATCTTTGTTTTTCCACTGGCTTTGTCGTTACTGGAAATGTTGCCTCTTTTGTCACATGTTTATAAACCAAAAAGCCCAAGCGGGGATTTGCTGGACCACAATGTGGGCTTCTCTTCCCTTGAAGAAGAAGACCTTGTGGAAACAAAGCTGTCCTCTTAACTGCCCCCACCCCTCACCCCAGGGACATGACCAAATGCACCCTCCAGGAGCAGCCCCATTGAGTCACAGTCCACCCTGGGGGTCCAAGCCTTCTGCCCCCTCACTCTCTGCCTACCCTGAATATGGCCATCAACCCATATGGATGACCCATCCCAAACTGAACCTAGCCTGGATCTCGGGGTATACCTGGGGAGCCCATCAAAGCTGGCTGGTGTTTCTGGGTGCCATCCCCAGAGCTGCTTATTCAATGATAGACCTGGGTCTGAGAATCTGTGCTTCAACAAGCAGGCTAGGACTCTCAGCCACACCCCTGGGCCTTAGCACATGCTGTCCCCTTCCAGACCATCTTCCCATCACTCCAGCAAGAGAAGTCAGCTGACAGGACTGAGGGGCAGAAAGAAGCCGAGCAAGCAGGATGGAGGGGATCAAGGCTACCCACCCGCTAGTTGCCTCACTTCCCAGGTATGAGATATGTCCTCCCAGGATTCGGGGAGCCCTCCCCTCCCCCACCCCTGCTCCGTGTGTCCAGGCCGGTAGGGCAGTGGGACCACACTGCCTGTGGCCAGACACACACTTTCTCCATCACATCACTGCCACGTAGGCTGGCGGTGGAACTGCCAAACCAATCAGCCTCCTTCATTCCCAATTAGTTGGCTTTGAACTTCAGGGGTGACATCAGGCTGGGGACCCAGAGCCACACAAATAAAAATTATTTAAAAACACCAGCCCAGGCGAGATGCGTCAGAAGGCAATGCCTTCACGAGACACATTCGCTCTTGGAACAGGCCGTCGGAGGGTGCCAGGAATGTCTTGGCCGTGTTCTCCAAGCAGCCTGGGCCTTTCTCCCTGAGGATGGATGGCTTGGGCAGAAAATAAAGCTTTGGAAAAGGCTTGCTGATATACTCTCCCAGGTTACCTTTCCAGACGCATCTCCTGCCCTCCTCCTCTTCCTAGCCCTTCATGTCTGCCAGGCTAGACAACCTCTTCTTCCCTCAAACTTCTCAAACACATCCCAGACTCAGAGTCCTTGCTCAGACCCAGCTCTTCTAACAGGAGTATCTGGTCCACTCTCTGCTCATACCCACCCCTTCCATCCTCCAGCAAACATCTCCAGCCCCTCCCCTCTTGGCTGGTGCCCGCCCCCCCACCCCACCCCAGCCCCTTCTGTTTGACTCCCATGCATCACAACCCCTCCTGGCCCTCATTCATCAATGAATCCTGGAGCACATCCTGCTTTCACAGTTGAGCTGTGACCTCCATGAGGCCAGGAACCGGTAATCACTTAAAAGAAATGAAAGCCTCCAGGGGAGGACTGAAAGCTGCTGTCATCTGCTTTGTCTCTGCCCTTCTTCCTCTGCGGCTGGTAAGCAGGGTGGGCCAGGGTCTGAGAGAGGCTGGCCCTACTCTGTGTCCTGGGGTGGGGTGGGGTGGGGGTGCATTCGTCCCAGGGGAAGATGAGGCACCAGAGGTTTTACAGACTTGCTTTCTCTGCTTCACCCTGGCCCTCCTCACACCCCTGCCTCATTCCAGGATTTGGTGGGAGTGCCATGAGCAGGAAGCCAGGTTCTGCCTGCCCCTCCCCTTGGGAAGGCAGCGGCCCCTCTCTTAGTCACTTCCTCTGTCAAAGGAGGGCTGACTGTTTTTTTATAGTAGTCAGAACCTACAGGCAGGTTTTGCTTTAAGCCAAATTCACCTTATTAAAGACCCAATTCATACAAAGAGAAATGAAGGGATACTAGTCACAGCCTGCAAAGGGACCCTTTACCTCATGAAGAATCTCTTGTGCCCAACGGGTCCCCTCTACAGATACTGCAGTGGGGTTGGGGGCTCTCTTGGGGCAGGCCCTCACCCAGTCTGTGGAACTCCTGCCAGCGGTCTCCGGAGCCCAGTTCTGCTCTCTGTGGATCCCTGGGGTCTCAGGAAGGAACAGACGTCAGTGGAAAAAGGTTTGAATCAGAAGAACCAGATTTGAATCCTGTCTACTTGGCTAGGTGACCTGGACCTACCTCCCCTGGTCTATAAAACGGGGATAAGACCACCTGCCCATGTTATCGGGGGGCTGGCTGGCAACTATGAGATGCTGCACACACAGCCTTCCCACTTTGAAAGGAGTCTCTCCTGCAGGAAGTAATGCCAAAGTCAGTAGTCTCTCCTGCTTAAGAGCTGCTCCTATTCAGAAATGGCTTAACCACTGGTGTCTCTTGTACCAGACACTTCCCATGTATTAACTCCTATTCAAGCCTCAGACAACCTGTTGAAGCGCTATCATTATACTCATTTCATAGATGAGCAAATTGAGGCACAGGGAAGTTAAGGACTTGCCCAAGACCACATGGCTGGCAGAGCTGGGACACAGAACTAGGTGTTCCGGCTCCAGAGCCTGTCTTAACTCTACAGAATATTCTGAGACTAAGTTCTGTCTCCTATGAGGCCAGAGCCTCAGCTCACAGAATGAAAATTATGCTTCAAGCCAGGTCCTTTTTAACTCTCAAATCCCCTTCCTTTCTGAACCTATCAATAATTAAAAGAATAATCATGACAGCTGCTATCATTGGGAGCATGCTATGCGCCACCCCCTGCTAATTCAATCCTTACCATTCATAGAGGCAAGCACTATTTTTACCCCCGTTTTCCATATGAAGGCATGAGGTCAGAGGTCAAGCAGCTTGCCAGTCACAGAGCAAACACATGGCAGAGCAGGAGCTCAGACCCTGCCTGACACCAAAACAGAAACTCTGAACTCCAGGTGACACGCTTCTCTGTCATCAGACTACAGTAATACTGATCTCATGAACTTCATCCAATGATGTAACCTGTATGGTACTAAAATGGAAGCTGGGTGAGCTCGCCAAGTTTCCAAGGAAAAGCATAAAGTAAACAGGATTTCACGAGGAGCATCAACTGACCTAAAAGAACAAACTTGCAACACACTTGAGCAACCTCATTTGAATTTAAATGAGCAGCAGCTCATCACAGGACTCCTGGGTGGGATGCGACCTCAGACACAATCCCAGGGCCAGGATGATCCCAGAGGATCCGTGGACGCCTGCGCCCCCTGGTGGAACTTCCTAGCCACCGGAACTGGAGCCATGCAATTTACCAGAAGTAAGTTGCCCCAGCCCATCTTTTCAGGTCTGAAGAGAACGCCCTGCTCTGGGTGGGTGGCTGGGGGGGCTTCGGGGATGGGGGTCTCCTGCAGCAGTGCTCACCTGGGGGAGGCCAATCGCCGACTGGCCCAGCCTACTGCTGCGCACGGCACAAAGCCCTCTAACTGCATCACGCCCTCGAAACTGCACTTTCCTGCAGGTGGCCGCTACTCCATTTTCAAGGGCGTGCCCATCACTCGGGCTAGGCTACGATCCCCAGTTATCCAACCACACACTCATGCAGGAATGGCTCGGGAGATATTATGCAGGGGTGATCAGGTTCAACATTAGCTGGCTTTCACCTGTTACACTTGATACTCTGAGGGGCCCTGGGTCCCTCAGCTGAAATGTTTTAATGGGCAGAGCTGAGGTGTTACTGCTGAAGAAATTTCACCTGTGGACTGCAACCCCAGCCTGCTCTTGGGTTTCAGACTTGCCTGACTGGCCTACAATTGCATAAGCCAGTTCCTTGCATGAAATGTAATATACAGTAGCTCCTATGGGTCTGGCTTCTCCAGTTGAATCCGGCCAATACAACAGAAGAGGTGAGGGCATGGAGCTCTGGTGAAGAGATCTGCCCAAGGTCACGGGGCTGCGAATGGGAGTCCAGGCAATCTGGCATAAGCTACCCCCACGGCCCACGTTGCCCTCCGCTGCTGTCCTTGCCCCCTCATCGCCGGTCTCCTCCCCTTGACTCTCTACTCACTGGTCACAAAGAACCGTTCCGAGAGCTAAGGCAGATCATGTCCCCTCTCCTCAGAACGCCTCAGTGGCTCTTCATCTTTCTCACTGTGAAGGCCGAAACCCTTAGAAGGTCTGATGAGGTCCGAGCTGTTGCCCCACTCCCACATCTCTGCTCTCCCCCCTAACACCTTGACCTCCCCTCCACTCCCCCCAGCCACAGGCCTCCCGGCCATGCCTTGAGCAGGCAGAGCAGCACGCTCCTACCTCTGGGCCTTTGCACTGGCTGTGCGCTTGGCCTGGATGGCTCCTCCTTGGGTAACCACGCCACTTCCTCGCTTCCCTGTCCAACAGTACATTGTTGACTGCGCAGTTCATCACTCAGAGTGGACTGCAAACCCCTCTAGGGCAGAAGGGCACATTCTGGTCACCTCAACACTTCACCGGCATACAGCTGGTGCTCAATAAGGGCAGCTGCAGTAGCTGGTCTCCTGCAGTGCTGGGTCCTGCTCCCCCACCTGTGTGCAAGCGCTGTGTCTTGACTTGGCAAAGGCCCGGCTCTCCACCCCTAATCACCAAAACTCCTCCTCTTTCCAGACAACATCCCTGACTTGAGGCCGCAGCAACTCTCCTTCCTGACCTGTAGTGTCATTCATGCACCCAGGCCTTCTTCCATCCACCTGGCTTTCAACCAGCACCAGGGATTCCTGATACCCGTGCAGGCCCTGCCCTGCAGCAAGGTCTCTGCTTTCAAGGTGGTGGGACACAGATAACACAAGAAAACCCACAAGGTAACAAGAGTGTGGTCAGCAACATGCAGGGAAGAAGCAGGGTGACCTGAGGGGGGCAGCTAGATAGTGGAGCATGGGGCAGCTTCTTTGAGCAGAAATCTTAAGGGGCCAGCCATGTGCAAGAACAGAGAACAGCATGAAGGCCAGGGGGACCAGCAAGTGCACAGACCATGTGAAGAAATGGGCCTGCTGCATTTCAGGAATGGACGGTGACAGGTGTGAGAGTGCTGGGTGGGAAGGAGGGGGCAGGGGCAAGGGTGGAGCCCGGGGTGGGATGGTAGGCAGGGGCCAGAGCACACACGGCTCTCCGGGATCAGGGGTTCAGAAAGGCACCTTATTTGACCCATATTTGGAGGAGTTCACTCTTTGGCATGGAGAAAGGTGTGGAGGGGCAACGGTGGGAGCAGACAGGCTGAAGAGGACGCTGAGGTCCTCTGAGGGATGAAGAGGGCTTCTAACAGATGTGATGGTGGAGGTGGGAGAAGGGGATGGGTGTGGAGGTCAGGTGGGCAGGTGAGAGGAAGGGAGGAGTCAGGGATGACTTCTTGATGCTGGGCTTGAGCAACAGGGTGGGTGGTGGGAGGAGGAAGGTGTGAGAAGGAGCAGGTTCCATGGAGGGAAGGAGCAGAGATGAATTTGAGGCTACACTGTCCTCTGGGTATCAAAGTCTCCAGTCCTGCCTCCTCTGTGAGCCTGCCCTCTGTCTGAGCACTTTCTTCCTGTTCACCCAGGTCTGCCTCATAGTCCTGGCTCTGCACTCCATAGGAGATCCCTCCAGGAGATCCTCTGAGGATGAGTCGGGGCTTTGGGGACTACAGTGTGACAAGAGGTGGCCAGGCAACAAGCATTTGTGTTCTTTATGCAAACATCGCTGACTGGAGTCACCCTGGGAAGCTTCGTGAGCTTCATCACAGAGCAGAGTGGAACCCCAAACATGAACTCAGACCCCCACTTTGCCACAGACTCCAGGCAGCCACCCTTGGAGACTTAGCTTCTCATTTGTGAAATGGGAATCCCATGAGCCACCATGCAACATGGCTCTGAGTAGGAAATAAAGAAATAGATATATCAAGTAGCCGGTACATAGTGAAAGGGAAGTTGCTCAGTCATGCCTGACTCTTTGCGACCCCATGAACTGTAGCCTACCACACTCCTCTGTCCATGGGATTTTCCGGGCAAGAGTACTGGAGTGGGTTGCCATTTCCTTCACCAGAGGATCTTCCTGACCCAGGGATCGAACCTGGGTCTCCTGCATTGTAGGCAGACGCTTTACCGTCTGATCCACCAGGGAAGTCCTCCAGTACGTACTAGGTGCTCACTAAATAATAATAGTAGCTAGCACTTCAGGAGAACTGTCCAGGGTGCAGGCAGTGTTCTAGGCAGACTTCTATATAGAAGTTGATGTAATTTTCATTATAACCATGAGCTGTGTATTAGTCAGGATTCTCCAGATAAATAAAACAGACTATCGATAGAGAAAGAGAGAGAAAGAAGAGAGGGAGGAATTAGCTCATGTGACTGCGGGGCCTTGATGAGCCCACAATCTGCTGGGGGTAGGCATATAGGCTGGAGACTCAAGGAAAAGCTGCAGTTCAAGTCCAAAGGTGCTGGCAGAATACCTTCTTGCTTGGGGGAGGTCGGTCTTTCCCTTAAGGCCTTCAACTGATCGGATGAGACCAACCCACATTAGGGAGGGTAATCTGCTTTACTCAAGGTCCACTGATTTAAAAGTTAATCTCATTCAAAAAACATCTTCACAGAAACATCCAGAATAATGCTTGACAAAATATCTGGGCACTGCAGCCCAGTCAACTTGACCCAGAAAATTAACTCTACAAGGTGGTAAGAATAGTATCCCTAGTTTACAGAGAGGAAGGCAGGCACAGACAGGGTAGGAGGAATGCCCCAGGTCTGAACAGCCAGACTCTAAACTCCTGCCGTCTGGCTCCAGAGCTGACTCTTTTAACCATGACAGTAAGTGGCCATTATGATAAGCACAGCAGCATAAATTAAATTTCTCCATCCATCCTTTTCGTGGCCTGAGAGTGGAAGGCAGAGAAACCGGGGAAGCTTTCCCTGGGTGGGGCCCTGCCTTGCTTAGGAAGCACCATAGACTCTGAGGCTCAGAGATTGAGGGCAGAGCACCTGGGAGGCTATCTGGTCCAGTCCACAACTCTACGGAGGAGGAAACTGAGGCTGAGAGTAGAGAAGGGACTCACCAGGGGGTCCCAGGGCTTCAGAAAGTGATGAAGACAACAATAAATCATGCTTCTCCAGCGGTTATTGTCTCCTAGGGACTTTACTGCATTAACTTCTTGCATCTTCTACATGTGAGACAGAGAGCATCATTATCCCTGTTTTTTTAAGGAATGAGGAAACTGAGGCAGAGAGGTCATGAAACTGGTGCCAGAATCTCAGCCCAGGCTCGACCAGTCACTGCATCTCTGAGGTTTGGGGCAAGTTTCTTGGGGACGAGGGGATGTACCTGTGTGCTAAGTCACTTTGGTCATGTCCGACTCTTTGAGACCCTATGGACTGTTAGCCCTCCAGCCTTCTCTGTCCATGGGATTCTCCAGGCATGAATACTGGAATGGGTTGCCATGCCCTCCTCCAGGGAATCTTCCTAACTTAGGGATCAAACCAGCGTCTCTTAAGTCTCCTGCACTGGGAAGTGGGCTCTTTACCACTAGCGCTGCTCCCAGGCTTGCCCCTCCTTCCCGGCTACCCGACCTGGGGCTCTGGCTACAAGGGACCGGGGAGAAGATGTTGCAGTTCACGTTCATGAGGCAGCCTCAGCCTCCTGTTCACGGAGGAAACGCCCCAGCGGACAGCGGGGTGCACACCTGAAACACCCCTGCCCAGGTGACAGGCATGTGTGCACATGTGTCTTATCCCACAGCTGGACACAAGCACACACGCCAACCCACAAATGGCTACATGCCAACACACTGGCACACACAGCTAACAAGTGAACACCTGTCAAGCGCACACAACTATGAAACCCCACGTGCACACACACAACCCCCCCCACACACACCCTCTATATAGGACACATCTTTCCTCATCCCAATTAACATACAAGCAAACACTGAAACACACAAAACATAGGAAGCCACACTCAGAAACACACCATGCAATCACAGCTACCCCAATTCACAGCCCATCTTTCACACACAGGCATATTCCTCTACTGATCCAGGGTTCAAAGCGCCTGGACACAAGTACCTGCCCACAAGGTGAGCCGCTACTGTGAGCCACCTATTCTTCCACACTTCCCACACCCCCAAGGGCCAGAACCGCCCTCCTCGGCTGTCCACCCCCACAACTCACCACCCCCATAAGTAGGAATAACACAGATCGTTCCAATCCCTTCCCTCCGGCAACTCCCAGTACACACTCATCCCTAAATACAAGGGACCACCCTCCCCCAATTAACTGCACCCCGCCCACGTGCAGGCATTTGCCCAGTTCGTCCCCCCACCCCCCCCGCGAGAATCCTGACCCCAGCGGACAGCGCCCAGCACACACAGCGCCCAAGGACTTGCCCCGCCGCTCCCTGTCTCCACCCCCTTCGCAAACTCCGGGTGAGCCCTGGCACCTGCTGGGCCAATGCCGGGGCAGGTCAGTGCCCTACCACCCGGTCTCCGAGGGCCACCGCGCAGAGCCCCCACCCCCGCAGCGTGGACCAGGCGCTCACAGTCCGGGGAGGAAGGGCAAGGCTGCTCCTCAGGCATTAGAAACTCACAGTCACTCGGGCACGATCCCTGCCCCCCACCCCCAACACCCCCCAACGCCCTGCTCCCGGATCTCACCTTCTCACGGGGAAAACCCAGCATCTCTATTAACCCTTCCGTGGCTGCCGCACCGCGGTAAGGACCCAGGGAGAAATCCCAGCAGTGCCCAGCAGTCGGCCCCGCAGCCCCAGGAGGAGGATCCGGCTGCACACGCAGCGCGGACCTAGGGGGCTTAGGGCCCCCACTCTCCATGATCCCACTTCCATCAGCACCGGGGAGAACCCGAGGGACGCGGAGGGAGGAGGGGGTGCGAGTACCAGAGGTCTTAGGCGGCAGGAGCTGGGGATGGGGGCAACAGAAAGGGAGCAGGACCACGGGGCAGACGGGCGAGGACAAGCCCCCAGAAAGTCCCCCGCAGGGTCAGAGAGGCGCGTGCACGAAGCGGGAGGGAAGGTTGGAGGGAAGAACGACCGGAGGCTCCCTTACCTGATTTCCTCTTGGAACTGCCGTAGTCTCTGAAAAAGAAGCAACAACATACAGACATGGTTAGGGTCGTGAGGGGGCGCGAGGCTGCTGCGCTGCGGCTGCAGGGCACTCGCGGGCCGGTGCTCATGTGATTCCCGCTGCCGGCGAGCCGCGCGCTCCGCAGCCGCACGCACTGCGCGCCGCGCCAGCCCGCGGGGGCCCCCGCCTGCCCGGCCTCCCCTCCGGGCGCGATCGGCCCGCCCCGCCCCGCCCCGCCCCGCCGCCCGCACCCCCGCCCCGCCCCCGCTCGGTGGGCCACTCGCGCCCTTTCCCAGGCACCTTCCCCGGTACTCCGATGGGGGAGGACGAGGCAGGTTTCCAAGCACTTCGTTAACAGGGAAACTGAGGCCCCGGGGAGTGGTCGCTAGAACCCAGGCCCTGCAGCGCACCGGGAGCCCGCTCCCCACCCCTGCCAAACTTTCCCTCCCAGTGCTTTGCCCACTCAGCCTTTAAAGTCACGATCGAAATGTTACCTCCTTCACCTGTCTTGCCTGACATCCTCCCCTTGCAGGTGTGACCCTCTGAAGGAAGTCCACCCCCACCCTAGACCCATGGGTCCCTTAAGTCACACTGTGCCTTGTTCCCTCCAACTGCACCCCTTGGCCAGGCAGTGGTGATGGATGAATAGGGACTGTAGGCTTAAGGCTGACCAGAAAGGCTCAGGCTGGGATCCGGGGAATTCAACAGCGGGTAGAAAAAGCATACTGCCAGGTATGGTGGCTAAACTTCCAGTGAGCACTGGGTTCAAATCCTGTCGCTAGAAATAACTGCTGGAAGACCAGAGGTATGTAACAGACTGTAGCCTGCCAGGCTCCTCTGTTCATGGAATTTACCAGGCAAGAATACTGGAGCAGGTTGCCATTTCCTACTCCAGCTGATCTTCCTGACCCAGGGATCGAACCTGAGTCTCCTGCATAGGCAGGTGGATTCTTACCACTGTGTCACCTGGGAAATCTGTTAACAGCTTTACCTGCCCTGGTCTGCTCCAGCCTGGAGCCTGCTCTGCCCTCCAGCAAGGAGTTAACCCAGGCTCAGCCACAGGCTCCCTCCCAGTCCTGTCCCCACCGCCTTCCTGCCCCTGCCCCTGCTCCTGCCTTCAGCCCCTCCCTGCACCCTTGCAAAAAAGTAAAATGGCTGTCTTGGGAGGCCTTACAAATAGCTGTGAAAAGAAGAGAGGCAAAAAACAAAGGAGAAAAGGAAAGATATCCCCATTTGAATGCAGAGTTCCAAAGAATACCAAGGAGAGATAAGAAAGCCTTCCTCAGCGTTCAGTGCAAAGAAATAGAGGAAAACAATAGAATGGGAAAGACTAGAGATCTCTTCAAGAAAATTAGAGATACCAAGGGAACTTTTCTTGCAAAGATGGGCACAATAAAGGACAGAAATGGTATGGACCTAACAGAAGCAGAAGATATTAAGAAGAAGTGGCAAGAATACAAAGAACTGTACAAAAAAGATCTTCACGACCCAGATGATCACGATGGTGTGATCACTCACCTAGAGCCAGACATCCTGGAATGTGAAGTCAAGTGGGCCTTAGGAAGTATCACTACAAACAAAGCTAATGGAGGTGATGGAAATCCAGTTGAGCTATTTCAAATCCTGAAAGATGATGCTGTGAAAGTTCTGCATTCAATATGCCAAATTTGGAAAACTCAGCAGTGGCCACAGGACTGGAAAAGGTCAGTTTTCATTCCAATCCCAAAGAAAGGCAATGCCAAAGAATGTTCAAACTACTGCACAATTGCACTTATCTTACACACTAGTAAAGTCATGCTCAAAATTCTCCAAGCCAGACTTCAACAATACGTGAACCATGAACTTCCAGATGTTCAAGCTGGTTTTAGAAAAGGCAGAGGAACCAGAGATCAAATTGCCAACATCCACTGGATCATGGAAAAAGCAAGAGAGTTCCAGAAATACATCTATTTCTGCTTTATTGACTACGCCAAAGCCTTCGACTGTGTGGATCACAACAAACTGTGGAAAATTCTGAAAGAGATGGGAATACCAGACCACCTGACCTGCCTCTTGAGAAATCTGTATACAGCTCAGGAAGCAACAGTTAGAACTGGACATGGAACAACAGACTGGTTCCAAATAGGAAAAGGAGTATGTCAAGGCTGTATATTGTCACCCTGCTTATTTAACTTATACGCAGAGTACATCATGAGAAACGCTGGGCTGGAAGAAGCACAAGCTGGAATCAAGATTGCTGGGAGAAATATTAATAACCTCAGATATGCAGATGACACCACCCTTACGGCAGAAAGTGAAGAACTAAAGAGCCTCTTGATGAAAGTGAAAGAGGAGAGTGAAAAAGTTGGCTTAAAGCTCAACATTCAGAAAACGAAGATCATGGCATCTGGTCCCATCACTTCATGGGAAATAGATGGGGAAACAGTGGAAACAGTGTCAGACTTTTGGCCTCCAAAATCACTGCAGATGGTGATTGTAGCCATGAAATTAAGAGACGCTTACTCCTTGGAAGGAAAGTTATGACCAATCTAGACAGAATATTAAAAGGCAGAGATATTACTTTGCCAACAAAGGTCCATCTAGTCAAGGCTATGGTTTTTCCAGTAGTCATGTATGGATGTGAGAGTTGGACTATAAAGAAAGCTGAGCACCAAAGAACTGATGCTTTTGAACTGTGGTGTTGGAGAAGACTTTTGAGAGTCCCTTGGACTGCAAGGAGATCCAACCAGTCAATCCTAAGGGTAGATCAGTCCTAAGTGTTCATTGGAAGGACCAATGTTGAAGTGAAACTCCAATACTTTGGCCACCTGATGTGAGGAACTGACTCATTGGAAAAGACCCTGATGCTGGGAAAGATTGCAGGCAGGAGGAGAAGGGGACGACAGAGGATGAGATGGTTGGATGGCATCACCAACTCAATGGACATGAGTTTGGGTAAACTCCGGGAGTTGGTGATGGACAGGGAGGCCTGGTGTGCTGCAGTCCTTAAGAAGTCCCTTCCTTTGGTTTTAGGGGGTTCTGCAGGGTCCAAGTTCAAAGCCTGGTAAACTCTGGGAATTGGTGATGGACAGGGAGGCCTGGCGTGCTGCATTCCTTGGGGTTGCAAAGAGTCGGACATGACTGAGCGACTGAACTGAACTGAACTGCACCCTTGCATCCACCAGTCCTCAGGAGAGCCCCTAAGACAGGTCTATTAAATGCTCAGGTAGGGCTAGATGGTGATCTATGTGCAGACCAGGGCAAATGCTCATTTCCCTGGGGATCAAAGAAAATGCCAATTGCCCAGCTTTAGTCGAAGCGAACTGGCAGCTAGGTCTGCTGGCTGGAAAGAGGGAGTCTACTAGAAGGAAGGACAGCAGGTTCACTGGGAAAGGAGTCACCTTCTTGGACTCCCCAAGACTCCAATCCTGGGGGTCTAGGTGGTGACCTGGGCTTTGAGGCCATTTGTTAAGCTTCAAGGTGCTTTGCCTCCACAGCCTAGGATGAGGGGACCCCCGTTTCCTAGGCTCATAGGTTTCCCACAGAAGCCTGTGAGTAGGAATGCTGGGGCTGAGGCCCAGGAACCTCCATTTCTGATACCATCCCCTTCCCCCTCCCCACCAGCCCTCTTGTTTGAGAACCTCCTCAGTATTCCGAGCCTCTTTCAATCCTCACGTCCACACTAAGGAGGTTCTCTCATCTGCACCTTACAGATGAGGTTTGGTCACTGCCCGGGGTCATCCAAGCTGGGGAAGGGCTGTGGTTTATGAGCTCCCCTGTCCCCATGAAACTGCATCACGGGTGGGGGATAATGGGGAACCTGCTGAATCTGTTGCCTTCAAAAGGCAGGTGGGAGAGTTCCCATTAGCCCCTGTCCCCGGCCTGTCAGTCCAGGAAGGCCAGAGCCAGGGTCAGCTCCCTGGGGCAGAATGGAGACGGGGAAGACCCTGTGTAGAAGTGCCTGGCTGTACCCACGGAAGCTCTGCCATGGGGAGAATTCCCAGCGAGGAGGAGGAGAGTGTTACATGGCAGCTACGTCCAGCCCAGCAGACTTGCATCTCCCAAGGAGAGACTTTGTTTCTCAGGCCTTATTGCTGGGTAGGGCCTGAGGAAGGGCAGAGAGTGGAGGGCCAGAATCAGCTCCCCTCCCCTGCCCCACCACCTCCCAGCTGGTCCTGCAGGAGAAGCCTCTGGCCCGGGGACCACAGTGGCCCACTGCCCATCCCCTGGCGGCCAGCAGACCAGATGGGGGGGGCGTGGCTTCCTCGCAGTGATGGTCATTGCATCGTCTCCACTCTGTTTGTGCAGCTGCGCTGCCCATGATTCTCTTTGAGCTTGTCAACAGCCCCCAAGGGGAGACAGGCAGGTCATTACCGTGTGACGGGGGCATGTCGAGGCTCAGGAGTGGGAGAGGGACATAGTTCACGGCTGCTGAGGCCACTCTGTGCCAGGCCCTATCAGCAATTCTCAACCTGAGCATTCAACAGGTTCATCTGGGGAGCCGGAGTTACAAGTTCAGATGTGGCCCCCACCCCTGAGCTGATGAACATAGTGTCTGCATCTTGGACGAGGCCCCAAGGCTGCTGGTTGAGAACCCCAGGTCCAGCACAGTCTCCGCTCAATCACTGAAATCCCTGTAGGCAGCAGTGGTGCCAGGGGGCACTCCAGCCCCTGTACCACAACCTCCGCTGGGACTCTAGCCACCCCCAGGAAAATCTTGCTTAGTAAGAACAATGAGCTTGAGGTACCAATGAAGCTTCCAGACAACCCCTGCCCGCTCCCCGCAACCCACCCCAGCCAGCCTGTCCTTCAACTAGAGGATGAGCCCTTCCCTTCAAGGACTCCTGAATCCTGTGGTCTCCTTTTTTGGGCAGGTGAGGACAGCAAAGCTTAGAGAAGCTGGACAACATGTTCAAGGTCACACAGTCAGTAGGTGAGGCTGGGAACGGAGGCTGGGAACCTGGGCCTTCTCTGGGTCAAGACCAACCCCCAAATGCTGCCACCAGTGGGTGCAGGGGAGGAGGGCAATGCCAGCCCTGGAGGCCTGAGAAGCACATGGGTTAACGGGGTGGAGGCCAAGGCCCTGGCATGCGGGGCCCAGGCTGGGGCTGGATGGTGGGACTGGCAGGCCTAGGACTCCTTCCACAGGGTCTGGCCTCCAGCCCGAGTAGGGGCGGCCCTGATAGGAAACCTCTTGGAGGTTTCCGGTTGGGCACCTTTTAGCAAAGCCATTTCATATTTTTAGCCGTTGAATGTGCTGAGAAGCAGCTTAGATATCCAGTGGCTGAGACTCCCCCATCCCTCACATACCAGGGCATGGGGCGGGGTGGGGAGAGGCAGGGATCTCCCGCCTCCTGCTGCCCTGCAATCAGTCCTGGCCTGGGCAGCACAGCAGACCCTCCATCAGAGGTCCAGCTTCCCACCAACTCAAGACCCCCTCCCCACCTTGCTCAGTTCTTGCCCGGAGCTGGTGCTGACAGCCCCCACGCCCCTGGCAATTCCACTCCCGGTAGGTCACAGTCTAGCCTGCTTCCGACTTGCTGCTGAATCACCCTCTCCTGGGGAGTCACAGGAAGGGAGAAAGGGAGGGGAGGCGAGGCTGGCGTCTCCCTCCAGTGCCGCCAGAAGCTAATGTAATTGAAACGGCCTCCCAGGCTGTCCTGACATGGCTCCGTCAGGCCACTCGGCCTTCTCTGCAACTGGTCCGGGGGTGACCAAGGCCACAGTGACCAACCATCCTGGGCAAAACTGCGACACAGGACTCTCAGAGCTCAAACTGGGAATGTCACAGACAAACCAGGATAGTTGATCACCAGATGGTGTTCAGGTCAGGCCTGGCTGGAGAAAAAGGGTGGGGTTCCTCCAACCCAGCATCACACTCTTCCCTTATTTAAACAGGGAACTCCCACTCTGCAGCCTGTGTGATATAAACAGTTCACCTAGGATGTTGCTGTCTGCAGCATGAGGGAAAGTGCTGGAAGCAGATTCCAGTTCAACTTTCTGCTACTTGCTGGCTGGGTGGTCATCTTGAGCTACTTCCTTTAGCTCGTGAACCTCTATTTCTCTGTGTATAGAAGGAGGACAGTAACTGTAGCAACCCATTAGGATTTGGGGAGCATGACACACACAGTGCTCTTAAAGAGGTTCACATAGTGCCCGGCACAGAAAATGCTATAGAAATGCTTATTTTCTCACCCCTGGCCCTGACCCCACCTCTGTTGCTACCCAAATGGCAAAGTCCTGTTTGAACTTGGACGCTGCAGAACCCCCTAAAACCAAAGGAAGGGACTTCTCCTTAAGGACCCCACCACGATGCTGGTGGCACAGTACCACGCAGGGGCGAGTGCAGACTACTCTGCAGTTTCAGGCTTTCAGACACCTAACCAGGCTGTCTGTCAAGTGCCGTCCACAAAGGGAAAGCCTGTTTGTACACACAGTGTTTGAATAGGGCTCGTCTAGAAACAGCCACATTTTCAAGGTGACACTGATCCGCAGGAATTGGCACACTCTGGACTCATGTATTGGAATGCATCTAACCTCCAAGGAGCGGCAAATGCTCAGAGCCCCGAACCAAGCGATGATTGTGCTAATGGCGCTCAGAGAGGCCAGCTTTCCTTTTGGTTGCCCCTTTCATTTCTCTTGGTGAGTGAGACATGCTGTGCTCCCTCCCCGGACATTCCAGGGAAGGGGCTGGTGCTGGATACAGAAAAGAGGGAGAGGCTGGAGTGAGGGGGCGGGAAAGGCATTTAACAGGCCCTGTGTCTGGGGCACCTGGTTTTGCACATGCTTCCCCTCCCTTTCTTGAACAGATATTTGCCCTGCGGTGCCTGGAGAATCCCAGGGACGGCAGAGCCTGGTGGGCTGCCGTCTATGGGGTCGCACAGAGTTGGACACGACTGAAGCGACTTAGCAGCAGCAGCAGCAGCTCTGAAGTGGGCAGAGGTGGTGTTAATATGTTTTGTGGATGAGGAGATTGAGGTCCTGAGGGCCTAAGTGGCTGGCCGGGGCTCATGAAGCTCCACTGACATCCTGACCCAGAGAGCTCCCCACGTCGAGGTCCACCGGGGACTGGAGTGCAAGGGGAGGATGCACAGGCAGGAGAAGCAGGAAAGGAGAAAGGAGGAGATGGAGAAAGGAGGCAGCCATCCTGCCGGTGAGGGTTCCTGGAGTGAGAGGCAAAGCCAGGAAGAGCCCCCGAGACAAAGGGAGAGACTAGGAGAGAAAGCCCAGTCTGGCGGACCGGGTGTGTGGAAGGATGCTGAGTCCCCGGCCGTGGCATTCTGAGTGCTGCAGGGCTGTGCCCTTCCCTGCCCATTGCCCCTTCCCCCCGCCCTGCCCCCTGCACTGTTGCTCCTGTCAGCGAGTGCCCTGGCAAAGGAGGACATGCACGCAGTGCCAGCCTGATGTTCTCACCCCGTCTGCTGGCTGACATTGGCTGTTTGGCCCAGGACGCCTGTCTGCAGGGCTGCGGCTGCTGGGAACCGCAGGTTGCCAGATGGCTGTCGGTGACCTTGAGAGCCGAGTGGTCCTGGGGTCGTGGGTGGGACCTGGATCATTGGATCATGGGGACGGTGGGGGGGTGCGGGGGTGATGGTATGCAACCCTGGCTAGGGGAGTGACGTGGAGCCCTTGAGGTGTGCAGCAATGGTTCTGACTGCTGTTGTTAACCAGTAAGCACTTTGTGGCTCCTGCAGGAGGCAGCCTTGTGAAGGCCTGAGCGGGCGTGGGAGAAATACATGACTTGTGCTTCTGGCCTGCGAGTATGGGGTGAAATTAAGGGAACAAAACTACCTAGAACAGTAAGAAAGGTAACATTCTGAGACAGCCCATGCTGAGAGTCACAGGAGAGGTTACCCACCAGGTGCAGAGAAGACAGAGATCCCAGGGCTATAGGACATCCAAGGTGGCCTCCTGGAGGAGAAAATTGTGAGCTGGGCCTTGGAGGAGCAGAGGAGTTTGGATCCATGGAGAGGGTAGAGAGGGGGAAAGTTCAAGCAGGAACAAGGAGCTTTGAAGAGGAGGAGCTGAACTCCTGGGGAGGGTTGGTGAGCAGAGGGACAGGCAGGGAAAGGCCAGGCTAGGGGGAGGTGGAGACCGGAGCGGGGAAGGGTAGGGGTTTGAAGTCCTGCTCCGAAATCCGGAAGGTTTCAGAATGGAAGGGTGATAGGGTCAGGGCCTGGCTGGGGGAAGGTTTTTTGTTAAGAGGCTGAGGTGGACAGCTAGGGGGCGGGCAGGAGAGGCTTCAACGACTCTGAGCCTGGATGTCCACACCCCCTCTCCACCGCCCACCCACACCCCCGGCAGTTCTGGGCCTGGCTCTGCCCTTCCGTGGCCAGTAGACCTGGGCAAGACACTTCCAACTGGCACTTTTTGAATGCCAGGTTGTGACCCGTGAGTGAATTCTGAAACCAACTAGGTGGGTCCTCACCAGCATGTTTAAAAGGTAAAACAGCCATCTCCAAACTTTTGGACCCCAGGGACTGGTTTTGTGGAAAACAATGTTTCCATCAACAGGCAGGGAGGGGCAGGGGGGTATCTGCCACTCACCTCCTGTTGTGCAGCCTGGGTGTGGGTGTGGGTGGTGAGTGGGTTGGAGACCCCTGAGGTAGAAGAGGCAAAATGATCTTGTCACCCAGAGCTAAGATGAAATACGATTCGGTGAACCTTGGCTTCAGATGTCTGTCTACTCATCCCCTTGTCTGTCTGTATTGGATTGTGATGTGAAATTTCTGACCGTGGCAGAAAAAGATTGAGAAACACCAGCCAATTCTCAAGCCCTCAGTTTCCCCATCCATGTAAGGGGGCCTCTCTAACTGTCCTCAGGAGCTGTTAACTCTTCTTTGTAAAACCAAAACACGGAGACAGCAAATGTGTCTCCAGAGGCCAAGCGAGGAGGCTCTGGAGAACTGGAGCTTTCCAACCCATGGAGCCCCAGCTGGGCTTCTGTGCTGGCTTTTGAGAGCCCTTGCACGGAATTGTGTTAAGGGGCAGCGACCTCTAGGGATGACAGATGGGGGTTGGCTGGGGGCATGAATCTGTTCTTTGCCCCCATGTGTGCCCTGGTCTAAATCATGGCACTGAGAGCCCTTGTGTCCAACAAGAATCCATCCTTTCTCCGCAGGGCCTGTTTGCTCCAGGGTTCTGAGAATGGGCCCCATTGTGCCATGTGGACAGTCCAGAGAAGCCGGAATTCCTGCCCCGGGCGAAAAAGCTGAATTCCTGGGGAGGGAAGAGGTGCCCCCCAACCCCAGGCTGTGTCCCAGAGAGGCCCATGCCAGGCAGTTGCAGACCCAGAAACCTCCAAGGTCTGGTGCTAGTCTCTTGAACACCCCAGAGGGTCTCTGCTGCTGCTCTGTCCATAGCAGAAGGACAAAGCCCCATCTGTCTGTCTGCTCACGAAGACTGGACTTACCACTCTGGCAAAGGCCCTGAGTGTGTCTCCAGCCCAGGGATGACTCCAGGCCTCCAGCAGAGGGTTAGGAGTGTGAGCAGGCTTCAGCCTGGTTCAGACACCACTTTGTGACAGAGGCAAGTTTCTTAACCTCTCCGTACCTTCGTCAAAAGGGATGAAATTAGTGCCTACATCTGCCGTTGTTGTGGGGATTACCTGGGATCACGCACAAAGCTCTTAGAATGGCATCGGGCATGTGGGGCCTGGCCAACAGCCTGGGTTCACAAGAGGGGCAGGGTTTGGAGTATGGACAGCAGCCAGGGTGGAGGAAGTATTGCCTGGCCCCTCACCAGCATGGGCTTCGGAGGAGCCTGGCCCTATCGTCCGTGGTGCCAGCTCAGGACCCGGAAAACAAAGAGTGTGCGTACTCCCAGGTGCCCCACCCAGATGGGGCTGGCATGCAGTCCGTGGAGGAGAGGGAGGGTGGGGAATGGTGAAAGCACAGTGACAGAGTCTGTGATGGGGTTCCACCACGGAATCCCCGGACAGAAGGGCAAGGAGGGTCTTCCATGTTTGGAGGCCTTCCCTGTCTCTCTCCAAGGGCATGTGTCTATCTGTCCATCCATCCATCCATCCATCCATCCATTCATCCATCCACCCATTCATCCACCAGTGTCTTAACTGAGGAGTTACTAGAGACACAGCCTTACACCTGAGCAAAAGTGGTGGGAAGCACAGTTCTGCCCTCACAGGCCATACCATCTAGCTGGAGACACAAGACAAAAACCCAGCAAAAGAAAACACTCAAGTCACCCTGTGATTAGGTGCTACAAAGCCTGGTCAAAAGGACATGCTGTGGGGATCTTCCCCAGAAAAGGGAGCTCAGAGTGGGTTGACGTGGGTGGGGAGGTCTACCTGGAAGGGGAAAGCGTAGAGCTACCTGTGAAAGATAGATATTTAGAAAGAGCAGAGGCAGGAAGGAAAGTTGGAGTGGAAGGGATGATGTGAGCAAAGGTGCAGGGACAGGAACGGATGTGGGATCCTGTGTGTGTGTGTGTGTGTGTGTGTGTGTGTGTGTGTGAGCATGTGGCCTCTGGGAAGCTGAATGCCTGGGGGGACAGGACATGCAGCTGGGGCTGGACCGCAAGCCAAGGAAAGTGGCTCAGACTTTACAGGAAGGAACCCAGAGGCGATGTTTGTAACAAAAGACTTTCCCCTGGACAGCGGCGACACCAGCTCTGGGACTGAGAACTGGGTTGCCATCTGGTTCTGGTTCTCCCTGTTCAGAGGGCAGGATGGGGACTTCTTCAGGAGACAGAGACAGCCCCCAAGCTGCCGTGGCCCTGAGTGCAGAGGTGCGTTGTTTTGTGTGTGTGCGTTGTGTGTGTGTGTGCGTGTGTGACAGACACCGGGGGCCCACTGCTGAGCACACCTCCGGCTTGCTCCTTGGCTGTGGGCCCCGCACTCCCCAGCCCTGGTCTAATTTGGAGCCGAGGTTGGAAAGTTGGGAGCTTGGGCCAATGGCTTCCTGCTTCCCACGGAGGCCCAGGAGCCCGTCCAAGGCCCAGCTGTGCCTGTTCCTACCTCGGCCGCTGTGGGAAAGAATGCTCAGAGGAGGGCCCCGGGCCTCGCCCAGGCACCTGGCCCACCTGCACAGCCTGGGAGGGCAGGGGCTCTCGGAGCCTGCATGGTCACCTGAGACAGCGAGAGAACCGTCTCCCAGGCTTTCCAGAACTCTGTATCACAAACGCGTGAACACTGTACACTCAGATGTGCCCGGCTCCTCGACAGCTGCTTGATGTTGTTCCCGGGGCAGGTGCCCTAGGCCCCTTTTACAGATGAGGCTCAGACAGCTTAAGTAACTTGCCTGGTGCCATACGGCTAGCAACGAGGAAGCAAGACCGCAGACTCAGGGTTGTCTGTGCCCACAGTAACCACTTGCACCCTCCAGCCATCTCTAGTTTCTTACAACCTTCCACGGCCTGGGGAGGGCTGGCTTGTCCAGAAAGCCTACTGATTTTTGACCTCCAGTGGCCCCGGGTGCCCCAGTTTGGCCCCAACACCTAGTACTGCCCTACCTGGAGCTGCCTGACGGAATTCCCTGTGATCACTGATGGGAATGGCATCTGCAGTGCCCCGTATGGTGGCCACTGAGGCTGTCGAGCTCTTAGGAGCTGCCTGATGTGATCCAAGAGCTAATTACTGTTATTTTTTGACCACGCCATATAGTTCATGGGATTCTAGTTCCCTGACCCGGAATTGAACCCAGGCCCTGGCATTGAAAGCCCATAAGCCTAGCCACTAGGGGACTCCCCAAGAACTAAAATTTTAACCTTGAAAAAGTGAAAGTGTTAGCCACTCAGTCGTGTCCAGATCTTTGCGACCCCACGGACTGTAGCCCGCCAGGCTCCTCTCTCTGTGGGATTCTCCAGGCAAGAATGCTGGAGTTGGTTGCCATGTCCTTTTCCAGGGAATCTTCTGAACCCAGGGATCAAAGCTGGGTCTCCCAGATTGCAGGCAGATTCTTTACCATTTGAGCAATCTAATTAAAATTAAAGACACCAAGCTGGACCACCCAGTGTGGGGTTCACGAGACCTGGGGGACAGCAGCCCTCTCTGTGCCTCAGTTTCCTTGACTGAAAAAAATCAGGGTGCTAGACTGGGCCCCACGTGACTTCTGCCCAGAGGCTTCCAGCTCCAGGCTCCAGGCAGGCCTGGGTCCTCCTTGCTGCGGGAGGGGCAGCCTGGGAGCTCCAAAACCGGCTTCCCGCTCCAGCCCTCCCCCAACCAGCCTTCCTGTCAGCACCGAACCTGCTCTCTCTCCTCTGGGTCAGCCTGGCTCCAGTACAGCAGAGTCACCATTCAGCCGGACAGCCAAGACAGCTCCCAGCGGGCCAGCCCTGGGCCACCTCCTCCAGCCTCTGCGTGTAGTGACGTCACCAACAAGTCCCGGGAGGCCCTGGAGCAGGCGGGAGCCCTTGGACCCCAGGGCATGGTGGGAAATGGGAGGGGGGATGGAGGGAGGGGTCAGGCCACCCCACCCCGAGTGAGGCCTTCCTCTCCAAAGGTGGGAGGGAGAGGCGTACTACAATGATTGCTACTGCTCTTGTTATTATCACTAATACCACAGCTGGCAAGAATGTCATGTGTTTTCAAGCATTCACATTACGCCAGGTACCAAACTAAGCTCGTGACACACATCAGCTCATCTTACCCTCATGGCACTCCTGTGTGTGGGTAGGTTCTCTTATTTCTCCCACTTTACAGAAGAGAAATGGAGGATCAGAGAGGGCATGTCACTTGCCCAAGGTAACACAGCCTGCGAGCCCAAGTGGCCTTAGTCTAGCACTCAGATCATTCAGCATCTTGTGGTTGATAAAATTCAGCCAGATAAGATAGTTAGGAGTAGGTGGGAAGAGGAAAGAAAAACGAAGACACAGGGCCAGAAATACCAAAAGGACACCAAGTTCTAGACACTGTTATCACAGCCTCAGCTCGGTGTGAGCACAGCCGTGAGGAAGAGGAAGCCCAACGTGACCTGTGGTGAGCGTCCACGACTGCCTGCGCTTGGAGGCATGGTGGTTTCTGATCCCCATGGCCCCTCGTCCGGTGCCCAGGCCACGTGCCCCGCTGCTTCTTGGAGGCTCTGCGGCTGAAGTGAGCCTTCAGGGCTCCGCGGCGCCAGGACGGCCCGGCTGCCTCTGGGGCCGACTGACAGTCTCCACAGAGGCTGCTCCTCTCAGGGAAGCGTTCCTAAGTTCAGGGGGCTGTGGCGCTGGGCTGACCTGTCCTAGGCTCTGCCTCCCTCTCTGCCTTTTCCCTCCTTTCCCTCCTCGGTGCCCGGCCCGGTGCTGATTCCCGACACCCTCAGCCCAGCCCCCCACAGCACCCTCTCTTTCCCTTTGTAGCTCTGGCTGTTAATACCTGCGCTGCTTCCTCCCCTCCACTGCAGGCTCCGTGAGGCAGGAACTGTGATGTCGCTCCAGGCCTCGCACAGGGCTGGGCACCGCTGGCGTTTGCTGAGTGAGTGGGCACAGAGCCCTGACGACTGGCAACCGGGCTAAGGGCTGCCGGCTGGCTCCGAGGGACTGGCCCGAGCTGTGCTGTGATCCTGAGTCGTCCCGCAGGCAGATCGTGGGTCTCTGCCCTCCCCTCCTTCCCCTCCCCTCCAGTAAAGCCCAGTGGAAAATGCCACTTCCTTCAGGAGGTCTTCCCTGATAATTACAGATGGGTTAGAATCCTGTGGACAGGGGAGCCTGGCAGGCTACAGTCCATGGGGTCACAAAGAGTTGGACACACTGAGTGACTACCACACACACACACAGACACACACACAGACACACTGCAAGTGTGGGTGTTAGTTTGTGTAAAACACAAGAGGGCTTGAGCAGTCTCGATGGGCAGAGTCCACCCTCGTGACCTGGTACATTTTCTGTCCGCTGACGAGGATGGCCTGGCATCATCCCGGCAAGTGTGTCTATTTCCACCCCCACCTGGCTACAGCATCTCACCACCTCCTTTGCCGTGTCTCCTGTGGGCCCAACCCTGAGAACAAGGTCGCGTGTGAGCCCAGAACTAACATCTGGGCACAGTTTGACGTGCTCTGGGCTTCCTTGGTGGCTCAGACGGGAGAGAAACTGCCTGCAATGCAGGAGACCTGGGTTCAGTCCCTGGGTCGGGAAGATCCCCTGGAGAAGGGAATGGCAACCCACTCGAGTACTCTTGCCTGGAGGATCCCATGGACAGAGGAGCCTGGCGGGCTCCAGTCCATGGTGTCTCAAAGAGTCAGACATGACTGAGTGACCAGCACTTTCACTATTTTCCTCCTGATGTGCTTCAGACACATTATTTCAAGCACCATTCTAAGAAGAACGTTCTATCGTTACCCCCATTGTCCAGACGGGGAAATTGAGGCACAAGAGCTCACGTTGCTAGCCCAGTGGCAGAGCTCAGAGTTGAACTGGGAGTCGGCTCACTCCCAAGCCTTTCCCATTTTTCCATCACCCTCTTCTGGTCTTCCTGTGCCCCACCCCCGCAAGCCCCCACCCCTGCCTAACGCCCCTGCTTGGAAGCCTCCCTCAGCCCAGACGTCTCCCTCCCAATCTGTCTCTGAACCCTCCCTCAGCATCCAAGTCCAGGCGGAGGCCTGGCTCACTCTGGTGGCCTTCCCTGTCCACCTCCGTGCCCCCTCCCTGCAGAGGGGCTAGCTAGCTCCCTCTTCAAGGTCCCCTTGCCCTCCTGGTGTGAACAGGGGGAACACCCGGCCTGCTTGACCATCTCATACTCAATGACTGTCCCAGGTGTACTGGCCAGGCACGCCCTCCTAGGAAGAGGACTACAGGGGACTGGCCCCTCCTCGAAGGCCCTCCTGAGTGTTTAGCCAGGGTGGCCCTCAGGCCTGAAGCAGACTTACAGTCACGGTCGTCTCCACTCTGCTTCCAGAACCTCAGTGCTTAGTGACACAGGGCCCAGTCCTGGAGCCCACGGCCGGGGTGGGGCGGTGCTCGCCCACCTTCCCTGCAGCTGCTCTTTCCTGTGATTGATTCCCTGCAGCAGCTCCACTGTCCTCAGCAAGAATGTGCCAGCGCCTCTTCGGTGCCAGGACTTGAGCTAAGTCCTGGAGACGGTGGAGGACAGGGAAGCCTTGGCGTGCTGCAGTCCATGGGGTCGCCAAGAGCTGGACATGACTTGGCGACTGAACGACAATTATGTGCCAGGCCCTGGGGCTTGCTGCGTTGAGTAAGACAGGACTCATCCAGGATAAAGCCAAGTGATAAACTGGGCTAAGAGCTCTGAAGAAAGGGATAAGGATGCTGAAGTGGAGAAAGGGAGGGCTCTTGAGGAAGAGAGGACTAAAGGAGAACCTGAGGGCAGATGCAAAGACTGGGGCAGGGCTGTGGGCTGGGGAGGGGGAAAGGGGAAGAAGGGGAGGGGGAGGGGGAGGGGGCTGTGGCTGGAACAGAGACCAAGCCTTCCCAGTGGCAGGCCACAGGGACACTCCCGGAAGAACTCCTAAGCACAGGGGAGGACCACGTGGGTGTTGGCACACAGGCCTTCAGGGAAGCTGTGTCCCCTGCTGTTTGGAGGTGGGTTGGGGGAGGGCACACAGGAGGAAGGAGCGCCTGAGGAAGGCAGGGCAGTGGGTCCCAGCACCCGGTCGCCCCCAGCGCAGCTGTGACGATGCTTCATTTGCAGCTGCTTGGCCTCTCCCACCTCTCCTCACTCCCTCACTGGTCTCTTCTCCCAAATAAGCTCCCTGGGCTCAGTCCTCTCCTCAGATCTGCTACTGGAGGATTCAGAACCAAGACCTCCATCTCTCTCTGCCCCCCTCCCCACCTGCCCACCACGATTTCTGCCTGGCACCCGACACACAGTGGTGGCTCCACCCAGACGTGCCATGAGCCAGCAAGGGGGTGAACCGTGTCCCCTGAATCCCGAGGGGCCTGCCCTTGGCATCGCGGGGCCCTGTGGACTTCCCAGGTGCCCTCTCCTGCTTGTGGTGGGGGCCGGGGCACTCCTGGCTCTTAAGCTTGAATTCTTTGGCTTGGCAGGCGCAGCCTCCTCTAATCAGGAGCCTGCCTCTGCCTAATTAAATCAGACCTGACCACAGCCCAGCTCCCACTTCTCCAGCTATTCCGAGCGGGCCAGCAGCTGGTTCCCCCTCCCTGTCCCTCAGCCAGGCCCCGATTTAAGTCTCCACAAGGACCTCCAGGTGTCCTTCTGCACCAGCACTCAGGAAGCTCTGGAAATCAGCTGGGAGTTTCTGAGCGATGGAAAAAACACTGGGCTCTGGGTCAAAAACCCTGGTGCCAATCCAGTTTCTCTGGGTGACCTCAGGCAAGCCACACCCCCCTCTGGGCTGCAGAACCTGTCAGTGCAACGTGGGGGCCGGGCCAGAGGGTGTCGGTGTTACACTGGGCTCTGAAGGCTGGGACTGCGGGCAACCTTCTCCTCCTGCCTCTCTGCGGATGCAGCCGGGGACGTCCAAGCAGCCTCTCCCATGCTGGCTGCATGCATGGAGAGTCAGGAGGGGCCTCACCCAACAGCCTGTGTAGAGAGAGCCTCTGGCCATGTGTCCTGGGTTGGGGGCTGGGAGTTCACAATGACTTAGGATTTAAGCTATGGTTTTTCTAGTAGTCATACATGGATGTGGGAGTTGGACCATAAAGAAGGCTGAGTGCCAAAAATTGATGCTTTCAAACTGTGGTGCTAAAGAAGACTCTTGAGAGTCCCTTGGACTGCAAGGAGATTGAACCAGTCAATCCTAAAGGAAATCAACCCTGAATATTCATCGGAAGGACTGATGCTGAAGCTCCAATACTTTGGACACCTGATGCGAAGAACTGACTCACTGGAAAAGACCCTGATGCTGCTAAACACTGAAGGCAGGAGGAGAAGGGGGACGAGATGGTTGGATGGCATCACTGACTCAATGAACATGAGTTTGAGCAAACTCTGGGAGTTGGTGAAGGACAGGAAAGCCTGGCGTGTTGTGGTACATGGGGTCACAAAGAGTCGGACACGACTGAGCGATTGAACAACAACGTGACAACCGGGCGGCTGGCTGGAGAGGCTTAGTCAGGGACTAGGGCCACAGCTACTGCCCTCAAGGTCAAAGTCAAGCCTCAGTTTGGTTGGGGGAAAGGAGACCTGCTTTTTGGATGCTCCCAGAGCCAGCCTCACTGTGACCACCCTGAAAGGGGAGCCGGGCAGCACCCCTCCTCTGAGGTCTGACCCCACAGCAGGAGGCCCTCAGTGGACACGGGCTGGACTGGCCCTGGCACTCCTGAGCCTTGCAGCTTCTCACCTGGGGAGAAGCCTGGAGTCCCCTTAAAGAGTCCCCAGGTGGGGAAAGTGCCCTCAACGGTACCTTCAGGGGCTCCCCACCCTGTGCCCACAGCAACCGTGAGTGCTGACTCTATTATTCATTCCTATGGTTGGATGAAAGGTCTCACCTTGCAATTTGGAAATTGTCGCATGGCCACCGCCCCTGTGTGGTTGTGGGGGGCAGACCTGGAGTGGGGAAGGATTTGGATTCAGCCTCTGATGCTTACTGGCTGAGAAATAACTCAACCAGTCTGAGCCTAAGATTTCTCATCTACAAAAAGGAGGCATGAACCTCACAGGATTATTGCTTGCTTCCTTGGCTTTAGTCATTTCCAACTCTTTGCAACCCTATGGGCTGTAGCCTGCGAGGCTCCTCTGTCCATGGGATTCTCCAGGCAAGAATACTAGAGTGGGTAGACATTTCCTACTTCCCAACCCAGGGGTCGAACCCACTTGTCTTTGTCTCCTGCATTGGAAGGCGGTTTCTTTACCACTAGCGTCATAGATGGTTAAACAAGGTAGACCAAGCGTAAACGTCCGGAACAGCTTCAGGGGTCTGAAAACGCCAGCCTGGATGGGGGTTGGTGTAATATCCAGTGCCGCCACAAGAGGGAGCCAGACACACACAGATCCCGTGAACTAAGGCACTTGAGCGACTGAACTGAACTGAACTGAAGGTACTGTAAGTGACCCAGTTATAGAGGTGCCTAAACTCCAACCTACCATAAGACCCAACTTACAGGGCCTGTGACAGGGGGGCGGGTCACGTGATCTCCAGAATGCCTGCCTCTTTCACATCTGACTTACTGTGATTGTCTTCCCTTCTCACAGCTCTTAGCTCCCACTCCAGACCCTAGTGGTTATATGCTTGGGCTATTACAATAGCCAACTGGTTTTCATAAGATCACACAATGTCAGAGCCAGGAGGGATCCCTGAGACCCCCACATTCTGCCCCTCATCTGATGCCGAAGCGTAGAAGGGGTTAACGATTGCCCCAAATCACCAGCTGGACACTGCGTGGCCCAGGCCCATCTCCTCTGGCCCAGCTCAAGCCAACACTCTCATGTCCAGGCAGACAGACTTTCTTTCAGTTCCTTGAAATGGCCCCAGTCCTGGCTCCTGGGCTCGGTCTGCCGCCTCCCACAGCAGCGAGTCAGGCCTCTCCCCTCAGACCACGAGGCTCCCCAGGGGCAGGGCCTGGCCTCGCCCACTTCCGTGGCTTTGTGCCTCACACCAAGAAGATGATGAAAAATGCTTGAATGAACCAATGCTTCCTGCCTGGCCTACAGGGCTGATGACCTGGGTCCGAGGCTAAGCTCTGCCATGGACTCCCTGTGGAGGGGCAGCTAGCTGGCCAGGAGGCTGGCTATAATGCAGGGGCAGCAATTGCAAGGCAAGGGCACCAAGAGTCCCCCGCACAGGACATAATAGCAAAGCAGACCTCAGGGGCTTGGTGGGGGGTGCACCCCTCCAGCTGGGGCCTCCAAGGGTGCCGTCACCCTGAGAAGGAGTGGGCACATGGGGCCTGGGCATCTGCACACAAGACCCCTCCTCCCGGGGTTGAAGTTTCAGGGAAACAAAGCAAGCACAAGCCTGAGAAAATAACGGGGACCCCGCCCCCTCCCCATACTAGGATACCCTTCCCCAGCCGGCGCCTCCTGTCCATCCTGGCTTTGAGAGCTGAAAGTCCTGTGCCAGGACTGATCACCGAGCAACCCTCCCCTCCTGGCCGTGGACCTCCCACGCCCTTGCTCTGAGCTGGCTGGTTTAGAGCCGGCCTCCCTCCTGCTCGCCCACCCAGCATGACAGACACACCCTCAGAGAAGTCCTGGTTTCCCAGAGCCGATGCCCCTTTCAAGTGGGCTGGACACAACTTCCCGCGGGCCTCTTCCTCCCACCTGCCCACCCAGGTTAAAGGCGGGGCGTGGGCAGGGGCTCCTCACACAAAGTTCGGTGCTGTTCCAGCCCCTGGCCTCCTGGGGACCCACAGTCCCCTGTTCCAGCTGGCCCTCTCGCCCATCAACATTAACAGGCTGTCTGTGCAGCTGCCAGTGGCAAAGAGGCCGGGAGGACAGAGTGGCCCGTGTCCCCAGCCAGACGGGGGCTGTCCCACTGCTGGGGGTCTGACCAGGATTCAGCAGAGCTGGGCACTGGTGGGTGGACTACCCACTCTAACCCCTAAGCCACTCGTCCCTTAGGCAGCGTCAAGAGCATGGGTGCCTCAGAGGTCCTGGTAGCCACGGGGGGCCTGGTGGTGGAGGGGCAGCCTCACTTCACGGTCAGCACGAACCTTGGAGAGAACTCCCGGAGCTAAAAGGTGCTCGGGAGAAGCCAGCCCAGCTCCCGCCTTCAGCAGGAGTCCTCTAGTCTTCTCTGAGCAGCCACTGCACACCCAGGAGGGGTGAAGAGGGAAGGGGGAGAAGAAGCCAAAGTTCCCGTGGACAGAGCATCTGTGACGCCAGGCACCCCTAAGGCATCAGAGCCCATGAACCTCACGGCTGTCGTCCCAAGAGGGTCCTGGCCTCATTTACAGAGATCTGAGAGGTGAAGGGACTCATTCAAGGCCACAGGCAGAGCTGGTGTTCTGGCTGTTGTCTCCGAGTTAGTTTAACTCAATTCAAAATTTTCACCTAGTGGTAGCCTTGAGCCCTGAGTTTGTCAGCCTGCCTGGTCCCTGGCACATAGTAGGTGCTCAGTGAACACCTGGGGGTGAAGGCTGAGGAAGAGGTGCTCTCCAGGGCTCTCCCCAGGACCTTCTGTTTGCTCCCAGGGAGCAGGAAGGGAGGGAAGAAAAGGGTAACCTGACTCAGCACGTACCAAGCGCCCCGGGTGTGTGTGCTCAGTGGCTTCAGCCATGTCTGACTCTTGGTGACCCATGGACCGTACCGCCAGGCTCCTCTGTCCAAGGGATTCTCCAGGCAAGAATACTGGAGGGGGCTGCCATGCTCACCCCTACGGGATCTTCCCAATCCGGGGTTCGAACCTGTGTCTCTTATGTCTCCTGCATTGGCAGGCAGGTTGTTTACCACTAGCGCCACCTGGGAAGCCCAAATGCTCCATAAACACATCTTCTATTTCCTTCTAGCACCAAGCAGGTAGGTTTGACTATGGAGAAGGTCACAGTGGTCTCAGCGGAAGCCTGGATCCTGAGATCGGGAGTCAGGCTCCCAAGCAAGGCTGATCTAGAGTTTGACCAGGATTGAGGTAGTGGGGGCTCCTCCCATTCACAGGGCCATCCTGGCTGCTCGGCCACCCACATGCTCCATCTTCCTGCTGGGTCCTGAGGCAGGGCTGGCAAAGCCCCCTCTGCCCTGTCCACTGCTTTCCCCCGAGGAGGCAGCCCAGCCTGCATCCCCTTCGGAATGGAGAGGGAGGCTGGGAGGCCTTTTCTGGGGTCTTAACTCACACCACCGCAGCCCCGGAGTGGCTCTGTCCTCTGCCCAGGGCCTCCAATCCTGGAAGCCTCGCTCAGCGCCCTCCACTTCAGCACCTGGGCCACCTTCACGAGGCCGGGGCCCAGACCCCAACCTAGCACGCGGCCCAGATCAAGTAGGACAGGCTCCCTCCCTTGCCAGCCTGCAGGGCCAGGGACATGTGGCTGTGGCAGGGGGGTGGACCCCGGACCAGATGGAGGCCAGCCACTGGGACAGGCTGGGGCAGGGACGGAAGGTCCCTACGAACATTGGGCCATTGTTTCAGGCCACAACAGAGGGTGGCTCTGTGGCCCTGGGGCTGAGGAACAAAAACCTGTTTAGCAAGGCCCTGTTCCTCCCATGCAATCTCAAGAATTTAACCAGGGTCTTGCTGGCTTCAGCAGTAGAAAAAGGGCTGAGGGGACAGGACCAAGCCTAGAACTGAGATGGGTGGCAGGGACCAGAAGACCCTGTCACTGTGTGAGCCCACTGTGTGCCGCTGGGGTGTGGGGGTTCCTAAGGGCTCCTAGGCCGATGGGCTGGCAGTAGGCCCATGAGTGGGAGGTGATGAGAGGGGGCCCCAGCCCTGGCCTCTGTTCTCTCTGTGACATGGGGGCCAAACGTGTGCATGCCACCTGCCCACGGGCTCAGGCTGAGCACAGAGGGCCACCACTGTCAGAGCAAGAGGAGGCCTCACCCCTACAAGTGGCAGACCTATTCTGGGGGTGGGGGGCAATTCTCTTGCTGCAGTTCCCCCGACCCAGGGCTACCACCATGACAACGGTGAGCCTGGCCTTGGGTGGTGCCAGGCCTGTTCTGGCACTTTCCATGTGCCATCCTCCCCAAGGCCCTTGGGGGCAGGCACTGTCATTACTCACACTGGACAGATAAGGAAACTGAGGCACAGAGGGGCCAGGGAAACCAGACCTCCCAGCTCCAGAGGGTTGGGGAGTGCAGTTCACTCTGCAGCCTGGACAGTGGGCAGTGCAAGCTTCACCTTGTTAATCAGTCCTGACCTGGGTTCAGTCAACATTTACCAGGGGCCAGGCCCTGCGGAGGGTGGGGGTGGGCAGCCAGAGAATGTGGGTCCCCGTGGCGGGGAGAGACCATAAACAACGTGGTGTGGCTCGTGCCACAGCCAAGGGCTACGGGCTTTTGCTGGGGAGCAGGGGGCTTCCTGGAATGTCTGAGGGCTGAGAAGGACTGGGGCTGGGGTGGGTGGGAAGAGGGGTCGGGAGTGCCCTATGCCGAGGGGGAGGCTGGGCCTGGGCTTGGGGGCTGGGACGGCAGGCTGCACCCCTGTGTGGGCAGCTAAGGATGAGGGTGGGGCCTGTGGGCCAGGAGGTGGGAGAGATGGGAAGGCTGGTCTCAGGCCCTCGGGCCTCATGGGGCTGCCCCCCTCCCACCCCCATTCTCTGAGGGATATGCAACATGCTGGAGTCTGAGGACATCGCTGGAGTCTGAGGACATCGCCGCTAGGCGGCCCTTTGAGAACCTTAGGTTCGCTGTTTCAGTAATGGGAATCGAAACTTGAACAAAAAGAGGCCTTTGCAAGGTCACGGGTCTTTGACTGGGTCGGGAGTCCAGCCCGGGAGCCTGGACTCCCATTTCCATCACTGACACCACGGGAATCAGAGCTGAGGGACTGGCTGCCCGGAGGCTCCCCGGGGAAGCCAGGCCAGAGGACGCCTGCCTCCCTGGCCCACTGGCTCAGCACAGGGGTCTTGGGTGCTCAAACATGGCTAAGCCAGGGACAGCTGAGCCGGCAGATGTGGCCCCAGGCCCGGGTGGCCACGTGCACAGCCCAGTGGGTCATCTTAGGTCCTGGGGTGTGGCCTGCCTGGGGCCAGGCTCACCTGGTTGTCAGAGTCCACCCAGGACTCGCCCTGAGCTGAATCCCCTTGCGTTCTAGGGGTGTGTCCTTATCCCCCTCCTTCCAGATCTGGTGACCAGGGCCTCTCCCCACCCAAGCCAGCTACGTGGCTGCCCCAGAATCCACACAGGAGGTGGGGGGTCACAGCACCCCCAGCTTCTCTTGCCAGCCCCCCTGCCAGGTGGGTGACCTCCAGGGAGTCACGGAAGTTCTCCATGCAGTCACGTCACAGCCTACCGCCTGTGGGGGACTAACACGGAGCCTGAGTGACACCACTCACCTGTCCTGCACGTCTCCTGCACACCTGCTCTGGGCACTGGCAATACCGTGATCTGACCGGTCCTGCTCTACCAGCCTGACAATAACGCGGGGAGGGAGCAGGGCGTGTGGGAGGCAGTGATACATTTTCTGCAGGAAGATGAAGTCAGGACAGGGAAGCCAGTGCTGGGGATTTTAAGCAGGAAAGCCAGGAGTGGCCTTGCTGGGCAGCTGTTTGAGTCAATATTGCAAGGAGGTGTGGGACCAGGCTGGGGGATCTCCTGGGGAGGGGCTGAGTATTCCAGGCGGAGGGGAGACCAGTGTGAAGCCCCCATGGCAGAACACAGCTGGAGGGTGTGAGAAGGGGCAGGAGGTGTGGCTGGAGCAGAGCCAGCTGGCAGAGGCAGCAGGTGCCACCAGGGGCAAGGGGGGAGCTGGCGGAAGGGCCTTGACTCTGAGCAACACCAGAGGCGTGGAGGAAAGTGACAGAAGAGGGACATGATCTGATGTGCATTTTTAAGTGGTCGTTCCATCCTCTGTGTTGAAAATGGACCATGGAGGGCAAAGGCAGAAACAAGAGAACAGTCAGGCCAGAATCCAGGGGAGGTAAGGCTTGCCCCTCCCTGCCCCCAGGGTAGCAGCTGGGGAGACGGTGAGGTGAGAGGTGGTCAGGGTTTGGGTGTATGCCGAAGGTGGTGCCTGAAGGATGTGGTGACGGGTTGGATGCAGGGGTGTGAATCCAGAATAATGCCAGGATCCGGGGCCTGAGTCAGAGCCCTCCAGAAGAGGTCAGTGCTGCTGAAGGACTGGCTAGCCAGTAGTTAGAGGAGAGGAGGGCAGGGCACTGGAGCAACCTTTGCATTCTTAAGCAGCCATATAAGAAGGCAGAAACACCATGGCCGCCAGTGCCAGGCTCACCAAACATCTCTATAAAGAAACCCCTTTCTGTGCGGGGCCCATGGTCTACAGCAAAGGCTGGCAGCCCAGAGGTGGGCCCCGCTCTCCACCCACAGAAGCCAGCGAGCGGCCTGGGATCAAAGCCGAAGGGCTGGGGCCTGTTGCCCACCTCCCCCACCGAGCTGGGCTGTTTTGCAACCTTGTCTTCCTCACAAGATGGAAAGGGCCACAGTCCCCCACCCCAGCCCCCTGAGCGCTGAGGTCCCGCAGCAGCACACTTGAAAGAGGCCGGGGTTATCTGCAAAATTCCAATTAAATCCACAGGCTTTGATAATTTGATAAGCCACTCCACAGTCGCCCCAGAGTCAAAATACGCTGTTACTCGATCCGTGTTTATGTTTCAGGATGGAGGGGGGAGGTGTGTGGTGGTCTGGGACGGTGCACGCAGTCCTGAGAGGGAGGGATGCAAGCACTTGGCTGGCAGATCGTCAGCGCGGGTCCCCCTTGGGTCTGAGCTACGCTCTGCATGGAACACAGGTCTCTCTTCGCAGGTCCTGGAGGCCGAGAGGGGCCAGGGTGGAGGAAACCTTTGGAACTCTGGGGCCACAGCCAAACCCACCTCCCGACCCTCAGGCCTGTGTCGTGCTGGAGTGGTTCTGTTTTCAGGCCCTCTCTTGCCAGACGAGATGTAAACTGGCCCAGGTGGCCGGTACCACCTCAAGAAGAGGCAGATAACCCATTGCCATGGAAACTTGGAGACTAAATTGCTTTATGACTCCTCCCTGCAAAAGCCAGGCTGTGATCTGCAGAGGTGGAGTGCGCAAGGAGCCACGTTCCATTCTGTTCCACAACCTCCCATCCATGGGCCAGTAGCACTGGCCGGGTTATCTCAGTACACGTGTCCTCTCGGTAAGCCCCTGGACTGCCCCAGGAGTCCGGCATTCTTGCTTTTCAGGGTTAGAAACACAGAGAGGCTGGGCAAATGATCTGAGATCACAGAGACTTGAGTGGTGGGTATGGACCCCACAGCCTGCCCCGCAAAGCCACGCCTGTGGCCTCACCAACACCTGTCTCCCTAAGCCTGGTTTCCACCATTCCTTGAGGGCCTTCCAGGGATGGGCAAAAGGCTAACCTACTACCATTGGTCCATTTCCCTGGTGGCTCAGTGGTAAAGAATCCAGCTGTAATGCAGGAGTTACAGGAGACGCAGGTTCGATCCCTGGGTTGGGAAGATCCCCTGGAGGAGGGCGTGGCAACCCACTCCATTATTCTTGCCTGGAGAATCCCATGGAGAGAGGAGCCTGGAGGGCTATAGTCCATGGGGTTGCAAAGAGTAGGACTCCGAGAAGGGCCATGTTGGCCCTGCCATTAGTCTACAGGGGAAATAAGACCAACTTATTTAGCTGACTGCTGGAGAGTGGGTGTAGGGTCGCCAATCGAAGGCAGGGTCAGCTGATTTTATGGCAATGCACCTGCTACTTCACCCATCCAGTGACAGTCCCCCTGGGCACACGATCATCTGTGACTCCAAGGATCAACCCACCTGGGGAGGGACATCTCCTCTCTCCCCGTGGGAGGAAGGAGAACAAGAGGCTCTGAGAGGCCAGCACAACTGGGGAGTGGCGGGGCCAGGTGGACCCGGGGGTGCTGTGGCCTAGGATGGAGTCTGGGCGTGTGTGTGAGATTCCAGCACGACCTAGTGGGTCATCTTGACCACCTGGCCCAGGGTATCCTGCTTCCAGAGAAGAAAAAAGACCCGCTTGGTTCCCTATTTCTCCCCAGCATGGAACATCGACCATCTCGGAACCATGAGGAATCAAAAGATTTTAGTTCAAGTCTCATGCCTGTCCCATACCCAGCTAGCTGTATGGCTTCCGGAAAATGCACCTAAGCTCATGAGCCTCAGTTTCCTCCTCTGCAAACTGGGCTACCTTGTGTGCATGCTAAGTCGCTCAGTCACGTCCGCCTCTTTTCAACTCTGTGGACTGTAGCCTGCCAGGCTCCTCTGTCCATGGGATTCTCTAGGTAAGAATACTGGAGTGTGTTGCCCTGCCCTACTCCAGGGGATCTTCCCGATCCAGGGATCAAACCCAGGTCTCCTGCATTGCAGGCAATTCTTTACTGCTGAGCCACTAGGGAAGCCCCTAGGCTCCTTAGGTCTATTGTAAAATGCTACAGGTAAAAGCCATTTGGTAAATACTCTGCACGCACTCGTTGTTTTTGATAATAATTATAGGGTCTGTTGCCAGATCCTATAATATAGGACCGCTGGGTTACTCGGCGGGTGAGGTTTGCCTGGGCAGCACATGTCCTCCTGGTTCTACATGTCAGTTGGGCGCTTGGTAGTGTCAACAAATAAGAGCAATGGCTGCTAATCCCATGTCTGAACGGCACGACCTTATATTTTGTTATCTCATCTGCTTCTGACAATAAGCTATGAACCAGAAAGAGTTTGCACGGAAACCTGCTCCCCAGATGGAGAGACACCCGCCCTTGCCAGGTCTGGGGTCAGAGAAACGAGGAACAAGCCCTGGGCGCAGGAGTCTGGGGACTGCTGCTCTTCCTTCCTTTGGTCCATGTTTAGCCCCGTTGGCCTGGCCAGCACGCCCTCTACTGTATCCCCACGTCTGGAGCCTCTCCAGGCTGGCCTCAGCATTAGCTTCACAGGAGAGGCTTGAGTTAGCACTTACTCTCTGGGGGGGTTGACATCCTCCGGTCGGGCCTCAAAGAACCGAAAGACTTCATCACACTGTGAAATATGGGGTGGTAGCCGGACAAGGGCCTGTGGAAAGATGGGAAGAAAGGGCATTAGGCCTGATGACACTGGGAGCAGGGAAACCAAAAGCTAGGTCAGCTTGGGCCAACAGTGATGGGGGAAGCTTGAGGACTGTGCCGGGGAAGACATAGTGAACAGGTGCCACCAGCTACCCACCCACCACCCAACCAGACAACAATCAAGAAGTTAACTAATCAGCTAATTAATGAAACAACTCTCCCTCCATCTATCCATCCATCCCTCCCATCAACTAACCAACCATTCCATTAATGAACTAACCACACAGTCAACTAATAAACCCGGCCCAGTCCAGTGTGGAGTGTTTGGGGGGTGAAGGGTGAGGTCAGGCAAAGCCCTGCTTCTTGGTCCCTCATTTAGGATGGAGAGAAGACAGTCAAAGCAATCAACCTGTCAACCATCCAGCCAACAATTCAACCAACCAACCATCTAATTAGGCAGTTAACCAACTAAACAACTAGCCAACCATATGAAAAAGAAAAAAAAGGGAGGAGGCCATTAAACCCTAGGTCTCAGGGTCCTTGGGAATGTATTATTCTGCATGAACCCTGAAAGGGTTTTCTCTTGCCCACAACATAAGTCCAAAATCCTTAACTCCACAATCCAAGGCCTTTTCCCACCAGCCTCATCCCCCATACTAGCCACACCTCAGCCTCATCAGGTATACACAGCCTCTAAGTACTCACTGCACCATTAATTATTTAATGACAAGCTGGTCATTCTACCAAGGACAATAGGGTGCTATGACAGAGTCTGATCAGACCTGGGAAGATTAGGAAAGGAGGTGGTTTTAGGAAAGTCTCTTTGAAGCTGATTTCTGAGAGACAGGTAAGAACTGACTGGTCAAGGGACTTCCCTCATGGTGCAGTGCCTAAGACTCCACACTCCCAATGCAGGGACCAAGGTTCGATCCCTGGTCAGGGAACCAGTTGCATACCGCAACTAAGACCCAGTGCAGCAAAATAAACAATAAAAATACATAAATATTTAAAAATAAAATGATGAATTAAAAAGAATTGACTGGTCAAGGTGAGGGTCAGGGGACCAAGTACGGTGGCTCTAAGAGCTGCCAGAGGTTGGGTGTGGTATGGTCTAACAGGGCCTTCCTTAGGCCAAGCTGAATTGAGCCTGGAAGGAGCAGAATAAGCTGAAGGGTGTGGAAAGGCTTCTTAGAAGAGTGGGCAGGAGTTTGGCCTGAGGGGTGTGCAGGATTCGGGCAGGCGAGAGGAGGTGGGCATCCCCAGGAGGATAACTGTGCAGGCAGAAGTGAGGGGAGCTGTGAGCTTGTCGCTCAGGAGGGGTGCGAGCCCGCTGCTGGACAGTGAGGGACGAGGGTCAGAGGTGACCAGTTTCCTGCTGTGCACCAGCACAGATGCCACACCTTTTAGCCTGGACACCTGGACCGCTGCTAACCCGGCCCAGTCCAGTGGAGTGGGGGGTGGGGGGGATGTAGGGTGAGGCCAGGCAAAGCCCTGCTTTTGGGCCCCTCATTCAGTATGGAGAGAAGACACTGGGGTGATCCTTTAACACAGACAGACAGATGAGGTGAAAGTAGGGCTGGGGGACAGGGCCAGTCCTGAACTCTGGGCTAGAGCCAAGGGAAGAAAGACAGAAACCCTGGGCGACAGGAGTGTGAGGAAATGCTGATAAGGAGGCTCCGGAGCAGTGGCCAGCCAGATGGGAGCCTGTGCCTCCCCAGCCTCCCTGCCCTGGGGCTGCTTCAGGTGCAGTGACCTGACCCAGCAGCTCCCCTGTGCCAACCATGCTGGGCCTCCATGAGTGTGGCCACTGGGAACCTCATGATGGTCCTCACGAGGGCAGATCTCATTCCCGTGTTCCTGAGGAGGAGACTGAGAGTCAGGGAGGCCACGTGGCCTGCCCACACGTGGGAAAGACCTTGCTATAAAGGAAGTTCCATGCGGGCGGAGATTTTAGTCTGTTTTGTTGACGGCTGTGTGCCCAGATCCTAGAAGACAGCCTGGCACTCAGTTAGTATTTGTTCAAATGAATAAATGAATAAGGCTTTGGTGTGCAGCACCAACAGGACATAATACAGGGGCAAGGAAAGCACATGTGGTCTTAGGTGCATTGACAGAGGTATAGTGTTGAGGAAAAGGGATGTGATCGTTTACTTCTTCTCTGAGCTGCTCAGGTAGTGATTCAAGTGTGGCATGGAGCACAGTGGCCTTTCCGGATGCCACACCCACAGCTGGGCAAGAGGGGACAAGACCTGATCTTAGCAGGTAAGACACACTGCAATTCCCAGCTGTTCCTTCCAGAGCCTGCGGTTTTCCAAGAGTCTCTAACAGATCACATCCCCAAGACCAGGCAGGGGAAAACAAAAGAAAGAAAATTAACATTCAAAGAGCAACTACCACGTGTCAGGCACTACCGTAGGACTCTCCAATCATCCAACAAGCAGGGAGCCTTTTGGTGTATACCCGGGTGGTACAGGCATGAGCCAGACATAGCCCCTGCCCTCACAAGCAAAAATCTAGTGAAGCGGACCCCGTACAGTCCTGGAGGTACCCGTCACTGCTTCCATTTATGGTGGGGACACTGAGGCTCCAACTAGAGTAAGTGGCAGAATAAAGCCCTGTGCTCAGACACAGCCTGGGCGGACTTATCCCTACAGTGTCCAAGTTTTCATTTAACACACATGGTATGTGCTGCTTTGTTCCCCAGGAGAGAAGGGTAGAAGGAAAGAAAAACTGAGAAAGAGGACAGAGACAGAGAGACGGGGGCGAGGAGAGAAAGATGCAGACAGAGACAGAGATGGAGGGAGAGGCAGAGACAAAGAGAGACAGAGATGGAAAGAGAGAGAGAGAGAAGGAGAGAAAGGCAGAGACAAAGAAACAGACAGATGGAGAGATGGAGAGGGACAGGGAAACTGAGAGGCAGAGACAGGGAAACGGAACGCAGGCAGGTGCAGAGAGCAAGGGCTCCCGGTGGCAGGGAGGCAGGAGGGGTTCAGGAGGGAGCACTGATGGGCTGGGATGGGCAGGAGGGCGTTCCCAGGGACCCAGGCTGTGTGCAGAGTTGCTGCCAGTGTGACCTCCCTGACAGCAGAGGGAGGAGGCCAGGGCAGGCGCCCTCCCACTCGGGTGTAGAGCGGCCGCCTGGCTCCCCCAGCGGCAGCGGTGAACACAGGGGCTCTTCATACCGACGGAGACCAGCATTCTCAGGGCAGAGGACGCGTGGGCTGGAAGGGCCTCAGACAAAGAGGCCTTTCGGGCAAACCACTGCAGCATCTTTATTTAACAGAGAGCCCCGAAGGGAGCCACATTGAGGGCTCGTCCTGATTTCAGGCTGACAAGAGGCTCTTGGCTCAGAGCAGCTTCCATCAGAGACGCCGCCAAGCCCAGCTCTGGCCAAGATCATTTGGCAGGAGCGCTGGGTGCTGAGCAGTCAGTCCCCAAGGCCTGGGCTGGTGATGACAACCAGAGCGGGGAACCCCCAAACCTAGCTCTTCTCGCAGGAGCCCGTAGGGGCCAATCTGTGGGCACCTCAAGGGCATCACCCCTGGCTCAGACCTAAAATGCTGTCATTGGGCATTCAGCATGCACACCATGAGGTGGTCAAGTCAGGGACTCAGGGCTAGGCAGGCGTGAGTTTGAGTCCTAGCTCTTCTGTTCACAGGCTGTGTGATGCTGAATGCCTTGCTTGCCCTCTCTGGGCTCAGTACGATGGATCTCATAGGGTACCTGCCTATTAGAGGTTAAATGAGATCGTGGATATGAGGAGCCTAGCACAGTGCTTGGCACTGGATTGACAGTAAAATTTAGGGACTTCTGTGGTGGTCCTGGCTTCCCTGGTGGCTCAGACAATAAAGAATCTGCCTGCAATGCAGGAGTTCAGTTCAGTTCAGTTCAGTCGCTCAGTCATGTCCAACTCTTTGCAACCCCACGGACTACATGCAGCACTCCAGGCTTCCCTGTCCATCACTAACTTCCGGAGCTCACTCAAATTCATGTCCGTTGAGTCAGTGATGCCATCCAACCATCTCATCCTCTGTCATCCCCTTCTCCTCCCACCTTCAATCTTTCCCAGCATCAGGGGCTTTTCCAATGAGTCAGTTCTTCACATCAGGTGGCCAAAGTATTGGAGTTTCAGCTTCAGCATCAGTCCTTCCATTGAATATTCAGGACTGATTTCCTTTAGGATGGACTGGTTGGATCTCCTTGCAGTCCAAGGGACTCTCAAGAGTCTTCTCCAACACCACAGTTCAAAAGCATTAATTCTTTGGCACTCAGCTTTCTTTACGGGTTCAATCCCTGGGTTGGGAAGATTCCCTGGAGAAGGGAATGGCAACCCACTCCAGAATTTCATGAACAGAGGAGTCTGGTGGGCAATAGCCCATGGGGTCGCAAAGAGTCGGACACGACTGAGCAACCACACTTTTCCTTTCACTAGTGGTCCAGTGGTTAACAATCTGACTTGTAATGCAAGGGACAGGGGTTCGATCCCTGGTCCGGGAACTAAGAACAACTAAGAACAACTAAGCCCGTGTGCCACAACTAGAGAGTCTGTGCATCACAACCAAAGGTTCTGAATGATACAACGAAGATTCTGCAGGCAGCACCTAAGACCTGACACACCAAATAAATAAATAAAAATTTCAAAATAGTGAACTTTCTTATACTATTGGCTTCATTATCATTATCCATTAGGTGAGAGCAGTGAGGCTTACTGGAAAGAACAGGAGTCAGGAGGCTTCAGCTCTAGGCCCAGTTCTGCTATTCTACACTGCTACATGACCTTGAGCAGCTCACCTCACCTCCCTGGTTGTTGCTCCTTTTAGGATAAAATAGCCTAGCTTTAGAATCTCAAACTTAGTTCATGGAACACATGTTGGAGGAGATAAAATGAGTTCTGTGGGCACACGTGAAATGGTGCCTTGTAGATCCCTGTCTAGGTCTTGGTGGGCAACATGTTCATCAGCACAGCAAAGGCAAGACCTGTAGAGCTGTGTTCAGGCCAGTAGTTATGAATAATAATGACATCCTGGGAGACAGACTCATGTAATCATCACATTAAGAGATGGGTATGACTATGACTCCAATTTACAGAAAAAGAAACTAAAGCACAGAGAGGTTAAAACACTTCTCAAGGCCACACAGCTACCAAGCAGCAAGATTTTGAATTAGGTGCTCTGAGTCCAGAGCCTATGCTTTCTCATCTGCAACTCTGTACTGCCTCCGGCATTGCCCACAGGTTGCTGATGGTGGACCTAGTTTTCCAAACAATTCCTGTCGACAGCCGGTGGAACACAGCTAGGCAAATCCAGGCTACAGACTTTCTGAGGTTTCTTCCAGCTTTAACAATCATTGGCTCTAGGGCTTTAAACAGCACCATCATCAGTGAATTCAGCGTCTTATCTACCACAAGCCTGGTCTTTGCAAGTGCAGCAGTGGCATGGGAGGGAGGCCCCGGGCAGACTTGGCTCAGACCCTGTGCTTCGAAATGATCCCCCTCCAAGAAGCCCACCATTCTGGGTAATGTCTACCCTAGAACAAAACAACAAAAAAAAGCAAAGTTCTGCATTTGTCAAAGCAACTGGGGGAGTCCTGCTCTTCCCACAGGATCAAACACTCTCCTATTTTTAGCAGCATCATTTTGGCTTCTAATCAATGGAACTCTTATAGGTAAAAACCCAGGAACTCTTGATGGGGGGGGGCTGGGGTCCCACCTATTTTGCCCCCACTCCCACCCCTGGGGCTGCTTCTAACCTGCTCAGATTATTCCTCTTAGATCAGCATCTCGGAAGCTGGGAGTTCACCAAACTTGCATAAATCAGAGTATTTCAACGCATGAGTTCTCTTTTTGAAGGATCTAAGCAGCAAATTCTTTTGAAATGGAAATAGTGCTTAATTCGCAATTGCCGTTTGAGCCATTTCACAAGTGATCCTATTAATTGGGGTCTTGGGGACATGTCACCCTCCTTGGAGGCTTCCTCTGAGTGTGTGTGATCTCTGCATCTTATCAGATACTGGCTGGATTCCCTCATGCTGGTTAGTGAAGACACAAAGACAGCAGATGGGGCCTTCGAGGGGCTCTTGCTCGGAAGAAGATGGACACACAGAAATTACCCACTACGGAGGGTGGGTGTGCAGTGCAGAGCCTGTACGGAGTACTCAGGGTGGTCAGCTTTCCCTGGGGAGTGGGGAGGCTTCTGGGAGGGGGGACTGGGAGTTGATTTCATGCCTAGGAAAGAGGCCAGCGCAGACCAAGGGGTGGAGGAGACCTAGGGGAGTCTGGCTAGCTGCGGATGGCCGAGCTTCTGCGGACTGGGCTGCAAGGCAGGGGGCTGAGGTCAAGGCAGCCCACAGAACCAACCACAGAGGACCCAGCTGAGCCGCTCAGCGGTTCTTGTGGGCAATGAGGCTCCTCGGAAGACCTCTCAGTGGAAAATGGACACTATCAGCTTGATCCCAGGCTGGAAATGCTTTTTTTTCTGGGTCTGTCTGGACCAGAGGAGATGAAGAGATTCTGCCAGCTGGGTTTCCTCCGAGCACCAGACCTCTCAGAAGGCATGAATGTGTCAGTCCTGGCTCTGCCTCAGTCTCCCCCCATCAGCAACACTGCTGGCCCAGGCCTGCCTTAGCATGAGGGACACAGGAACAAAGTAACTCTGAGCATGCCAGGTGCTGCTTTTGAGAAGACTGTTTCTGTTGCAGCATGAATCTTTTTCTTTATTAACACGAGAGACAATGATGGGCCATGGTGGGAAACTCTTACAGTAGGAGGGGGAATGGTTGGAGCTAAGAACCTCCAATTAATAGCCTCAGTTTTTGAATCTGGGAAGTGGGGCTAAAAATGAATGTGTCTGGGAAATGCAGAGGGTTGGGACGGGGCGCTTTCCTTATCCCAACAGGGCTGATCCCCTTGTTGGGCTTGGAGTCCTTCCCCTCAATCAAATTCCAGCCAAGCCCTCATCCCTCCAACAAAGGAAGTCCTTGATTCTGAAACCAAGTTGATGGTGGACCGCAGGATAATAGAAGGGAACTCAGCTTTTGGGGTAACAAAAAATTTTAGTTGCATCCACCAGGAAATGGAGGCTTGTATAAACAGTGTTACATGGCAGAGGGTGGGCTGACACTCTTTCTCACTGTCCACCCTCTAAGATATTTATTTTATCCCATAGACAAACACTGCAAACATGTATTTCACACACAGGAATGGGGTAGATGGAGTCATTTATGGGCTAGATTGTTCATCTGAGCCCCCAAAGTATAGCTCACGCTTGTTAGTGAGATGAAAGTCTTCAAATTGTTGAGGCCACAGAACCATTAAATATTAACCGCATAACCATTCTGCCCATTAAATTAATTTATGGAGTAACAGAAAAGCCTTTGGAACCCCTCTTGATAGACAGCGGCCCTCAAGAGCCACATAAAACAATCAGCCAACTGGTGCTTGGTAAAATTTCCGTGACGCTCATCCAATCTGCTCCATATATGTTTAAAATTAACACTGAGATCTGGGCTGTGAAACTGCCATCGGGTGGAGGTACTGGCTGGCGAGCGAAGGCAGGGAGCCCGAAGTCTAGGGGAGTCCACTGCCCGGTCAGACTTTCCATATCTGAGTCCTGGCAGGGCAGCTGGCTATGCCGTGCACAAAGCCAGCTTCACAATCTTGGGCGCACTTGAATCCCCAGCAAATCCCAGACTCGGAGCCCATGCTGTCTAGCAGGTCCAAAGAAGATTCTGGCCAGCCAAGCAGAGCTGCCTAGGCAGGTAGCGGAAATCAAACTCTAGAGGTTCTGAGTAGCATGTCCAAGGACAGGTGGAAGCAAGGCAGGGCTGGCCGTGGAGTGGACTGCACATGGCTCTGACTGTGCAGCTGGCTGTGGGAGGCAGTGATACTGAGTGAAAGGCTGGACCCTGAGGGGCACAGACGGGACGACTGTGCGGCAGGGCTGTGACCTACAATGCCGGAGGGCAGTGACCACGGACTGCACTGGACTTTATCACCAATGATCATTCCAAGGTCATTCCAAGGTCTCAGACAATCGGACCACAGATCCTAGCGTTCAAGTTCAGCAGAATTAAAGGTCACTTCTGCACTACCCCACCCCCCTCTGCCATTCTCAGAGTAAATTACCCTCTCCAAGCTGCCTGGCTGCCTGGTGAACCCATGACATTGCTCTTGTTGCCTGGCTCTGAGCAGTTCTCATCTATGCTAATTAGGTTAGGGGGCCCCCTCTTAATGGTTGCAGACCCCACTTAATGGTTTCCTAGCCACCAGTAGCACCACTGGGGCCCCAGAGTTCTCATCCTGACTTAGGAGTCCTGTTCAAAGCTTGATCCCAGGAGATAAGATGTTATCACTTTCTTGCTCCAGACAGCCCAAGAGACAGCCTTTCCACAGAGCCCAACTGCAAATGCCCTGGGCTCCACCGGCTCAGGGAGGCCGAGGCTGATGTAAACCATAAGTCCCAGTGGCAAGAGGCTTCCTCCTGCCCTGTGCCCTTCCTCAAATAGCTCTGCCCATTTGTTTAACCGCTTGAGAGAGGAATAAAGAGAAATAAAAGCGCAGGCTGCAGCCATCAATTTAACCGGAATTGGAGATTGCCCTTAAAAGAGAAAAATGGATATTGATCTGAGGAAGAGAAACTTCTAGCTTAAGGAAATTCATCATCAGGGCATCCTTTTACCCTGAGGCAGAAAAAGTGACCAAGCATAATTTGCACAGCCACAAAATTCAAACTTAGGATAAGGAAGAATATTTGGGAATCCTTGCTTCTCTGTCATCTTGGGAACACAGTTACTAAAGTGAGCAACTAGGTTCTTATGGTAACAACTCCATGGAGGGACAGAACATTTCAGAAGTTACAAACACCGTGAGATACACTCTCCTGCTCAACCCCTTCATGAGCCCCGTGAGACAGTTATTTTTACCCCCCATCTTACAGATCAGGCAACGAGCTCAGAGAGGTATAGCAACTTGCCAGGGTCAATAGCTAGTCAGCGGGCCACTGGGATTCCACCCCAGCTCTTCCCACTCTAATACCAGCACTCACAACAAAACGTTATCCTCCACTTGCTTCTCCTCAAGATTCTTGAGTCAGACTTCACAATAGTTTTCACTTCACTAGGAAATTCCATCTCCATTAAAAGCCAGTAGTGCCCGATGATAACATTAAATTGTTTGGGTGTTGTAATAATAATAACAAAAAGCCAGCATCCATCAAATGCTTCCTCTGTGCAGACATTCTGCGCTGCGGACTTGCGCCTGTCCGATCCCTGCATCCTCACGGCTACACTCTGCGAGGTACCAGTCTCCTTGCCGTTGGACAAGCATAGAAACTGAGGCTCCGGGAAGTTCAGCAAGTTGCCCTGAGTTCACACAGGCAGCAGGCATTCAAACCCAGGTGGTCTGGCCATCTAGAGGCCATGTTCCAAGGCTACCGACGTGGCAGCCTCGCGTCCTCACTGCAGGGTCCTAGGCTCTAGACAAAGTAGAAAGACAAATGGGCTCTGCTTCACGACCCTGCTGTCACTGCCTGTCTGTTTTTGGGCTTTGGCTGTTCTAACGTACGTATATACGTGTGTGTGTGTGTCTGTGTAGTGAGTGTTTTCATCTATAAAGATGTGTACATGAGTGTATCTACCAAGACTTCTGTGTATAAACAAATATGCATTTCAGATGATATTGAACCCGAGACTGATTCCAAAATGTCCCAAAGAGAATTCAAAGAAAGGGTTCTCCTGTATCCAGCAAGATGCCACACACAAAATCCTTTCAGCGGAGGTCCCTGCACAGAGCTCCCAAGCTGGTGGAAGTGATTTAAAGGAGTGTTTTGTATACATGGATGCATCCTGAAAGGAGTAGAGCCCACAGCCCTTGTGCCCCAGAGGCAGTCTAGTCCTGGGGTGCCCCTCCCTGAGGGACACCCACACCCACCCCTCTGGGCCAGGAAACACCGGGCCTCAGGATGCACTTGCTAAACCGCAGCAGAGAGTTTTGAATGGACAACCCTCCTTTTTAGATGCGCAGAATCTCTGGCAGGTGGACCACCCCTCCCCAGCCTCAGACACCCTCTTACCCGGCAGTACTCATCGATGGGTTTCAGCCTCTTCACAGCTACATCCCGGATGTGGCTCCTCCGGAAGAGGATTTTGCCTGGAAGAAGAGATGCTTATGAGCTGGGTGATTCCGGGTGAAGCTACCATAGGAACCTGGAACCCCACGTTCCCTCTCCCTCAGCTTCTCAGCGTCTTAGCTGGCCACCAAACGCCCCCACCTCTGCCCGCTGCCAAGGAAACAAGAGGGGAGTGGTCACCTCTCCCTGGGGGCAGGAGGTGCCCCAGGCTGAGGGTCCAGGACCTCTGGGGCAGGTGAGGAGCCCCAGAGGCTGCCATCTAGGCCAAATCACCTTGTCTGGGTCTAATGGCAGGATCCATGCCCCGACGTGGGTGCGGCTCTCAAGTGACCTCACGAATAAATACAAAGGGTGGCCCAGCCCACACGCTGTGCTTTGTTTTCAGGCCCATCCCTCCTTGAGAAATCTGCCTTCCTTCTTGCCAGCCAGGCAGGAATTCCTATTCTTAGCTTAGGTGGGTGGCTATTTCCAGGGCAGGCACAGGCCAGTACCAGGAAGAGTGGCTATCCCAGCCCAGTGGACCCCTCAGCTGGGCTGGTAGATCCCTCTACAAGTATGGGCAAGGCTTCTGGGAAATGCCAGCTCCCAAACCTTCTCTATTGGTTACACTTGGAATCTGAACTCCTCGGTCTGAGGCGTAGTGGCCATCAATCTCCAGGTCAGTGCCTCCTTTTTAGAAGACTTCCTTGATTGCCGAGCTGAGAGTAATTACTCTTTTTCCAGACTACCTACACATTTTGTCCAGTCCTAAGACACATACCACATTCTGCCATGTATTGCTGACATTTGTGAGCCCCCTCTACCAGGGGCCTGTCTGACTCATCTTACGGCCCAAAGAGCCCAGCATGTGGCGAGGGGCTCACCTCACGGCTTTAACAGGCATCTGTTGTCCCAAGACCACCCAGTTCCCCTCTGGAGAGCCTCCTTCCTCCATTTCTAACCGTGTGATTCAGACGGAGCTGACAACACTCCCTGTCAACAATGGGAGGCATGTGACCCAGTCTAGCTACCCAGAGTCACAGTGACTGGCTCAGAGATGGGCAAGAGGACAGGATCTGGACCAATGCGGGTCGGCCCAGAGACCTCTGCTGGTGTCCTCTTCCTCCCAGTGTTTGCTCCCACACTTGCTAAGCTGGCGGGATGAAGGCCTGGAGCTCCTGGTGACCATCTCTATCATTGCCTGAGATGGAAACAAACCAAGAGAAAGGATCTGAGCCTGGGACAGAGCTGGTGCTCAATAATTTTCCCTTTTCTCTCCTCTTTTTCGTGGCTGTACCATGTGTCTTATGGGGTCTTTGTTCTCCAACCAGGGATTGAACCTGTGCCCTCAGCAGTGAAAGCGTGGAGTCCTAACCACTGGACCACCAGAGAATTCCCTCAGTAAATGTTTCCTGAATGACTGAAAAGCAGAGCCAAGAGATGGTGAAGGGCAGACCCATTTGACATCATTTGAGCCGCTGAACCCAGGGTCTACCTGGGACTTTTCACTTATATAAGATAATGCAATTTTTTAAAATTGAAACTTGTTGCAGATACATTTTAATCACTTGCATCTCATTTAGGAGTCCTAAATGAGATGATTCCCGTTGCAAGTGAACAAATATGTAGGCTGCATGTTAAGATACTTGAGCTTCCTCTCTCATTACCCTTTGGTCACTAAGTTGTGCCTGACTCTTTTGTGACCTCAAGGACTGCAGCCCACCAGGCTCCTCTGTCCATGGGACTTCCCAAGCAAGAATACTGCAGTAGTTGTCATTTCCTCCTCCGGGGGGATCTTCCCGACCCAGGGATCGAACCCGCATCTCCTGCCTGGCAGGCAGACTCTTTACCACTGAGTCACCAAGCACGGGCATGGTGTTGGTCTAGGCTGTCTCCCCAGAAGTAGACCCAGAGATGAGGAAGTGAGTGCAAGTTGTTTGTTTGGGAAGTGATCTTGGGAATTAAGGCAGGTCAGGCAAGGAAGTGTCACCCTGCCAGTTAATCATCCGATGGCAGCAGCTCAGGTCTGTTGAGGAACTCGAGGCGCATGTAGAATGCACTGCAGAGGTATCCTTGACAAGGGCGAGGAGACTGGGGTGTTTACTGCCAACCCCCTGCTTGTCTGAGCTTCTGAGAGCACTGCTTCACAGGCGCTCCTGGCCGAGGATGTTCCCATGGCTAGAACAAAGCTCCCAGTTGTCCCCGTGAGCAGACTCTGGCAGGCAGAGCAGGATGGAAAGGGGCCCTGGGGCCCCTGGAAGCAGCCGCGACAGTGCTCCCTGACTTCCCTGTCACCACAGGTACTGGTCACCAGCCCTTTCCAGCCAGACTGCCAAGCACCTAACTCAGTAAGTCGCGTGTGAATTCTTGCTCATTTGCGTCCCTCACCCCTCCACACTCAGCGGCAACCGGAGGCCCTCCAGCGGCTGCTTCCTCCTGTTTCACCACACCTGCACTGAGCACAAGGCTGTGCATACAGAAGGCATCCAATAGGCACTGTTGATCCACGCACCTCCCTCCCTCTCTCAGATGCTCCCTCAAGCTCCCCTTCCTCCCTTTCTCACAAAGCCTGGTAGAGGGGCCGCGTCCTGGGCAGAGAGGCGACTGTGCAGACTGGATGGTGTCATCAAGATAAATGGGCTCCTCCATGTGCTCCTTTTGAAAGGAGATAAAATGTGATCTATCAAGACATGAGAGACGACCGTCCTTCCTTGGGGGAAGATGTCACAGAGTTGGTATTCCTGGCCTCTTTGTCTCCTACCTTTTTTTTGCTTGCCTGTCGCTCTGTTGCCTGAGGGCCATAGGAGTTACAGCCAAAGGGATGGCGTGTGAGATAAACGCGAGGTGGGAGGAGACCCACTCGCCGGACCTATGAAATGACAGGTGGCCCTGGGCAGGGTTCTGGGCCTTCTACCTGAGCCGCTTAGCTGTCAGGAGCTGGAGGCCACCCAGGCTCAGTGACACCAGCAGCCCAACGGTATCTCACAAGAACCTGGGGCACTTGCTGGGAGGTAGAGCACCTGGAGGGGGCAGGGACTGGAGTTGGGGGCAGGGTGGCCCCCAGACCTGGCTCCGCTCTGCTGATCCACTCTCCAAAAATAGCACTCCTCCTCTTTCTCATCCTATCGCAGGACAAAAATAAGTGAAGAGATGGGGAGACAAACTAGGTCCCTCTTCTAGGCCTCCATCTCAGGGCTGGCCAAGCCTATGACTGGGTTTGGTATATATATATATCTGGGTTTGGTATATATATATATCTGGGTTTGGTACATATATATCTGAGATATACAGATACAGATATAGACATAGACAGATCAGATAGGACCTGATCCAGTTGCCGAGACAGAACTAGCAAAACAAATAAATAGTTAAGGGACAATTAAGGCCTCCAGATGTGCAGAAACTTAGAAGAGAGGGCTGGGGTAGCAGAGACAAGGAGGGTGCTGGGACGGCTCCTCACCCTACCTTGCCCCTGAAGCCCACCCTCTGCAGTCATGCCTCCAGGCTGGACACCTCCCATCTCCCTCCTAAGGCTCGTGGGTCTGTTGCTCAGGTATAAAGTCAGAGAAGAATCTCTGTACAAGCCATTTCCCAGTAGAGTTTTTGGACTCCCAACAGGGCTTCCCTCCTTCTCACTGAAATCCTGACCGAGCACTGTCTTCTTTCCTTGAGGCCTTGGCACGGGCTGCCGGGAGTGGGGGAGGGTGGGGGAGGGAGGGCAGATCTGGAAGGGACTCTACGGTCTTGATTTCTCTGTTAGGAATCCAAACCACACTTGGAAGGCCAAACCAGTGACCATATTAAAAGGGAGAGAAAGAGAAAGGAGGAGGAGGAACATCCCCATTAAGGAAGCCGGGTCCACAGGGCATTAAAGGCCTCTTGTAAATGTAATTCAGCCCGTTTACGGCAAGGCCAGGAGAGGCCCCTGCCGGAGCCTTCAAAGCCAGGCAGATGCAGCCCCAGAAATATGATAAGCATAGTAAGGAAGATTACACCCAGGACCTGAGACAGACCTCAGGATTAACTCATTCCTGAAAGCAGAGGAGAGAGCCGTTGAGCCCAGCACGGCCTGAGCCTGTGAGTGGAGGGCCCTCTTCCTGCCACTCTGGGCTGGGCCGAGAGGATGAGGGGCACTCGGCTGGAGTCCTGGGTTCAAGTCCTGCTGGAGCCGCAGGCTGGCTGTGTGACCCTCCACACTGGGCCTGTGCATTCTCATCTGGAGACTGAAGGGCCGGGTCTTGGTGGCTGCTCCCTTCACAGTCCTAAGATGCATGTGGAGGTGGGGTCGTTGAGGGGTCAGGCACAGGCTAAGAGCTTTCCATTGGGTTCTTTGACCTAATCCTCACCACTTTATTTTTAAAATTTTCTTGTAAGTTTTTTTTTGATATGGACCAGTTTTTTAAAGTCTTTATTGAATCTGTTACAATATTGCTTCTGTTTTATGTTGTTGTTGTTGTTTTTTGACTGTGAGGAATACGGGATCTTAGCTGCCTGACCAGGGATCGAACGCATACCTGCTGCACTGGAAGATGAAGTCTGAACCACTGGACCGCCAGGCGAGTCCCCGTACCACGACTTTATTAAAGCAACTGCTTTTACTATCCCCACTCTGCCCAGGAGGCAATGGTGGCTCAGAGAGGTTGAAGGACGTGTCCTAAGTCACACAGCTATTAAGTGGCTGAGTTGGGATTTCAACCTGGGGTTTTGGAGCTAAGATAGTGAGAGCGAGAGAGAAGGCAACAAATCTCCAAAGAATTCTTGGGCTCAGATCATGTAAGGCAGTGAGAGCCGCTGAGGATGTTCTTGCGTGTGTGACAGGAGCGTGATTCACATCTCCACGCCAGGTGCTGGGCTGGCGATCTGGGGAGTAGCTGCCTTGGGGGCTGAGTGGGAATGAAGCAAGCAATGAACAAGCACTAATTGCGGAGGACGCCCCACGCCATGGGGGTCTCTGCTGACCAGACACAAGCGAATGAATGAATGAGTGGTCAGAGCGAGCAAGGGAATGAGCACAAGGACCAACGGACCAATGAGGCAGGGAAGGAGAGGGGGCCCAGTGTCTAGTGGACTTGGGGAGGAAGAGCTCCCTGAAACGGCAAACCTCCCTGTTCTTTAAGGAGCCCTTAATGCCCCACCCCCATCCCCAGCCTGGCTGAGCAGGTGCCAGCCCAGTGGGAACAGGGGGATGCCCACCCTCACAAGCAGGAGAGCATCACATGGGGGAGGCTGGCTCTGCCTAACCCCTCATCCTCTGCAATCTGGTCTGACCTTCTCACCACGAGTGTCCACTCTGCGCAGGGACACACAGGTGGGCACTGACTCAGGAGGTCCCTGCATTTAGGTGGCAGAGTGTTTCTCCCTCCCACACAGGATACCAGGCACCTAATGAAGGATCTTAGTGGCACTTGAGGGGTCTTAGTAGTTGGCATTTGCTTCTAAAGAATGAATTATTTCGAGAAGGAGAGAGATGAGGACATGGCTCCTTCTCACTGGCAGGGAGAAGTGGTTAAAGAAAGGACTGAAACTTCGGAGAGCTATTAACCCCAAGTTCCTCCTTGTAAAGTGTGGTATCCACAGGGATTCCTTGAGCAGGAGTTGGGGGTTCAGGCACACAGGAAGAGCAGAAACACCAGACAGAGCACCCATGGCGAGGGACCCCCCACCCCAGCCATGAAGAGCCTGCAGGAAACTCCATGAACCAGGCAGGTGTTCTGACAGATGGGCAAGTGCCCACTGCACGGGGGGAATACGGGGGTTCTGGCTACAGGGGAAATAGGAGAGGGCTGGCCTCGTGTGGTCTGTCCAGGCTGACCTATTCTTGGCAGCCTCTCCTCTTCAAAATCCACAGCATATATGCATGCATGAATATATCCTCATATAACTCCCTCTTCCTTGCTATTTTTGCCATCTCAAATGCCATCCATCTACTCATCCCTCCTTCCAACCATCCATCCATCCATCACTGTCTTTATGGAGGGCCTGCTCCACTGATAACAGATGGGGGAGGCCCTGCTCTCAAGGTGTTCAGCTTCTAGGAGGGGAGGGGATGTGTACGGAAGGGATATAATCTCCGATTTCCATGGAGACTGAGGAGAAGAGCCAGCCACACAAAGCTCTGCGGCAAGAGGGCTCAGGCAGAGGCAAACACAGAGCAAAGATGAAAGATGGAAAAGAAGCCATGTAGGAGTCTTACAAGCCACAGAAAGGGGTCTGGTTTTCTTGGGCCTGCTGACTCAAATCCCTCCCTATATAAGGCTCAATTTCTATCATCTAAGGCCTTCTCCAGGAAGCCTTTCTTGAATGCCTGCCTCGCCCTCCTCTACCAGCCTCCTGGACCGCTGGCTGTCATCCCACTGTTGCCCTCCCCTCCTGGTGTCATGGGGAATTTGCGAGGGACCCCCTCACCTTCCCAGGGGTCCCTGATGCACAGGCCAGCTCCCCGCAGCCACCCTGCCCTCCAAGGACACAGGTGCTCCCAGCCCTCTCTCTTCAGTGCAACCCAGAATCAGAGGGACTTGCTTAAATTAGAGGGAGACCACAGGAGGCCCCAAGGTTCACAGACGTCAGGACACAGAGTCCTCGTTTTCCACGAACATCACTCCTGCCTGTCTAATTGGATCTGAAGACAAAAAGGCAAGGAGAGTGATTCAGGCTCCCAGGGCTGCCGAAGTAAATGACCACAAACAACAGAAATGTGTTCTATCCCAGTTCTGAGGCCAGAAGTCTGAAATCAAAGTGTCAGCAGGGCTGCGCTCCCCCTGAAGGCTCTAGAGAACAGTCCTTCCTTGACTCTCCCAGCTCCTGGGGCCCTAGGTGTTCCTTGGTTTGCAGCAACATCACTCCAGTCTGTGCCTGAGCCTATGTCTCAAACCTCCCTCTGCCTTTCTCTTGTAAGGACACCTGTCTTTCGGATTCAGTTCAGTTCAGTTCAGTCGCTCAGTTGTGTCTGACTCTTTGTGACCCCATGAATCACAGCACGCCAGGCCTCCCTGTCCATCACCAACTCCAGGAGTCTGCCCAAACCCATGTCCATTGAGTCGGTGATGCCATCCAGCCATCTCATTCTCTGTCGTCCCCTTCTCCTCCTGCCCCCAATCCTTCCCAGCATCAGGGTCTTTTCCAATGAGTCAACTCTTCGCATGAGGTGGCCAAAGTATTGGAGTTTCAGCTTCAACATCAGTCCTTCCAATGAACACCCAGGACTGATCTCCTTTAGGATTTAGTGCCCATCTTAAATTCAGGATGACCCCATGTCAGGATCCTCAATTTAATTACATCTGCAAAGACCCATTTCCCAACTAAGGTCATGTTCACAGGTTCCAAGGATACAAGTTGTGGACACATCTTTTGAGGGCCACTCTTAAACCCACTTACAAGGCTTATGGGAGAGTCCACAGGGCTGACCAGACATTTTAGAGAGTCTTGGATACCTACTTGGATTGTAATCATCCTGAGGTCAGGCATTACTTTCTCTACTCCCTTTATCCCTGGCAATACCTGGCATGGAGCTGGGTGTAATAAATGTAGGTGTTGCCTGATACCCTTAGGAGGGATGGGGCAGTGTCTGGAGAGAGGAGGTCAAGGGTCTTTGGAACCTAAAATGGGAGAGACAAACTGCTAGTATCTGCAAGCTGGGTGAATGGGGGACAGCGGTCCTCTCTGGCTCTGTAGGCTGGTGTGGTAACCTGGGGAGAAGCAACCAATTTCTCAAAGCAATTAGAGGAAAGAAGATGTGACGGTTACTAGCGGGACTCCCCACCCTCCCCAAAATGCCAGGTATGAATGTTTGTGCCCCTCAAAATTCATGCTGAAACCCTAACGCCCACCGTGATGGTAATTAGGAGGTGGGGCCTGTGGGAGGTGACGAGTTCATGAGGGTGGAGCGTTCATGAACGGGATTAGTGCCCTTATAAAGGGGGCCCTGCAGAGCTAGCCCTTCTGACATGTGAGATGCAGAGAGAAGTCTGCAACCCGGAAGAGGGCCCTCACCCGACCATGCTGGAGCCCTGATCTCAGACTTCTGGCCTCTAGAACTGTGAGAAATCAATTTCTGTTGTTTACAAGCCACCCCTGTGGTATTTTGTGATAACAGCCTGAACAGATCAGGCAGGGTGACGAGACACAGGCAATGCCTATGGAGAGGAAAAGGGAATAATTAATCTTCTACTCCCCCAGCTCTCTGCAGGCTCACGACCTGGCGTGGGTCCTTGGGTGAAGTGGGGCGGGGCAGCAAACAAACCCTGTGTCCGACTGCCCAGCTTGGGTCCCTTGCCCGGCTGTGGCACTGACAGATTGATGGAGACAGACGCTCTTAAGTAAAAAGCCTTGGGCAGAGGAGGACTGAGAGAACCTAATGCCTGAACCTGCTCAGGGCTCTGCCTTCACCACGAAAAACAACAACAAAAAACACCCCTCTTCATTTTCATGCCTTCAATTTCAAAGGGGCTGATACTACTAACCCCCAACTCCAGGAGTAACCCTGGGGGGCAGGGACCCAAACTGCTCCAGGGAGAATCAGCCTGGGAATTCATTAATCATTCAGACCTGAGTACAAAGAGGCATCAGCTTTTCACTGGACAACAGGGTCTGGTTAGGGGAGAGAACACAGAGGCCTGAAGGAAGGGAACACAACACGTGGAGGGGAAGAGAATGGAGAAACAAGGTCAGCCTTTGCTGGCTCCCCAGTTTTCTGCAAGCTGGTCCTGCCCTCGATGCTCAGCTGTTTGCTGACTGCAGTGGGAAGGCAGGCCCCTGCTTGTCTCTCCAGAGCTACCCCTGAAGCCAGCGTGCTGTCTCTGATCTGCTGCAGCCTGGGGACACCACCGGCTCACACCTGCTCTCAGCCTCTGATGTGGCCAAGACGACAGCCCCACTCTCTGCGGCCTTCTGCCCGGCTCAGTCTGCACTCTGCCCCCAAGCCTGCTTCTTACATGCTACACCTGGCCTTGCTTGCCCTCGACCCAGACCAGTAGAGACAAAGGGCCCTGTGGGCTGGGGGAAGGCTGGGGTGAAGCCCAGATGCTGAGGCTGGAAGCAGTAAGCACACACAGCTTCTGCAAGGACCTGGTCCCACTGGGGAAGGTCCATAGCCCAGGGGATCCTGACTCCACACCCTGAGTTCTGGCTCCCACGAATCTCTCTCTTCCAAATCCATGCCAAGATCCCACCTTGGCTTAAAGTCTAGCATGGTAAGCATTCGTGGGTTTTGCCTGTCAGAATTTGTGCCCAAGTTTTCTTTGGAGGAATAATTTCTCCTTCATTCTCTGTCTGTTTTTAGGAAGGCTCATCCCACCCTAAACTCCTGGAGTTACCAATTAGTATAGTCCAGCCACGGGCATGTGACCCAAGTTGGTCGAGTGAGAATCAGAATGGGACTTTGGTGGAACCACCAGAAAGAGAAGTGTTCCTTCTACAGGGGCTGCTAACTCATCAACTGTAAGTCCCAAATCGCTAGGAAGCATCTTTGCTTCCTAGTGGTGGCCCACTTCCCCATCACCATTTGGGGAAAGCCTGAGAATGAAGTCACCAGAGAAGAAAGCAAAGCTGAGAGCTAGAGAGACCCAGCCATGCCTGAAGCCATTACCCTGAGGTTTTCAGTTAGGTGAGTCAATAAATTTCCACTTTTTTTCTTAAACCAGATGGAGATGGGTCTAGTCCTTGTCACCAGGAGGCTCCTTTTTCAGGTGGGTCAAAAAGTTCATGTCAGTTTTTCTGTAACATCTTATGAAAAAAACCCACATGAATTTTTGGCCAACCCAATACATCTAGTTCTTTACATCATTTCAATACATCTAGCTCACACAACGTTTACTGTTGTGTGATATGAGACAAGTCACAACCTAATTGAATCTCAGTCTCCTCAAACTGCAAAAGGGGCACAGTAATGTCTAACTCAAAGGACTATCACGAGGAATCAATGAACAAGTGTATTAAAGCATTTGACGTGGAGCCCGGCCCATAATAAATGTTGAACAAATGGGATCTCTTATGAGCGGACAAGTCCAGGTCAAGGAGGTGTGGGGCTGGGTGGGGCGGGGCTGGGGGCACCACCTGGCCCGGCCCACCTCCTCACTGGGCACGTGGGGTCCCAGCACCGCAGCCTTCCTTGTGCGCCCTTCCACCTAGTTTCCCCACCCAAGGCCGAACGCTACTCCCTTCAGCCTGTAGAACCTTTCCTGATTCAAGCCCTGCCCGCTAAACACACCGTGTTTCCCCCATGGCTCCCATTTCTCCTCTTCCTCCATCCACCCGATTCAAAGAGCAGAGAGCGTGACACAATGGAGGCAAGATTACTCACTCCATCCGCCCACCTTGGGCACTCTGGGATGACTCACACAGGTGCGGCTGCCCCTCAGCATTCTCCGCTCCCGGTTCCACACACTCAGGGAAACGGAGTTACAAAACTCCACTGGGGTTTTGTCACCGAGAAAAACCTTAACCCTCCTGCAGGCGCAGCATGCTTACAGTAAGAACCGGCACACCGAGGAGGGAACAGCCATCTCCCAAGTTCTGGCGTGGAGGCGCCCACTCCCATTGCAGTCCAGGCCGAAGGAACAAAATCTTCCACTCCTCCACCCTCAGTGGGGCCGGGGGCGGGGGGTGGTTTCTGGGTGTCTGCCAGAAAGCAAGAACCAAGTCCCGGAGTATCAGAGGTTTTAACGTGTCTTTACTGAACCAAATGGAATTGAAGGTTTTTGGAATGGTTTTATAGAGTTATGGGACCAGAACAACTTTTTTCTTTATTTTCTATAAGAAAGCACTTTTGGGGAAGGGAAATATAAGGGTTGCAAAGAGCTGGACACGACTGAAGCGACTTAGTATGCACACATAATATACATACAGCAAAGTGCATATGCATGTATAAAACTCAATGAATTTCACAAACTGAACCCACCAATGTAACCAGAACCTAGGCCAAAAAATGGAGAAGAACATCATGGCACAGGAACAGACTTCAAGTAGGGGGTTTTTGGTACTTCGGGGCTGGCATGGATGTTAGATCTGTGGACTGGCATGAATGTTAGACCTCTGGACTAACAGGGTGGGTCATATCTGTTGCAGAGAGGGGACACTAACACATTTATTAATTTTAGTGATATTTAATTTTATTTAAAATTACATGCTTTATCATTTAATTCAAGTTGCAACAAATTTAAATGCACAGTGAATGTAGATCCCTGATATGAGGGAAGTGTGAAACATGAACGTTTGATTTGTCAATTGGCGTTAATTAGACAAGGAATAAATTACCTACAAGCTTAGCTATGGGAAGAACAGTGGAGTTAGAAACAAAGCCTTTGAATTTGCTGACTTGCTCTCCCTTGAGTTGGAGAATACCCAGGGTAGTCTTTAGCCCTGACACAGGCTGGAGATATTTCATGAGCTATAAGGTCTTATTTTATTTATTTATTTGACAGCACCAGGTCTTAATTGTGGCATATGGGATCTTTAGTTGGTGGTATGTGGGTTCAGGCTCCCTGCATTGGGAGCTTGGAGTTTTAACCACTGGACTGCCAGGGAAGTCCCTGTGAGAACTTAGTTTAGAGAAGCTCAGGTCTTATGAATTGCCTGTAAGGTAGCCGGCATCTAAGGATTTCCAACAGAAGTCAGCTCAGAGAAGGATGTTTGTCCCAGTGGCACTATAGGCTGGCAGAGAATGTGGGCTGCCCCAGCTTGACTCTGGGAGGAGAGAGAACACTGCAAGGTGGCCCTGAGCCTCAGGGAAGGAAGAGGTTTTGTATTAAATATAATAGCATTTAAAGTGGCCATGCGGAGGACAAATGTCACTTGGGAGCCACTGAGGTTCCTCAGAGCGCAGGCTATGGCCTCATGCAGAGCTGAGCTTGGACAGGGCTGGACGCACCCTGGCAGGTACTCGGTAAACTATGTAATACTTACTCCAGTTGGGGGACAGGTGGCAAAGGCCGAGGGCACCGGCCTTCCCAGCCACGCATGGTCACCCACGTCTGGTTTCACCTTTCAGCTGTATTTTTCTATTCTTGGTCTAGTGGAAACATTGAGAGAAACTAAAAATCTAGGACTGTTGAACTGCCAGCAGCAGGATCGGGGTGTGGGTTGTACAGTTCAGGGGCCCAAGGTCTTTAAAGTGTCTGTGTCCCAGGCACCTTCAGCTGCCTGAACATCAGGTTCTCATTTGGCAAGTAGGGTCACAGGGCTGGGATGTGGACTGGAAGCAGCACTTGGCACGAACGCAGCACATGTGCTGGGCACACGGGAGGAGGGCCACAAGACACCTGCTACCACAGAGAGAGACAAGGATGAGCCGTGATGTGTGGCCGATGGTCCCTGATCTTAAGGCTGTCTCATTTCCCATTCCATCCCCGTCGCACCCCCACTCCTAGTCTTTTCTCCACCCAGAAGCCCAAATATTTTTTTTAAATGAAATCTTTCCTGGGACTTCCCTGGCGCTCCAGTGGTTAGGACACCACACTTACACGGCCAAAAGCGAGGGTTCAATCACTGGTCGGGGAACTAAGATCCTGCATGTCGCTTACCAGCACACTGAGAATAAAATCTAAACTCCTCACTGCAATGGGCAGGATCTGACTCATGCCTCTCTCTCCATCTCATCTCCCCAGGCCAGCACCAGGCATTCGGGGATTTAATTAGCACCACAAACACATCCAGAGTCTTCTCACCTCAGGCCTGAAGGCCTGCCATTCCCTCTCCTGGGACAATTCCGCTGCCCTTTGCGTGGCGAACGCCTTCTATCCTTCGGGTCACCTCATTTCGAGGCCTTGGCAGACCATTCTGCCACCCTCTCCCAGGGGTTGATGGCTTCTCTCCTAGATTTCACTGAGATTTGTAGTGATCTTGCCTCTTTACTCGCCTCTCTCAGTGAGATCCTATATGGAGTCTCCTTTACTAACTGTTTCCTTAAGGCCCAGCAGAAGGACTGGCAGGCAGTGGCCCTTGGTTGACATATGCTGCATAAGTATGAGTGTGTGTGTTGACACACCTTTGCTCCAGACTGTCTCTTATTTACACACACACACACACACACACACACACACACACGTATACACAGCTCACCCCACACACTGGACCAGACCAGGGCCGCAGCGGGGACAGACTCACCCTCCAGGATCCAGACAGAGTGGGGCCAGAGAGTGTGGTTAGCTCAGAGCCCAGCATCAGGGCCAGGCGGTCCCCCACTCCGTGTGGGTGTGGGTGCAGCGGGCGTGGTGGGCAGTGGCTCAGCACCCTCCCTCTGGGAGCCCGGGAATAAAGGGCCCTATTCAGCCGTGGCAGTCTCAGCTCCTCCCTGCCAGGGGAAGCTGCCCTCAGGAAAGAGGACGGTGGGACGCTGGGCAGTGCTTCCCGGCAGGCTCTCCCTGTGGCATGGCCCACAGCAGGGACGGAGGGTTTAGCGGGGAGCAGGCAGTCAGGGATCCAGGGCCTCTGGGGCTTAAAGAGCCAGAGCAGAAAGGCCCAGCCAGATGAGGAGGCTGTGGGGCAGGCCAGGGCAGTCCTGGTTCAGCGGGCAATGCTGAAAGGCCTGGTTCACTGTCGATGCTCTGAAATAGATGAAAATCCCCAGGATGTGGAGGCCCGTTGGATAATTGCCCCATAACCACAAGCCTGGCTGTGCCAGCCCGAGGGGTTCTTGTCTGGCATTCTGGGGTGGACACTGTTCCCAAAGCCGGCTTTTCTTGAGTGCTGCCTCTGTTGGTAGAACTGAGCCCAGACAATCAACTCTCTTCACAACCTCCTACCAATATCCTCCTCGATTCTATCACCTGCAGCGAAGGTGAGGATGATATAAATAATAGGTCACATTCACTGAGTAGTTGGTGTGTACAAAGCACTGTGCTGGGTACTTTATATTTATTCACTTATTTGATCTTCACATCGAACTATGATCTAGGTAACTGGGTCCCATCTTACAGGTAGGTAAACTGAAGGTCAGCAAAGTTGAGTGGCTTGCCCAAGGTCACACAGCCAGTAAGTGGCAGAGCTGGAACTGGGCGTGTCAGGCTCTCTGTCTTTGGCAGTCTGAAAGTCCCTGGCCTCTTAATTCTTTAGCTGTGTTCCTTCTTTTCCGTGCATGTTTCCCCAGGTGGTACATCCCAACCCTACTCCACCCCATAACCATGGGCACCGGCACCACTCACTCACTCACTAACCATTCAGCTTTCCCCGGCGTGTGTGTTGACTGTGGGCCGAGACGTGATGGTGAACAGTAGCACGTGGTCCCTGCCCTCACAGAGAACACGGTCTGGGTGGGTACTGTGCTGCAGTGCAATCAGTGATGATGGGGACATACAAGGAGGGAGACAGGCTGAAAGGTGATAGGAATGCACCAGGTTAAGGGTAGGGAAAAGAATGTTCCAGGAGGATGGGAATGTGAGCAAAGGGCCAGAGATAAAAGAAGCCAGCTAGGGTGAGTTCAGTGTGGCTGGCGGAATGAGAAAGAAAAAGAGTGTACGTGTGAATGTGTGTGTGTGTGTGTGTCTGTGTATAAGTGTGTTGGGAGGTTATGAGATGTGGTACTTGAACACACAATGGTAACAGGGGCTCAGTCACATGGACCACATAGCAGAGGAGAGCCACTGACGTCATACGTTTCAGAAACACACGTTCCTGAACTCTTATGACCACAGACCACAGTTTACACCTGGGAAGACACAGTCCCCTTAGACCCTTCCGAAGCCCTTCTCCCTCAAGGGGGTAAAACCAGGAGATCCTGCAGGTCACTGTGTCCAGCTCCCTCACTTTCTGAGGTCTAGGCTGTGCACAAAGAGGGCCATGTCTTGCTTGACTCCGCAGAGCAAGTTAGCAGCCAGGCTGGAACTCGGCAGGACTTGGGCTGGCAGCCTGGTTCCAGGGTGGACTTTGTAGTGTCCGCACTTAAAATTTACATTCTCCAGAGTCCCCAGCTCAGCTGTTTTTCTTACTTCCAATTTTTACCCCAATCCTAACCCAACAACAAGAGCTGCCAACACTGACACCATCTCACAGAACTGAGGACTCAAAGGAGCCTGTGGTAGTCTGCCTTCAAGGTGGTCCCCGGTGACTCTGGCCTCCTGGTCCTCACGCCTTATATCATCCCCTCCCACAGTGAATAGGGCCAACCTGTGGGGCCAGCAGGACACTTTGGAAATGATGGTGTGACTTCCAAGACTGGGTTAGAAAAGGCATTGTGGCTTCCTTCTTGATTTTGCCCTGGGGTCACTCACACTGTGAAAACAGCCATTGAGCTGTAAGGACACTCAAGCAGAGGTGCAGCTAGGAAGGCACTGAGGCCTCCTGCCAACAGCCAGCAGCAGCCTGCAGGCCACAGGAGGGAGCCATCTTGCCAGTGGATCCTCCTGCCCCCGTGAAGCCTTCAGACGACATCTTGACTAAAAACGTCATGAGAGAGCCCAGGTCAAAACCATACACCTAAGCCATTCCTGAACTCCTGGCCTTAGACCCTGTGTGAGATAATAAATGTTTGTTGTTTTATGCGGCTAAATTTGGGGGAGTTATATTTGTTATGCAGCATAGGTCACTGATATAGGGCCTGGCACTACTCTTGAGAGAATGAGAGTCCCTAGGTTACCTGAATCAGAGATATTTGGGGTATTGACTATAAACGCAGATTCCTGGGGTTTACCCAGACCCTCTGAATTAGACAGAAGGATAAAAGTCTGCATTTTAAATAACCTGCCCCGCCCCCCCCACCCAACACACACACACACACACACACACACAAGTGAATCTCATGTACCTTTTAGGCTTAGAAGCACGGAGCTAATCTAACTTACTTTACAGATCTAAAGAGGCTCAAAGAGCTGGTGGTTTGATCCTTATCACACATGTGAGTTGAGGCAGGCTTGGGTTGAGAATTAACACTGGATTTCTGATTTGGTGTTCTTTCTACTTATTTCCTCCTTTGTCCATTCCATTTTGCCTTTTTGAGAAGTGTAGGCTTTGTTTCTTTTTATTTATGTCAAAAGCACTCACAAAGCAAAAGTGAAAGTCGCTCAGTGGAGTCCAATTCTTCGCAACATTCTATACAGTTCTATACATTCTACAGACATTCTATACAGTCCATGGAATTCTCCAGGCCAGAATACTGGAGTGGGCAGCCATTCCCTTCTCCAGGGGATCTTCCCAACCCAGGGAAGGTCTGAAGAAACTGAAGCTCAGAGGTATCTTTTGACTTTCCCCAAGTCACACAGTCCTGGAGCTAAGGCCAGGTCTGACTCCAGGCACTTACTTTGCTTCATTGAATGCGTCTGGTGACAAAAAAGATTTAGCAGAAGATAGCAGAAGATGGGTACCAGGGCAGCAAACAACGAGGGCATTTCTAGAGCCCAGAAAGAGAAACGAGGCCCCAGCAACAAGTCCGAAGTATCCCAAGAGACATCAAGCAGACGAACAGGGCTTGCTCACTTCCCAGGCCATCATGATTTGTGACTGTCTACTGCTGGGCAGTGTTCGTGCCTCCAGATATTTGGGGGCAGTGTTATTTATAGGCCATGTTTCTATTTATAGTTTCATTGACTTTCTGCTCACCCTAGCTAATTCCACTCCCCCACCCCCAGAAAGGAGAGGATAAGAACTCTTTTACCAGTTGTGTCAGGGCAAAGGTGAAGGTCAAAGCCTTGGCTGTGTGTGCAGCCTTTCAGCAGGAGCTCTTCATGGGGAAGCATTCAAGACAAGGGGGCTTTCTACGCTTTCCAGAGGAAATGGGGGTTGGGGGGAGGACACAAAGCTGGCCTTATACAGAGACAGCCGCATTCCGCCAACACAGTAGGATTTGAGGTGGGCCTAGAAGACCTCTCTGTTCCTCTAAAATGTTTTCCCTTTGCATGATATTTCACCATTAGGCGCTTGTTCTTTTGGTCTTAATAGCTATTAGATGACAAAATGTTGAGACTGTGTGTGAGAAAACCTAGACAGTATCAAGTCCAGTAATTTCACAGGTGGGGAAATTCAGGCTTACAGAGGGGCTACGACCTGTCCTCATGGCAGGTGAAGGGGGAGGGGGATCTGAATGAATAAGACGTGGTTTCTGTTCTTCAAAAACTTCAGTTTTCAAAATCCCCACGATCAAGGAAGAAGGAACTGAAGTTCAGAGGTATTTTCTGACTTGCCCTAAGTCACACACTGCTGGGACTAAAGCCAGGTCTGATTCTTTTCTGAATAAATGGACATCCATTACCATACACAGGAAACCATCTCAATGTTGGAAGAGCCATCGGGCACAGCAAAAGAAACTGTGGACAGCAAAGCAGGCTCAGAACTTCTCTCTTACCCAGTTTTATGAATGAATAAATCAAACCAAGTGACATTTCCTAAGGTTCTATTTGGTGCTCCAAATGAAAACTTCTTGGTTTCAGGGTTACATAGAAAAGTAAAGGTAAAGTGGGATTTCGTTCTTATTTTTAGTCCCCTGTTGAACTAGATAACTAGTGACGATTGTCACTACATGGTTACTTTATAAATTTATGTTTACAGAGCCAGTTGGCGGAAGTCATTCCTTTGGGGTACTATGCATGCAATTCCAGCCTCTAACACTAGGTGGCTTGTTGACGTTGGGTAGGTTAAGTGGAAAGGGAGAAAGTGTTACCTGAGAAGACCTTTACTGTCAGAACACTTTATCCAAAGGACAACACTGATCAACCTCTAACTGATACAATTTTTAAAACCCACAATATGAAACTTGAAACAAAATCTAAAGAAATGCAAACACTCTGGTGTGAGTGGCATACCTCTTCTAGCCAGTGAGTCTTCATCTGCAAAGTGTGGTTGTTGTCATTGAAAGAGATGAATATAAGCACATGAAACCCTTTGCACAAAGTCTGACAAAAATATGTACTTAATAAAGAGTAGCTAACAATCCTTACATAGAAATCTCTCAGTTACAACTGTTAATTTTGTTAAAAATTCTAAGCCTACACATAGTTCCTCAGAAAGTTGTTTTCTCTTGTAGCCAATTAGTATCCCTGGGCTACTGGGCTCACACGTGAACTCCTTCTGCAACAAGCCTTACTGTTTAAAGAGAAGAGCTCTGCCAACTACAGAGATCTTATTTAAGCCATCTTCATCAATTACCAACTATTAAAGCTGCAAATTCATCTTTCAGATCAGAAACAAGAAGCTGAGAGTAAAAAAACTTGCCAATCAGAGAAGGCCCCAAATTACCAGTCACTCCTTGTCTCAGCTCTCCTGGCTTGTTTTGAAATTTAGATCTGCAATAACTGTTTCATAAAGAAGAGCAAAAGATACTCCTTTAGAATCTCCGTTTATTGTATTTTATTATTTTTTTGTCTTTACCTTTTTGATGGAGACTCCTTAAAAGAGACCCAAGCCTTTTCCCCTCCTAACAGTACAACACAACTGTCCATGTAAACTTTAGATACCATGTTATCATCAAAACCACCAGTGAACGGTTCCTAGGCTCGTCTCTCCCATCACCCATCTCCAGAGAGACTTTTGAAACACAAACCTTAGCAATCACCTTGGCCCCAAACTTCACCCCATCTTGGAAGGGAGGGGAGAGTGTTCCGACTTACTGATGACGAAGTGTGGCTGGGGTTTGAGCACCCTTCTGGTTAGGCTGGTGATGGGGGTGTGGGAAGAGGGCTGTGCCGTGACATACACCTCGATCCCACAGGGACCCAGAAACAGGCAGGCAATTCAGGTGTGTATAGGGATGTGAGATCGATGAACCAGCCCTCACAGGTGTGATGCCTTGTCTCCCACGCACCTTTAATTTAGGTCAGAAATTGACTTACCAACACAGGGCCAGTGGTTTATATTAGGTGAATGGCCTGAATGTAACCAAACACCCAGGAAGTGCTGAAGACAGTCAGCCAGTCTACCGAAGGGCTCCACTGGACCTTAAAACAGTGCTTCTTCTCCAGCTTTCCTACACATACAAATACCGTGTACATCTTATTAGAATGCAGACTGTAACTTCCCAGAGTCTGGCATGGGGCCACGACTCTGCATATCTAACGAGCTCTCCGATGAAGCTTTGCTGCTGATCTGCCAGCTACATTTTGAACAGCAAACCTTGAAATGCACAAGACCGCCTGCAAGACCTCACTCTCGGAAAAGAGCTGAGAGAGACAGTTCAGTCTTTCGTTCGAGCCCTGAACTAGGACTCACCAAGTCACCAGCAAGTATTGAGTGCTGGCTGTGTGCTTCATGGATAACATTTCATCTGATACTTTCAACAGCCCTGGGGGAATTTAACAGATGAAAGTCGCCAGCGGTGCAGAGATGCAGAGTAAGGCTAGCCCTGGGTCACAGGCTAGGCTGTGGAGAGGTTGAAGTGAGGCCTCCAGTGCTGACCGCCATGCCACACGTACCAGCCTCCGTCATAGAAAAAGCACAGTTTTGGACAACAAGCACCCAGGTGTGAACCCAGAGGTGTTTGAGCCCAAAGCTGGTGTTTGGAACCACCATGCTCTGGGGCTGGCAGAGCTGAGGAGTCACACGGTATATCCTTCAGCAATGCAGCGTTGGAAATTCTCCCTGAGATCTGCCCCGTTCGTCCTCATTCAGGGGAAATCCAGCCCCTGGGCTCCAGCCTGGGGAGAAATAGAAGCGTGGCCCTTCTCCCTCCCTCCCTTCCCCTGAAGGGTAGAGAGAGGCTACTGCTGCCAGCCCCGTGCCCGCGCCTTGCAGTGCCCTTGCTTTCTCCTAAGCTTTCTGAAGGTGCATTCAAGTGAACAGACTTCACCTTCAGGCCATGCCAGTCCCTCAGGCCCACTGTGGTCTGGAGGCCGGGCTGCCGGGCTGCCTGGCATCCTGGGGCCTCCACGGTGGACACCAGTCCTTGCAGCCGTGGAGGTGAAGGGGGAGGGGTGCGCTCAGGGCCCACAGCTCGGAGCCAGGCGGCCCCTGGATGAATGGGGCATCAGTTCCTACGGGCCTGGGGCGTCTCCAAGAGCTAGCTCAGTTCTCGCCAGGGAAGAGCTCTGGCTCAGGGCTCTGTCCTTGGGCTGGGTCCAGTTGGGGTGACCTTGAGCAAGCAGTGGAGGGGTCAGCCCAGGGACACCATGGAGATCTGCCATCAGCACCCCTTACCTCCTATGCAGGGGGGCCCTGAGCTCCCTCTCAATGGACCTCAGTGTTCTTCCTGTACCACCACTACCCCGCCACCCCTCCTAACCCTTGGGCCCAGAAGCCAGAGCGCCTAGTGCCCGGAGGCTCCTGGGGAGGGAGGCTGGTGGTGGGACTCCCCAGCACAAAGCATCTTTCATACATGCCAGAGGCTTCAGCTAGCTCAGAGAGTGGGGGAAGCTTCCTTTCACCCCAGGGTGAAGTCCAAGGCCTGAGGTGGGGGAAAGGTCCTGGGAAAACTGGATCTGCATCTCGGGCTGGGCTGCCCCCAATACAACCTGCGTGTCATCAGCCGTTCTTGATCCCTCCCTCACCCCCAGCTCTAGTCCATCAGCGAGGCCTCCTGGCTGTTGCTCTGAAATACACCTCAGGCCTTCTCCCCTCCACACCATTGTCCAGCCTGGGCCAGGCCAGCCTCCTCTCTTGCTGGCCCCATCTAGTCTCCACGGGTCTCCCTACCCCACGCTCACTCCCTTTCCCTTCCAGTCTATCCCAGATGCTCAGCTGAGAATCCTTTCAAAGCAGAAATCAGATCATGGGTCCTTAGCCTAAAAACTTCAGAGACCTCTCACCACACTGAGGACAAATCCTCACTCCTCAGTCTGGCCCAGGACCATGGCACAGCCTGGCTGGGTGTGGCAGCCACGCTGAAAACTCACTGACCAGGCTTCTCACGGTGCCCACCCAGGGGCTCAGCACCTGCTTTCTTCTCCAGCCTCAGCAGCCCTCTTGCTGTCTCACCTGTAGCACATCTGAGCTCAGGTAACTGACCCGGCATTTACACGAGTGTGAATTTACTGATAGTGTCACTCCCAGGGCACAACTGAGTGCCCTCTAAGCAGGAGTGAGAGGATGTAACCCTCGAAAAAGGATGTTTGGGCATGGGGTAAGCAAACCATTTATTTCTAGAGGGGAGGAGGTGGGGAGATCAGGCATGTCATGGAGACTGGAAGTCACTGGCCTCTGGTGACTTTGCCAGCGTGCAAGATGACCGCAGTTGCTCTGCTGAACTTCTAGTTTTCTGTGTGCAATGTGCCACAGTGATGAGCGAGAGTTACACTAGAATCCAGAACTCTGGCTCCCTGCCCAGGGCACATTTTCCTGCACATTTTATTAGGCAAGCTGACTGAGACCATGTAAAGAATGTATGTCTGCTTAGACCAGAGGCTTCTTGTGGAAGATACCCCGGGATACACTCCACTGGGGGCTGAGGGTTTGGGGTGGACGTTCAAGAGGCTGATTCTCTTCTAGAATTATCTTTGGACAAGAAGATACATGGCACATGGTGACAAAGTGACCTGACTCTTGCCTTGGTCTGGAAATGAGGGAATGGCATGGGGGATCCACACTGACATTTAAAAGTAAAAGGGGCCCTTGAGTGACTGCCTTCCCCAAGGCTCATTACCTCCAGGAGACCTGGCTGCCGCACAGCTCGCGACCCTGCTCTGTTATCAGGGCATTAGGTCCAGAGATGCTCAGTCTCCTCCCACCTTTCTGCCCAGATCAACCATCTGGATCTTCACCTCTTCAGAAAGGCGCTCTCTGCAGCTTCGCAAGTGACCGCAGGGAGGGCGGGAGCAGCAGGAAGCGCAGCTGGGGCTGCTCTGTGGCGCTGACTCAGCACAGAGAGGGCGGGTGGGCAGAGGGTGGCGCACAGGAAACCCACGTGTCCTGCAGCCGAGCTGCCCGAAGGAGAGGCAGGCTGGGAGCCCCGGAGCCTCTCCCTCGGCAGTTCACACCATGAGTTCTAGGTACTGCATGCTTGCACCGCTGTCCCAAACCGTGATTAACCCATTTGACAGATGAGGAAACCGACCTGGGAGGCCGGTGACTGGGCCGCATGGCAGACCTTACATGCTTACACACACGTGTGGAGCCCTCTCGCTCCTGGGCAGCTCTGCCACGGGAGACACGCTGGGGAATCCTTGGTTCCACAACTCCTGTCTGCCTGGTTCATTGTGGCCACTCTGCCCTCACACTTTCCACCTGCTTTACACACTTCCTGCTGTTCTTAAACATCCACACTCCGTCACACTTGGCCTGCTGGCCCCTCAGCCTGGCACCCCGGGCCCTGATCTGCCCACATCTGGCTCAGTTCAGGTGTCACCTCTGTAAAGCAGCCTTTTTGGATCACGCAAGCTCAGGTGCGGGGCTTCCCCTGTGGCTCAGTGGTAAAGAATCCCTGCAATGCAGGAGACACAGGAGGCAAGGGTTTGATCCCTGGGTCGGGAAGATCTGCTGGAGGAGAGCATGGCAACCCACTTCAGTATTCTTGCCTGGAGAATCCCACTGTCAGAGGAGCCTGGAGTTTAGAGTCACAAACAGTAGGACGTGACTAAAGTGACCCAGCATGCGCACACACATGGAGCCCCAGTGGCATGACCCGGCTGCTCTTATCACCATTGGAAACTGCTCACTGGCTTCCTTCCGGACACCCCCTCTGGAAGGAGAGCTTCCTGAGAACAGCGGCCCAGTCTACCTTGCTCTTGGCTACGTCACCCGTGCCTACAGCTGGGCCTGGAACCTAGCAGGTGCTCAACTAATACCTGCGGCAGAAACAAACACGGAACACTCTTTCACGTAGCGTTCAGATGCCGAGAACAGGCCCCGGAACCACCCGCCGCCGATTACAGAGGGACAGGATGATTTTGAGGCGTGGGGGCAGTAATTACAGCAAGAGAAGACCCAGCACTTCCAGAGGAAGTAGAGGAAAGTTGCTTTTAAAACAGCACACGGTGCTGTTCAGGCCTATAATCTTGTTGATCTTTTGGAAACCCTGGCATTACCAGCAGACCCTATTTTCCCTTCTGCATCACATAGAACCTTTGCCTTTCCCTGCCATCCCAGGTCATTGGTGGGGCTCAGAAACCTCTCAGGCCATCTCCCCTGGGGGCTGTAGCACCCGCCAGCATCTCTGAGCCGCTGATTCCCTCGCAGCCCTCCAGGCCCTTTGGGGAGGGTTTTCTCAGGCCTGGTGGGGATCAGAACCACCGACAGCCCAGGAAGAGAGCTGACTCTTCCCCACGCCACGGACCAGCTCTAGCTAAACATATCCCTCCCCCTTGCTTCCTTCTGAGCTGGAACAAATACCGGATCTCCTGCACAGGGCTCTTGGGGGGCAGGGAGAGGAAGGACTCAGAGCCCATGCTCGCAATTCACCCAGCACCTACCCTGCATTGGGGCCCCAGACTGCCTCTTCACTAAGGGGCCAACATGTAAACTGGTGAGCGGGTACTGAAGGACAAAGCACGCTTGCTTTCTAAAAATACACCCCTCTAAACTCGTGAGGTCATGAGGCTATGGGCAGCCTGGCAGCACCTCTCTGATTAAGGTGATAGGCTCACTTTTCTTCCGAAGCTATCTAGCTTCTCCACGCCTCGCCAACCCGGGAGTATGCATACTGGTGGGTGGGACTGACTCTGATATGAGGGTGAAGGGGCTTTCTGGAAGTTCAGAGGCCAGCACCAGCCGTACAGAGACACAGATGGCTTGCGAGTGGGAGGAGGCCTCGCACAGCTTTTGCCAAGCGAGTTGACCTCTTTCTGCTCTGCTGCCTGGCTTCTGAAGCCCCTTGGTCCCTGGTCGCAGTGGTTTGCTTTTTACATCAGCAGCCACACATTCTATTTCATTCTGTTATGACCATTTCCTCCCCGAGAGCCTCCTTGGGCTGGCAAACTCAAGATATACAGGAAATCTATTCCAATCCCAGAATGGGCAACAGGAGATGGATTTTCCACAATAGTCTTTTAAAACAAGGCAGAGAGTTCCATGTAAACAGTAGGCTGCCCTGAGAGGCTGCTGACTCCATCGTGCTTGGCCCATTGTCCTAAAGAACTTCACTTCTGTCCACTCCTCCCCAAAGCAGGAGACCTCAGAGAGATGCACTTGTGAGACAATTCTCTTTGGTTCTCTTGCATTTCTGTGTCTTGTCAACAAAGCACTGACCGCCTTTGGTTCTGGATTATCTTTTCAAAGGTGCTTGTAGAGCAAACAGTTTTAAAAGACAGAGGCAGTGTCTTGCTCTGGAGCAATCAGCAGGTTTGCGTAGAGCCTTGGGAGACTGGGACAGTCTCTCTCCAGAGCGAAAGGAGCAGGTTTTCTCACTGCCCATTATAAAAGATGTGGGCTCCCTAAGATCTGGTTCCTCTCCTATAATGTAATACATTGCATGTGCAGGCATTGTTCTGGGCCCATGGGGCCATGCCCTGTGGGACCTGGAGGCAACGGGAGCTGATGCCAACACGCTGTTCATGAAGCCTTTTGTCTCAGACCCAGGAGCCTCGTGTTTTCCGCTGGCATCCAGGAGTCTGGGGTAAGCTAATGTAATTGGCTTGAAAATACAGTAAAATCCCATATCTTACTCTAAAATCTCAAATCTGGTGGACTAGTGCTGCTCATACTGAGGTCAACACTGTTGACCAATCTCTGAGTTTCAGGTCTGTTTCCTGAAACTCGGGTCTGTTTCCTGCTTCCAGCAAACTCAGAAGTCCCAAATTATAAAAATATACATAAACCAAGAAAAGAATTACTTTAATAAAAAGTATGCTCTACTTTGCAAAAGGGTTTATTACATGTCTCTTTTACAAAAATAGCATTTAGGATACCTAAAAGATGATGTGATTTGTCCCGAAGAGAAAAATTTACACAGAAGTTTTTAGGAATAAGCATTAAGATCAAACAAGGTTCACTCCTACTTTTCTATTAGAGGTACGAATGCCAATAGGTCAGGATTGGGAGTGGAACTTCTCAGGGATAACTGTCAAACCGCTGTCTCCTTCCTAAGGATCAGATGGCATGCTTACTTACTAGCCCTCTCTACCTCATTATACCAAGAGTCAATTTCTGGAGTCTGTAATTGTAGATAACTGAGTCATCAATTTCCTGGGTTTGATAATGTACTGTTGTTACATAAGATATTACTACTGGGGAAGCTGGGCAGTGGGTACACAGCTCAGTGGCTATGTGATGACGGAAACTGATGGGACCTGTCCTTAAATTGGAACTAATGCCACCTATCTTGTGGTTTGGTCGTGGAATTGGAGGGGAGGAATATAGAGTGCCTAGGAGTTTTACAGGGCTTCCCAGGTGGTGCTAGTGGTAAAGAACCCGCCTGCCAAAGCAAGAGACATAAGAGACATGGGTTCAGTCCCTGCGTTGCGAAGATTCCCTGGAGGAGGGCATGGCAACCCACTCCAGTATTCTTGCCTGGAGAATCCCATGCACAGCGGAGCCTGGCGGGCTATGATCCATGGGGTCACAAGAGTCGGACACGACTTAGTGACTAAACCACCAAAGGTCTATGAGCCTCCAGACAGGAGCCTGCAGCCAGAGGACAGCAGCTGGCCTAATGCTCCAAAGACACCCCCAGAAGCCCTGCCTGGGCAGCAGAGATGCATGTCACGGCCCAGTCACCTCTAAAGCTAAAATCAAGGCGCCTCTGGAGGCCACAGGGGCACCCTGCTTCCTGCCCTTGGATTCCCCTTGTTCTGAAATTCCAGGCAAGGCAAAGTGCTGGCGGAGCTGTTCCTGAGCCTGGCTGCTGCCCTCCTGGGCTGCCTGCCGGAGCACCCGCTGCTGGATTACCTCAGCGTCTTTGAGCACCGAGGTTCTGCTGAGTCACCGCCGCCAGGGCTCAACCCTGGGGAATCAGCAAGTGACTGCAGACGCCCTCTCCAGAGGCAGGGAAGTGGGAACAGGGTCTCCAGCTGGTGTCAGGTAATATAGTCTACCTGTAGGCATCCTGTCCGGGGGCCCTTACCAGCTGATGCTCCCACCCAGCGCTCTGTGGGTGTTGGCTGCTAAGGGCTCACAGCTCCCTTTCTATAGGGACACGCCCTCCGCCATCAAGAGCACCTGTCCACATTTCACACTGCTGGGAGAGGGGGCAGCTCATGATCATAGAGACTGATATACTATTATGGGAAGTATAAATATTGTCCCCTAGGATGGGACAACTCTGTGGTGCTGTCCACCCTCCAGAGCTCCTCATGGGATCAGGCTGAGGCCAGACTTAGCTGACCCCATACCTCAGCCTCTTGTCTTCCCCTGTCCTGGGCTGCTCCCCTCACTGACCCGGGATGTTTACCTGAGAGCAGTCCTCTGAAGTCATCTTACCTAAGAACCCTCATCTCAGGCTCTGCTTTCCAGAACCTGACCTACAGCAGGCAACATTCATCACTGCTGTTCTCTGAAACCCTCATTTCCTGGGGGAGCTCCTTCGATTCAGGGTTGTGGGGTGGTTTGGGAACCCCCAGGCCCACTCTAACCCTTACTTGCTTGGTTCTGCTTCTGTTGGGTTTTTTTTTTTTTTCCTTCAATCTTTCTCCTTCCTCTTCAAGCTAAGAACTGAGTCAAGTATGAAAGGGTTAAGGTAGCTCCTAGTGAGTGAGGGAAAAGCCAGTAACAGGGCCTGGGAATCTGAGGGTGGGATTCCAAATGTCCATTCTGAAGTTCTGGAGAGCAAGTGAGCGAAAGGGAAGATCTGGAGAGAGAGCTCTGCTGAAGGGAGGGGAGAAATGCAGAAACGCACAAGAAAAGGAAACTTCCTTCAGGATGGAGGGATGGGGTAGGCATGAGGGGCCAGTCAACCTCATTCCTCTAGACTATAACACATACGATGCACAATATCCTCTCTTGGGGGCTCGCCGAGTTCAGTGCCTTCTCCCAGGAGTTGGATATTTTGGGTGGGGGTGGAGGTAGGAGGGAGGGGCAGTCTTTTAAATTAATAGCTGCCATTTATTGAGCATTTACTATGGGACAGGCACTGTGCAAAGTATTTCACATGAATTCTTTCAATCTTCACCCCAATCCTAGAAGAGGAACCTGAAGTTCAGAGAGGTCTCTATCCTGCAGCAGAAGGCTTTTGATGCCTTGGGCTCACAGTGAGCTCCTTCTTCATCAAAATTGGAATTTCAGGGGAATTCCCTGGCAGTCCAGTGGTTAGGACTTGGCACTTTCACTGCCAGGGCCTGGGTTTGATCCCTGGTCAGGGAACTAAGAACCCGCAAGCCAAGTGGCATGGCCAAAAAAAAGAAAGGAATTTCACAGGGATAGGAAGGGCCACATTCTGCCTTGAGTGCGCCTATGGTTAAGGAGTAGACCTTCCCTCTCTCTCAGCCTGAGGGTTCCTTTAGATGAAAGGAACAAATCTAGATCTCCCTGGATTTACCCAGCCACCCCAGTCCCTGGCCCTGGGCTCTTATTCCTGGGCCTCGTATTGGCTGAACCCCTCATAAACGCTCAGTGAGTAAATAACAGTGAAGCGCTTTCTCCTTGGATCACTGGTCACAAGTTGGGGAGAAACTGGTTCTTCTTGATAAACAGGTAGCCTTTATACCCCGAAGCCGGGTCCACTCAGCAACAAGGCCCGGCACTGGCTTCCTAGGATCTTGGACACGTGTGTCCACAGCATCCTAGCTGGGCTCCCAGGTCCTTGGTGGGTGGAGAATCTGACTGTACTGGAGCAACATCTAAGGTCACTACAAACCTGGATGTTGGATGTTCCAATTCCCTTGAGGCTCAGCAGAAAGCCAGGCAGGGTGCAAAAGTCCCCCTCGTTAACTCCTGGGCTGGGGAATGGAGGCAGTCTTCTGCCTCCGTGGAAGGGGCCCAGGGCTGAGATTCCTGACACCCTCACTGACTTGTTCTCATCTTGTCTGTTCTGTAGGATTTAGAAGTTCTTCTTTTGTAGGTAAATCAATTCTCTACAGCTTTAGCATTAGATGGGGAGGGCAGGCAGTAATGCCTGCTTTTGTCTTTCACTGATTTTGAGAATGGGGGTACACTTCTTAAGAGAAGAACCACTCTCTGGGGGAGCTGCCCCTCAGTAGGTTTTCAAGTCAACAAGCAGGTGCTAACCATGGGTGGGCCATGTGCCAGGGATTAATGAGACGCAGACCTGCTACTTGCAATGGTCCCACTGATCCCTGTCATCCTGGAGGCTGGCCCAGGGAGGGCACGGAGGGTGAAGACCACTGGAGGGCAGCTCCCCAGGAACCAGCCCAGCCCACCAGCCTGGAGAAAGACAGGGCATCGGAGAGCCAGCAGGCAGTGCCACCCATGCAGTTCGGGGCAAAGAGCCCAGTTTGGGGCAGGAGACCAAGTTCACACCTCAGCTCTGCCACTTTTATGGCCAGTGACTTAACATCTCTGAACCCCAGCACCTTCATCCTTCAAGCAGAAACTACAACGCATGTCTCAGTTTGGAGATTTGTATATGATCCCAAATTTAAAAGCACTTTGTAAGCCATATATTCCCTACACCAACTGAAGACATCACAATAATAGCAAGTTAGGACACACCTGAGAAGAGTCCCCCTCGATTATATAACATAATCAATTGCCTTGAATATGCTCCAAAACGGTGTGATGGTTAACGGCCTTTACGACCAGACAAACCTGGGTTCAAATCCTCTCTCTGTCAGCTCACAGGCTGAGTTATGTAAGCTGGCAGGGCCTCGCTGGATAACCGTGCCAGGAGGACTTGAACAGGGCGGGAGGGAAAGTGTGCTCAATTTAAGGTTATCTGTGATTACAGTGGGAGCCAGTGGAGAGTTCGGTCTGCAGTTTTTCATCCTTTCATGGGAAAACTTGAGCTCTCTATGCTTTTTGTAAAAAGGACACCAAAGTCCCAGAGCTGAGGAGCTCCTCGTAGGTTACACAGTCCAGGGCCAGCAGAGGTAGGAGAGGCCCCTGTGAAGACAATGGCCTTCAAAATCAGGGACTTCCAATCCCCTGGGGGTTGTTAACATGCAGGTTGCTAGGCCCACCCCGAGCCAGAATTCTGGTGGAATTGCCAACCTTCTCTTGGCCTGGAGAATCCCCCTCTCCAGGGTACCCCCATACCATCATCAGGGACCATCCCAAGCTTACCTGGGAGGAAGGGGATGATTCTCTGCTTGGGGTCCTTCTGGCCACCTTCGATGGGAAACTTATCCAAAAGCTGCATCTGAGAAGCCAGACAGAGGGACAGGATTCAGAAGACTGGAACTACTCCGCTTCCCTGACTCCGCTCCACTGCTCCCGGGCCCCACCGCCCTCACACGGATGAGCGACACCTCAAATCCCTCATTTCACAGATGATTAACAAACCACATGGGGCATGAGTGCACGCAGGCAGAGCTCTCTGTGCATCAAAGCGGGTGCCTGAACCATCTCAAGGAAGCCTGAGGGTACAAGGGGAGGTGTCTGGAGACGCCCCAGAGCAAGGCCAGGGTAGGGGCCAGCAAGATTTCAGGCTAGGCTGCAGGTGGGATTTCCAGAGGCTTCTGTGGACCCAGTTTTTTTCACACGTCATAAGCTGGGTGAGCTCTTTAGTCACACGGCATCCAACCCATCCCCCCCCAGACCCTGGGCCAGGATGCGGAAGGCCCCACCTGATACATCAGACAGACCACCCACCTTCCAGAACCACTCTGCAGAAACAGACCCAGATGTTATTTTAATTGGAAAACCAAGTCTAGCCCCTTGCCCCCTCCTCCATCTCCTACCTTCCCACCCTGAGGTCGCTGCTGTTTTTCCAGGGACAGACCCATTGGAAGAGCTTCCAGGGTTCTGGAAGAACAGCTGTTTTTTCTTCCGCTATGCTGGGCTGAAATTCTGTATAAACTGGAAAAACACACAGGAGATGGGATGGACGAAGCCACGGCCCCTGTGTGTGTGTGTGTGTGCGCGCGCGCGCGTGTGTGTGTGTGTGTGGTTAGCCTCCCTTCCAAGACAAGGGAGGGCTGGAGGTGGAGCGGAGTGGCAAGCCAGACCCAATCCACTGCCCCAGCTGCGTGACCCTGGGCCAGGCTGCAGGCTTTTGCCTCATCGGTAAAATGAGGAAGATCCCTCATATGATGACTGAAAGTTCATCCCTTCTTTCTAATATTAATTAATATTTATTGAGCGTCTCCTTAGAGCACTGGGCACTTAGAAAAATCAGCAGTAAAGAAAAGAGATGAAGTTCCTGCCCTCAGGGAGTTTATATTCTAGTTGGTGAGAACACACAGTAACCAAATGTGTGCTATGTTGTGGGGATACGTGCTATAAAGAAAAATGAAGCAGGATAAGGTGGTGGGGCAGAACAGGAAGAAACAGTGATTTTATATAGCATGGTGAGGGAAGCCTCACAAATCAGATGGCAATTTGGCAGAGACCTGATGGAGAGGAAGCGAGCCACAGTGGAGGGGGACAATGGTCCAGGCAGGGGAAGAGCCAGTGGCGTGGAGGCTGGAGAGCAGTGCGCAGGGCTGGAGGTACAGGTAATGGGATCCAGGCAGAGGTGGATCATGCAGAGGATGGCTGGAGCTACAGGGAAGTGAAGGGGCCACACTGGGGAAACAGGAGATCACTTAGGAGTCAACTTGGACCAAACTGCTGCCTTGGAGGTGGTGAAATGTGGTCCTACGCTAGATTTGACGTGTGCGTGGTATGTGTGCATGCATGTATGTGCGTGCACACATGCCCGTGTGTGCATATTCCCATCTAGCCACCTGCCTGCCCAGTTCTAACGCGTGATTTTAGGATCCTCTCTTGCACAGCCATAATCCAACATACACAGGCTATTTAGAGCCCACACATGAAGGGTGGGTCGTTGTTGGATTCCATTCAAAACAGCACAACTACTGCACCGTTATTAACTTTCACTTCCCTGAACACAGACTAAAATTTAACAAAAGCTGGCTCATGGGTTTTCAAACCCCAGTGCTGGAAGTCCACCTCTCTAACATTTAATAATTGCCTGCTACGTGCAAATACAAACAGACCTAACACTATAAACTTGTACTTAGGATTTTTTTAATTAATAGATTTTCAAATAAATTCTACATGGAGTAGAACTCTCATTTTTTTCTCTCCCCATTCCCTCAGCCATATTCTATTTTGTTTTTTTTTTTTCCTGTATTACACAAGTAATTACAGAAGCAATAATTGGACTGACTCATTTGAAAAGCCCCTGATGCTGGGAAAGATTGAAGGCAGGAGGAGAAGGGGACGACAGAGGATGAGATGGTTGGATGGCATCACCAACTCGATGGACATGAGTCTGAGCAAGCTCCAGGAGTTGGTGATGGATAGGAAGCCTGGCATGCTGCAGTCCATGGGGTCACAAAGAGTCAGACATGACTGAGCGACTGAACTGAACTGAACTGACAGAAGCAGTAGATGAAAAAAGAGAGCAAGAATCACACACTATCCTTCCCCCTGAAAAAGCAACATTAATATTTGGGATATATATCCTTTCCAGATGATGTGCATGTAGATAAAATAAGCTCATCAATGCATTATACTATGTAATGGCATTGTCTCATATCAGTGATTATTTCCATACTAGCATTCTTAATTGTGACATAGAATTTCGATGTTTGACTGGGCCATGGCTGATTTACCTACACTCTACTGTTGGATGAGATGGTTAGATAGCGTCACTGACTCAATGGACATGAACTTGAGCAACTTTCAGGAGATAATGAATGACGGGGAAGCCTGGTGTGCTGTACTCCATGGGGTCGCAAAGAGTCAGACAAAACTGAGTGATGTAACAACAACTACTGTTGGATATTCACTACTTACATGTAACACCAGAGTGAACACTCTTTCCATGTACCTATGTACACTTTGATACTTTTTCTATCCTTTGTTTCATCTCATTGAAATCTATGCAAATCTATAGGTGCCTTAAATCTCTTCTGGAAGAAGACTGAGGATAAATAGATGGATATAACTAACGTGCTATAGGCCAGGCCTGGGGCCTCTGAGCAGCAGCTTCATAGGATTTCTGAGAAACGGCACAGAGAGGATGGGGAGAAAGGCAGGCCCAGCTCGGGGCCCGCTGTAGAGTAATTTGCCCTCATCAGATGACTTTTCTCCTGAAAGAGGGAGGCTTGCTGTGCCTGGCAAGCCAAGAGACTTGCCCAAATTGCCCTGTCTCTCCGGGGCTCGCAGGAGTTAGGCTACAGAAACTTTAAGTTGCTTATCTGCCCTGATCTACATTTGTTCGCTGACTGCTAAATTCTTTTTCAGACCTAGGATTCTGAGATTCTCACCAACAATGCATAGGGAAGGTGATGCCAAGAGAAGTGGGCAGGGGAAGATTCACGTGGTCCTTTCTTTCCTCTCAAAACATTGGCCGTGTGCCTTCTAGATGCCAGCCCTCTGTGAGGGGCTAGAAATGAGTTACATCACAGTCTCTACACCAAGGAGCTCATGGTCTCCATCTGGAGCAGGGCTTCACTGCCTTCAACACACATACAAAGCACCTCTGCCAACATTTTAAAAAGCAGGTGCTGATTCAGTGGGTCCAGGCAGGGGCCCAAGATCCTCCGTTTCCCCCAAGCTCAGGTGATGCCGAAACTGCTGGTCCACGGTCACATTCAGCAACAAAGCTCTAGAGCTGTCTCCTTTTGCAGTTACCACCCGCATGTGGCTGTTGAAATAGGGCCCAGGCAAATTGAGGTGCCCTGTAAGTGCAAAATATGTGCCAGGTGTCAAAGACTTAGTATGAAACAAAACAAGTGAAATATCTCATTAACAATGTTTGTACTGATTGTATGTTGAAATGATAATATTCTGGATATGAAAGGTTAAGTAAAAATACTCTTAAAATAATTTTACCTGTTTTATGATTTTACATAGCTACTAGAAGAATTTAAATTTAAATATGGTTGATATTATATTTGGATATTATATTGATATTACATTTTATACTATGGACAGGCTGCTCTAGAGCAAGATGGTTCTCAAAGCATAGCTTAAAGTCTGTTCAAACCCGACGCCCTGGCGGAGGGAGGCGTCTATTAAAAATGCAGTTTCCTGGGCTCTGCCCAGAGGTCTGTGAAGCTTTGTTCTGGTGTTAGGGACAGACAAGCAAGTTCTGGAGTGACGGGGAATGGTGAGGATGTATGACCGGCATCCTGTGGGACCTGAAGGGAGAGGTCAGGGAAGACTTCCTGTAGGAGGTGAGGCCAGCTCTGTCTTGGCAGAGTGATGGTCCCATTCCCTGTGCCTTCCTTGCCAAGAGCAGCCTGACCTCTCCCCCCAGGTTCATGTGCCTCCTGGAAGGCAGGGGTCATCTGATAGCCTCGCAGATTTGAGTTTTTCCTCAGAAGGCCTCTTGAGGATGCTAGGCAGCCGGCCTCTCTCCCACCTCCTCCTTCCGTTATAGCTTTTCCTCTTCCCCCACCTCTGTCTTAATCGGAGTCCCTCTGAGGCCAAGACAAGCCCATATAATTAAAGTACTGGGTCAGTGGGCCCTCCCCAGAGCTGTAAGCACCCAGCTGACCTGCCGCCCTCAGGTGCGGATCCCAGCTACACCTGTCATCTGATCCCACCACCACTGCTCAGCCTCAGCATCTGTCCTCCTGGTCTTCTCCAGGGCTTACTGGCCACAGGAAGGCAACGCACTGCTAACCAGATGCTGGTGACATTTTCTCTGCCTACAGGTCACCTTTCAAAGAAAGCAAATCCTCTGGCTCAGACTCCAGAGTAAACCAAATACAGGCGGCCAGCTGAGTTTACTCAGCATGGGGGGCTTGCAAGACCTCACCAGTCAGTGGTGTGGCTCGTGCATAGCACGTCAGGGCTGGGGATGAACATCTGCTGTCGCGTGTAATACACAAGGTGAATGTCCCCTCATGTGGGGCCAGGTGGGCTGCAAAGTGGGTTCGATAACCTGTTGTTGTTTAGTCGCTAAATCATGTCCGACTCTTTTGCGACCCCTGGACTTAGCCCTCTAGGCTCCTCTGCCCGTGGGATTTCCCAGGCAAGAATACTGGAGAGGGTTGCCATTTCCTTTTCCAGGGAATCTTCCCACCTAGAGATTGAACCCACATCTGCTTTGCAGGAGGAATCTTTACTGCTGAGCTACCGGGGAAGCGGAGTTGTATAACCTGGTGGGTGTCTAATTTGCAGGACGAGAGTCTGATAGAGAAAACTCACATGAAAGGAAGGCTGAGGGGGGCTGTCTGATGAAGAAGCTGCCCAGACCTTCCCTGGGGAGGAAGCCTGGGTGTGTGGGCCGTGAGGAAGGAAGCTCCGCCCCTCAGAGAATTCTGCTGCGGCCACCTTTTTGGGCAGGAAGTGGATTCTCCTGTCACTCCAGCAAGGGCCTGACTTGGGCTGGAGGAAAAGCAGGGCCCGTTGCCAGGGTCCCTCTCAGAGCAAGAGGCGTTTGGCTGAGGAAGCCCTGAGCAACCACATCAGAGCTCTGCAGCGTGTGGAGGACGCCAGGCTGTTTATCTAAGGGGTGGATAGTGCGAGAGATACAGGACAGCTCGGCTCCAAGAGCCAGCCCCGGCCCAAGAAAGCTGATTCGGCAGCTCTCCCTAGGCAGGGCTGAGCAGCAATAAACACTGGGGAGGGAGAGGGGTGGGCCCCAGACCCAGCTGGGGCACATCTGTAACCCAAGAGTTCGGCTCCTCGCCCTTCCGAGTGGGTGGAGTTCCCAGCGACTCCAGCTCTGAGGCCCCAATGCTTGTGACCATTTCCAGCTCAGGAACAAAGGGAACATTCGTTACTACAAGAGGCTGGTGGGTTCCCTGATGTAGAGATCCCCCTTGCTGCTGCCAAGTCGCTTCAATCATGTCTGAAGAGGCAAAGTCACCTCATCTCCATGGGGATTCAGAGATCATGGCTTGTCTGTTCACCAGGCCCTGTGTTAGACGTGGGACCACAGGAAGATTCACAGAAACAGACAGGGATGATAGCGATGCATCGTGTGACTTTTCTTAAAGTTCTCATCCTTCGTGGTCTGAAATGTACATCCCCATCCTTTCCTTCTCTGATGAAAGTATCAGGAAATATCTAAACTGGGAAGCCCCTGACCATTCAGCCTAAGGTCATCCCTCCTCTCTGTGAATTCCAATAGCACCCCTGGTCACAACAGGACTCTGTGAATAGAGTCCTGGGACTCTAAATAGGGACTCTCTCAGTCCCTATTTCAGCATTTCATATAGTTTTTTGAAACTTTTTGGTACAAGTTCATCTCATTGCCCTCAAGTGGAGGGATCCTTCCTCTTGAATAGTCTTGGTGCCTTTGCAGAAAACCAGTTCAAGATAGATGTATGGGTTTATTCCCGGACTCTCAATTCTATCCCTTTGATCTATATATCTAGCCTATGTCTGTGCCACTCCATCTTGATAACTGTAGCTTTATATAAGTTTTCTTTTTTAATAGACATTAAAGAGAAGTTTTAGGTTCAAAGCAAAATGAAGCAGAAAGTACAGAGAATTCTCATGGACTTCCTCACCGAGCACATTCCCAGTCTCCCGCATCAAAATCCCAGACCAGAGCAGCACATTAATTGCAATCGATGAACCTACAGTAACAAAAAACTATCATCCAAAGTCCATAGTTCACCCTATGGTTTGTTTTTGATATTGCGCATTTGATAGGTTTGGACAAATGTATCATGTGTGTCCACCATGACAGTATCATATAGAGTAGTTTCACGGCCCTAAAAAACCTCTGTGCTCCACCGACTCATCCCCTTTCCACTAATTCCAGCAACCACTGGAATTTACTATCTCTATAGTTTTGCCTTTACTACAAGATCACAGAGTTGGAATCATACACTATGTAGTCTTTTCAAAATAGATTCTTTAATTTTTTAAATGTACAATATGCATTTAAGTTTCCTCCATGTCTTCTCATGTCTTGATAGTTCATTTCTTTTTAACACTGATTAGGCAGTAGCACCCCACTCCAGTACTCTTGCCTGGAAAATCCCATGGCTGGAGGAGCCTGGTAGGCTGCAGTCCATGGGGTCGCTAACGACTGAGCAACTTCACTTTCACTTTTCACTCGCATGCACTGGAGAAGGAAATGGCAACCCACTCCAGTGTTCTTGCCTGGAGAATCCCAGGGACGGCAGAGCCTGGTAGGCTGCCGTCTATGGGGTCGTACAGAGTCGGACACGACTGGAGCGACTTAGCAGCAGCAGCAGCAGCAGTACAATTCCATCATGTGCATGTACTGCAGCTTATTTACCTGCTCACCTACTGAAGGGCATCTTGGTTATGTCTAAGTTTTGGCAATTATTAATAATGCTGCTGAAAACATCCATGTGCAGGTTTTTGTGTGGACATAGTTTTGAGCTCATTTGGAGGATGACTGCTGAACTGCATGGTAAGAGTACGTTTAGTTTTGTAAAAAAACTATCTTCCAAGGTGGCTGCGCCATCTTGCGCTGTGACCAGCAATGAATGCAAGTTCCTGTTGCTCTACATCCTTGCCAACATTTGGTGTCGTCAGTCCCTTGGGTTCTCACTATTCTGATACAGGTGCGTCATGATGGGATTTTGTAGATTTAATTTGCAATTTCCTAATGACAGACAATGTTGAGCACTGCTTCATATGCTTATCTGCCATCTATATATCTTTGGTGAGGCATCTGTTAAGATCTTCATTTATTAGTTAGGCTGCTCATTTTCTTATTGTTAAATTTTAAGAGGTCTTTATATATTTTGGATAACAGCCATCTATCTGACATGTCTTTGCAAATATTTACTTCCAATCTGTAGCTTGTCTTGTCATTCTCTTGATGTGAGAAGTTTTATGTGTTTTGAAACTGTTATTAACAGTGTTTGAAATTTTCATTTTCTAATTGTTTGCTGCTAGTAGTATACAGATATACAATTGGCTTTTGCATATTGAACGTGTATCCTGTAACTTTGTTAAAATCATTTATTGGTTCTAATAGGTATTTTTGTCTTTTGCAGATTTCTTAGCATTTTCTACATAGACAGTCATTTCAGGGGGGAAAAAAAGACCATTTTATATCTTTCTATTTCCAACATGTATGTCTTTTCTTATTTCACTGGCTACAATGTCCAGGACCATGCTGAATAAAAGAAGTAAAAGAGAACATTCTTGCCTTATTCCAATCTGTTTTGGGAGGTGCCATATGGAGTGGAATGCTGGATGTTGGTTCCCTGACCAGGATTGAAGCTGTGCACCCCCTGCAGCGGAAGTGTGGACCATTAGGGAAGTCCTGCCTTATTTCAATCTTAAGAGGAAAATACTCAGTCTTTCACCATGAAGTAGATGATACTAGCAGGTTCTTTGTAGATGCCCACGATAAGAAAGCTTTCTTTGATTTCTAGTTTACTGAGATGTTTAAAAAAAAAATCATTATTATAAATGAGTGCTGAATTTTGTCAAATGCTTTTACTGAATCGACTGATGCATTTTTTCTCCTATATTCTGCCAATATAGTGAAATATACTGATAGATTTTGAAATGTTGAACCAAGTTGCATTTTTGAGATAAATTCTACTTGGTTATGGTATATTATTCTTTCTATACACTGCTGGACTTGATTTGCTAAATATTTTTAAGAAAAAATCTGCATCCATGTTCATGGTATTCTGATATTTTCCTTTCTTATAATGTTCTCATTAGGTTTTGATATCAAGATTATGCTCACTTTATACAGTGAGTTAGAAACTATTCCATCTTTCTGAGTGTAAGAATGGTATTATTTCATCCTTGAATGCTGGATAGAGTTCATCAGTGAAACTATGTGGATTTGGAGCTTTCCTTGCAGGAAAGTATTTGATTATGAATTCAATTTCTTTAACAGGTATAAAGGCACTTAACATTTTTCTTTTTCTTGTTGAGTCAGCTTTGAAAAAGTTATGTTTTCCAGAGACTTTGTCCATGTTGTCTTATTGGATTTAATGACAAAAAACTGTTACTAACACTCCCTTATTATTATTTCACCTGAAGTAGTACCTTCTCTTTCTCCTGATATGGGTAATGCGTCTTTTCTCTCTTTAGTTGTTCTTAGTAGGAGTTTATCAGTTTTATTAATCTTTTCAAAGAGCCGACTTGGGTTCTGTTAGTTTTCTTTACTATTTTCTACCTTTTATTTTATTGTTTTGTTCTCATAATGTCTTTTCTTCTAATTAATTTAGGTTTACAGTTTTTTTCTTAAAGTGAAAATTTAGATGATTGATTTTAAACTTTCTTTTAAAATTCAGACATATCATGATGATAGTTTTCTCTCTAAATAGTACTTTAGCTGTGACCCACAAATTTTCATATACTGTGTTTTCACTATGTTCAGCTTTTTTTAAAATTTCCTTTCTTCTTTGGACTCATAGACCCCTTCCTATGCAATTCAACTGCAAAGTCAAGAAACATAAATAAAACTATACCAAGGCACATCATAAGCAGGTTACTAAAAAATCAGTAAAGAGAAAAATCTTAAAAGCAACCATAGGAAAAAAGACATTTTTACATTCAGGGGAATAAAGCTAATGATGACTGCAGATTTCTTGTTGGAAAAAAATGCAAACAAGAAGACAAGGAAAAGGCTGAGTGAGATGCCTGTGGGGGCCAGAAAATTCTCTATCTTGACTCCAACCCCAATTCTGCTTCACATTAGGGAACCTCAGCTACAAAGTCTATCCAGATCCTCCACATTACACTGACCTCTTCATCTATCAGTTGGTGATCAAAAAATTTATCATCCAAAATGGGAAGCTACTGAGAGAGAAAAGGAACACTATTAATAATTATGTCAGGATAAAAGGTACAAAATAGGACTTCCGAGACTGTACTGGTTAATGGAGCCATGTAGTTACCCTAACCATGAGTTCCCAGCACCTACCACAGGTCCTGGTATAAATGCTTAATGATAAAAATAAGATTTATTGAGAACTGGTTTGTGTTAGGCACTTGGTGGTGGTTTAGTCGCTAAGCTGTGTCCGACTCTCTCGACCCCAAGGGCCCACCAGGATCCTCAGTCCATGAGATTCTCCAGGCAAGAATACTGGAGTGGGTTGTCATTTCCTTCTTTCCTTCTTCAGGGGATCTTCCTGATCTAGGGATTGAATCCAGGTCTCCTGCACTGCAGGCAGATTCTTTACCAACTGAGGTACCAGGGAAGCCCAAAGTATTAGTCGCACAGTCGTGTCCGACTCTGCAACCCCATAGATTGTAGCCCACCAGGATCTCTGTCCATGGGATTCCCCAGGCAAGAATACCGGAGTGGGCAGCCATTCCCTTCTCCAGGGGATCTTCCCAACCCAGAGATAGAACCAGGGTCTCCTCTACTGCAGGCAGATTCTTTACTATCTGGGCCACCAGGCAAGTGGTTAGGTACCTGCTCATCTCAATTCTCATACCAACTCTTTGAGGTAGGTACTATTAATACCCTATTTTCCAGAGAAAGAAACGACCATACAGAGAGATTAAATAACCTGCCTATAAAACAAGATGTGGAACTGGGATTTGAACCCAGGCAATCTGGCTACAGACACCGGTCTCTTGACTACCATAGTCTGAATGAATCAAGTGAGTGAAAGAAAGGATTCAAAAACTCTACCGCTAGAGTCCCATTTCTATGAAATTTCACTGAAGGTATAGGAATGGCACATACTTAGAAGATATCTATTAATGTAATTTGCCACATTTATCAGGTAAATGATAAAAACTATATAATCATTCTTTGATAAAACTCAACACCTATTTATGATTTTTTTTTTAATGTGGCAAACAGGAAATGGGAGCAAACTTTCTTGATCTGAGAACATTTACCCACAACACTCCTCAGTGAAGAAACACTGGGATAAAACAAGCACGCTCTCCACTACTTCCATCTGTTATTGGATCTATGCTGCTTCCCAAGGTATTAACACAAGAGAAATAAATGAGAGGCATACAGACAGAAAGGGGGGAAAAGTCAGTACTCACAACCAACAGAAAGTTATATATAGACTACAACTTTAAAAATTGAAAAAAACAAAACAAAACAACCCTCCAAAGATGCACGCCTCTGGCTCTTGAAGGGTTTTGACACCTTGATTAAAAAGGAACTAACCCCTAGAAGGTATAAGACACTGGGACCTGAAGGAGAAACTAAGATGAAAAGTTGTGAAGTGTGGTGGTGATGGCCGCACATCAGTGTAAATGTACTTAATGCCGATGAACTGTACACTTAAAAAAGGTTAAACTGAGGGACTTTCCTTGTGGTCCAACGGTTAAGGATTTGCCTTGCAATGCAGTGGACACGGGTTCCATCCCGGGTTGGGGAACGGAGATCCCACACGCCACAGAGCAACGAAGCCCACGTGTCACAACCACTGAGACCATGGTGCAACAAAAGATCCCGCATGATGAAACAGAGATCCCGAGTGCTCCAACTAAGACCCAACGCAGTCAAATAAATCAATAAATATTCTTTTTTATTTTTTATTTTATTTTTTTTTAAGATTTCATTTTTAAAAAGGTGAAAATAAGTTTTATGTGTATTTTACCATACTACAAAAATGGTAAGACTGATGTTATGCATATTTCAGCACAATAAAAAAAAGAAAGAATAAGATACCAGGGCTCTACAGCAGAGAGGAGTCATGACAATTCTCTCTTTGTCACCCCAGGAGCAGCCGCACACAGAGCCCTGAGCACAGCATTCGAGTCTGGAGCCTGGGCTCCAAACGGCACTGGCTGAACAGTGACCCTGTGCAAGGCACTTATTCTTGTCTGTGCAACGGGGGAAGATGATGCAACTCACAGGGAAGATACGAGGACCCAGAGAAGATGCTGCAGGAGACATGTTCTGTACACAGAAAGGGGCAGCACAGCCACGAGGCAGCCTGGCAGCTGCTCAGAGAGTTCCCAAGATAAGGAGAGGTTGAGGGTGGATGGATAGGAAGGATACAGGCTCTCTTGCCAAACCCACTAGAGTCTTTGGGGAACAGACTTGACACCTTAGGTATCCTGGAAGCAGCAGCAGAAGAGACAAAGGGTAGAGAGGACCCCTCTACCCTGGCAAGGAGCTACCTTCCTTGGATGCATTTGGTGGCTGGGGCATGGGCACAAGCCACACTGAAGACTCAGGGTGTTGGGACACACGCCAGCTATGTGAGAGGGCCCATCCTGGGTCCCAGAGTCCTTAACAAGCCTAAGAAGTCGTCCTTGAACATTTTCTGGAAAGCATGCAAGCGTTCATGACTTCAAATCCCTTCCCAACCAAGCCATTACCATGATGTTCCAGGCACTGAATGGGTGGGATTCGGGAAGCGTATACATCACGGTCCATGATGTAACTGGGAGCTGGGAAAGCCACACGGGCACAAGAGGCTTAGCCAGTAGTGTTAGATGAGTGCCAGGCTTCTGAGAGGCATAAAAAGCATGTGATGGGGCTCAGGAAAGCACAAGACTCGTATGGCTGGAGGAAGCAAAGCAGACTTCTCAGAGGAGGACACGTTAGGTGTAGGCCTTGCACAAAGGGGAGGTAGAGAAAGGGCAAGAGGGCATTCCAGTGGGGAAAACAGCCAATACAAAGGCTGGACAGTGGGAGTTTCAGGACTGCTAGAGGAAGCACCCAGACTGGAGCGCAATGACTCGTCATGAATTCCATGAAACGCCGCCATGCGTTGGAGAAAGTGGTGGGATCAGGGGTGGAGGCCCCTCTGATAATTTATTCCAGTGGTTTGGGGATGACCACACAGCTGGCCCCAGAGCAGGATACAGGAAAGGCCTGGTGTCCCGCTCCACAAGGATGGGGGTGGTGCAGTCATGGCATCTGAAAGCATCCCAGAAAATGACGACGTGGAGAAGGAATCCATTCCAGAGCTCATCTCGAGGCTGCTACTGCATGTGGATGGAGACTCTGCAGTGGGGGATGGCAGGTGAGATGCCCCAGATGCCTGCTTGAGTAATAGCCCTTACTCACTAAACTGCTGTCTAAGTGCTGAGTCTGGAAACAGGTGGGTGCTTTGCTTTGCTGAGAGTCTGAGATGAACAACTCAGGGCAACAGAGGAGGCTTTGGGTACTACCAGAGCCCTTCTCCACTTTCCCCCGACACCTTCCCACAGACGCTGAAGACATTCTCAACACATTTTTAAAGACCACCAATTTGAAGGCCAATGTCAAATTGTTATCCTCCCCGGGGAGCCCATGCACCTCAGTTTGGCCTTGCTTACCCCAAGGTCCCCTCTCCAGGAAACACCGGCTTGTCATCGTGTGCACAAATACAACACACTCTCGAGCAAGGGTTCCCTGATTCTGAGTCTGACTCTGCAACATTGATGCTAGGGGCGCTCCTGCCCTCCCAGAGCTGAGGTCTGCTGACTAAGGAGACCCAGGGGTGGGGTGGTTCACAAGCTCACAAGTGCCCTGGCCTCTGTACCCACTATGAACAATCATGAAGAAGCAAGTGAAGAGCAGAAGCCAGGTGCTCAAAAATGATCCACGAATAGATCCTCCCCTGCCTGCCTCTAGGGGCTGTTAAGAGAATCAGAAAAGATTAGAATATTGAGCAATGATCGAGGCAAACCAGAGTGATTACTACGTGCTGCAAACAAAGTAGGTGCAGTTCACTCTGTGTTTCATAGGCAAGGAGACAGGTGCACAGAGAAGTTAGGTAACTTGCCCAACAACACAGAGCAAAAGAGTGACAGGCTGGAGTGAAGCCCAGGCCATGGGGTTTCCCCAAATCTTACAGTTCCCCCTGGAGGTAGGGCAGCACAGAGTCCCCCAAATGTAGGTACAAGCCCCTTTCCCTACATGGGATGGATACCACTACTACAATTTATCTATTACTTTTCTTTGAGTCCCTTTCTGGAAAAACTTAAATAGTTATTTTTGTTGTGTATTAGTTTCCTGTGACTGCTATAACAACTTACTACAGCTCAGTGCCTTAAAACAACACAAACTAATTTTCTTAGAGCTCAGGTCAGAAGTGCAAAATGAGTCCTAAGGGGCTAAATTCCAGGTGTCAGCAGAGCTGTTTCCTTCCTGAAGCTCAGCGTGGAGACTTGGTTTCCTTGCCATTTTCAGCTTCCAGAGGCCACCGATGCTTCTGGGCTCGTGGCCCCATCCTCCATCTTCAAAGCACATCAATCTCTGCTCTCACTGTCACACCTCCTCCTCTGAATCTCCTGCCCCTCCTGCTCACCTGGACAATCGAGAATACTCTCCCCCTTTCAAGATCCTTAATCAAATCTAAAAAGCTCCTTCCACCACAGAAGGTAACAAGCCCAGGTTCCAGGAATTAGAATGGGGACATCTCTGTGGGGGAGCATTATTCAGCCTATCAAAAGTCACATCCAAAGCAATAATATCTATGAAATCATAAGTGTATTGGTGTGTGTGTGTGTACACAAACTATATGTGTGTGCTGTGCTTAGTTGCTCAGTTGTGTCCAACTCTTGCGACCGCATGGACTGTAGCCCTCCAGGCTCTTCTGTCCATGGGGATTCTCCAGGGAAGAAGACTGGAGTGGGTTACCATTTTCTTCTCCAGAGCATCTTCCCAACCCAGGGATGGAATCCAGGTCTCCTGCATTGCAGGTGGATTCTTTACCATCTGAGCCACCAGGGAAGCCGAAAAATACTGGAGTGAGTAGCCTATCCCTTCTCCAGGGGATTGTCCTGACCCAGGAACCAAACCAGGGTCACCTGTATTGCAGGCAGATTCTTTACCAGCTGAGCTACCAGGGAACACTATACACACACACACACACACACACACACACACACACACACACACACACACACATATATACACATTCATATTCTAACTGGATTAACTTGCTAGGGTCACCACAACAAAACATCACAAACTGAATGGCTTAAACAATGGGAATACATTGTTTCAGTTCTGGAGTCCAGAAGTCTGAGAACAAGGGGCTGGCAGGGCTAGCTCCCTCTGAGGTCTGTGCGGGAGGCTCTGCTCCATGCCTCTCCCCTAGTTTCTGTGATTTGCTGGCAATCTTCAGTGTTCCTTGGCTTGCGGAAACATCACCCCGTCTCTGGCTTCATCTTCACATGGCGTTCTCCCTGTGTGCCTGCCTGTGTCCAAATTTCTCCTTTTTATAAGGATATCAGTCATTGGATTAGGGGCCCATCAGCATGACCTCATCTTAACTAATTGCATCTGCAACAAGCCTATTTCCAAATAAGGTCACATTCTGAGGTGCTAGGGACTACAGCTTCAACATACACATTTGGGGAACACATAAGACTTCACCCCCTAACCCTAGCACACATTGAAACAATACATAACTACAAAAAGAGAAAGAATTAGCCCATATATTACCCCAAAGCCTCTTCCTGTGCTTACAAGGTGCCTGCACAACGTTTTGGAAAATGTGAATAATAATAAACGGTACATAGCTACTCAGATCTGGGTTCAAATCAGTTTCCTCATCTGCGAAATGAGGACAGTTATAGAATGTGCCTGATGGGGTGGGTGAGAGGATTCGATGGGATAATGTGTGTAAAGTACTTGGCACAGAGCATGGCACAGACTAGCGGCCCCCACACGTGAGCTATTATTATCACTGCTATCATCAGCATCACTCTTGGTATGGCGCTAGCCTGTATCCCCAGAGCCAGGAAAAGTGCTTGGGAACCTACAGCCCTGAGGTCACGGAGGCACAGAGCCCATGAGGGACAGACGGGTCTGGGAGGTATCTTGGCCAGGCCTGGCCCCACTGTGAACCTCCAGGGGCCTCTGGGGAGCTGCCCAGCTGTTGTGCGTGGGCTGTTTGGGGAGGAGACCTCTGGCTTTCCCAGCAGCTCATTGGGTGCGTGGGAGCTGGCTGGGATGTATTTGACATTGACGTGGTGGGGCCTGCAACACCCACAGAGAGATGCAGAGTGAAGAAGCAGGGATGTGCACAATGGCCTTATTCTAGAAAGTGTCCAAACCAGAGGCGGCCCTGCCTCCCCCATGAAACTGTGCTCCTTCCACACACCTCCACCATGCAGACCCACAACCTTTGGAGAAAAAGCATGGGGTGGGAGTCTAGGGCAGAGGGTTCCAGTTCCATCCCGTCCTGGCTATGTGACACTGACAGGGTCACTTAACCACTCTGGGATCCAGTTTTCTCATCTTGAAGGGGGCAGTGAGTGAAAACAGCCTCCCCACTGTGGTGTGTGGATTGGATGAGATTACACAGGTGAGCACAGTGCTTGGCTTACATACATGCTTGGTAAATGAGGTCGCCCTTTCCAAGGTAAAGAAGCTCCAGTGGGGTGGATCTTCCTGTTCCTCCTCCAGCCCTTTTTGCTTTGAGGGAGCTGCTCCAGGCTGTCAGTCACACCCTGCCCTCACTATCGATGGCTGAAAGGACTTCAGGGTCCCTCACCTGTAACTTCACAGTCCAACGCACATGGCCCACATTTCCCTGGACCAGGAAGGAAAGGAGTATTGCTAGAGCAGCCGAACACCTGGAAAGCTAGGGACCAAAGACTGGGTCAGAGATTCTGGATTCTGTCAGCTCTAAGCCCGGCTCTGAGAACGAGCAGAGCTCCCCCAGGACTCACAGGGCCTGAGATGTGGTTTCCTGCCGTGGAATTGGAGCTACACCCCAATCTCCTCCCAACACCCCTGTGCTGCTGTCTGGGTCCTCCTTCCTCTCATGCCCAGGAAAACAGGGGGGCTATGGGAGCCGGGTGCTGGGGTTGCAAGAGTGAGTGCCGGGTGGTGTAAGAAGTTGGCTGGACAGTCATCTGACACAAGAAGGAAAAACTTGGACTTCCTCTTTAGGGCAAGAGGAAGCCCCTGGAGGATGCTGAGCAGAAGGAACCATGTGAAAGTGGAATTCTGGAAAGACAAGTCTGCCCGGGACATGGGATGGAGCAGTGGGGAAGGAGACATCTGTGCAGGGATGAATTGCCAAAGAAAGCCTGGGACCAGTCCAGGGTGTCAGCACAGACACTCCCCACAGAGAATAAGGTCAGCTAAGGTGAGCCTGCCCACACTGGGGTGGCAGTTCCAGCGGGGTCCTGGCTAAGGTCACTCTGGTCCCTCCTGGGGAGAGGTGTCTCTCTATCCCCTAACCTCACCAGAGACCCCTCACAAGGTCTCAGAGCTGCCTGACACTTCCCTCTCCCGCCTGGACCCCTAAGGACTGTCAACAAAGAGTGAGAGGGGGGTTCCCCTGGTGGTTAAGAATCCACCTTGCAATGCAAGGGACACAGGTTCCATCCCTGGTCCAGGAAGATCCCCACAAGCTGTGGAGCAACTAAACCCACATGCCACAGATACTGAGCCCGCACTCCACAGCCCGCAAGCCACGACTACTGACGTCCGTGCACCGAGAGCCTGCGCTCCACAACAAGAGAAGCCACCTCAATGAGAAGCCCATGTGTGGCAATGAAGAGTAGACCCCGCTCGCCACTACTAGAGAAAGGCCACATTGCAGCAATGAAGACCCACAGCAGCCTAAATTAATTAATTTAAAAAACTAACAGTGAGAGGCCCATAAGGAGGTGAGGAAGGAGGAAGGGGCCGAGGGAGGGCAGACCTCCACCTTCTCTCTCTGGCTGAACCATACCCCCAGCCCCAGGGCATCTTCATTCTCTCATCCTGATCATCCCTCCAAATGGCCCAGAACTGTGGTCTCCGACCAGCCATGGGATCAAAGTCAGGTCAAAGTCTGGGGCAAAGACAGCACATTCCTGGCAGAGATGAGGCCAGGACAGACCCTCGGTGGTCCTGGGCCCAGACTGCTGTTCAGGCAGTGAGATCTCAGAGCAGGTCCTGTGGCTTCTGGGAAAGAAGCCACGTGGGACGCTCCCAGCGGACAGTCCAACGTCCTTGCCTTCCTCTCCCTCCCCTTCTCCACATGTCTCGCTTCCGTATTTTCTTCTCTCTTCCAAAAGGGTGAGGGTACTTCTGGACCCCATCCTCGCCTCTCCCCTCCCAGGCTTGTGTAAAAGGAAAACATGAAGAATGGGCTACAGAGGCTGAGATCACTGCACAGAGTCCAGCTCTTCCCTGCGGCCTGGCCCTAGCAATATGGCACCCTCACTTCCCGAGGGCCTGACTCTCCCCTGCCTGAGTGACCCCGGAGCTACTGGAAGCCACCGGTGAGACCTGGGCTGTCGGGTGAACCTGGCAGAAGCCACAGGGGCCCAGGGAGTGCCCAGGGGTGCTGCTGCAGCTGGTGCCTTGGGTCAGGCCCTTGCCCACCTTCCCACATCTTCCTCTGTCAGACACCCCACAGCACAAGAGGCCAAAACACACCTCAAACCTCTCCAAAGGTTCTGGGGAGGAGAGTGCCAAGCACATACGATCCCTGATGTTGCTGCGATCCGCCTCCATCTGGCTGTTCCATCTCAGCTTCGGGCCCTTTGTTGGCTGTCAGCCTCCTGTGGGACACAAGCCCATTCACGACCTCTGCCCCGCCTGACCTCTCCAGTCTTGTGTCCTGCTGCTACTGCAGGTCCGCACACACTGTATGCCCCGCCAGCATCCTCCTTGGATACAACGCGCTGTTCCAGAGCTCTGTGCTTTTGCACATTCTGTTCCTCTCTCCTGGAATCCAATCCACCACCTCCGAGGCCTTCAGCCCTCCTTAACTCCCTTCTCTAGATTGCTTCTGCGGTTCAGTCACACTTCTAGAGCTGCACTTACTACGGTATGGTAATGATTTGTTCATACATCTGCCTCCTTTCAAAAGCCTGTGAGCCTCTTATAAGCAACTGTGCCCACTGCTCATTACAATGTCTGACACATAGCTGGGCACACAGCTAGACTACATTTCCCAGCCTTCCTTGCTGGGAAGTACAGTCATGTGACTGAATTCTGATCAATGGAATATGAGCAGGGGTGATGTGTACCTCCATCAGGCAACCCATAAAATCTCCCTGCAATTTTTCGCACTCTCTCCTCTGTCTTTTGCTGGGTGGAAACACAGATGCATGGGGAATTGAGTCACCAGATGGGAGAGTCTGGATTCCCTGAGTGACTACTTGGAGCAGAGCTTGTTTTGGTCTATGACATGAGCAAGAAATAAACCTTCACTGTACTGAATCACTGAGGGTTTGTTACAAGGCAATTAACTTGTCCTGACTAATACAAAGGAGCTCTAAATCAAAGTCTGTTGAACCAAACTGAAGGTGGGAAGACAATATAAAATGCAGAGCCCCCTCCCACTCCTAGATCCAATCAAGTCAGGCATTATATTCCTACATGATTGAACTATTCCTGAAGCCAAGCCATCACCCCTTCTCCCCCTGCCCTGCCTACCAAATCACACATACAGTATTTAGAATGCCAAATGGAAGGACTGAGAAGGGTGGGGATTGAAGCTTGCCAGATGACCTGTAAAAGTCACAGGTGAATGAGCCCCAACTTGAGATCCTGGTTCCACAAGTTTGTAGAAGGCACACAGAGGCACAAGGTGAAATTGTACAGAGGAGCCTCCTCCTCCCCACACAGGGCTCATGACACCTCTGACACATGACCATTTAAACTCACAGGAACACCTCCAGTGACGAGCACACCATCCCTCTGAGGCCACTCACACCACCCTTGGCAGCTCCTAGAAGTGCTGGAGCAGTGTTCTTCACCAGACTCACCAGGTCAAATTCCCATCTGATCACAGTGGACCATGGCCAAAGGGGAGATTGGCCACATTTGAACAGAAGGAAGAAACAGAAAGGGATGGAGAAGAAGGACTTCAGATGTATCTTTCCAATACTCCCTAGCCTCACTACTCAAGCTGTGATCCTGAAACTAACCTAAGAGCTGATGGAAACGCAGAATCTCAAACCCCGGGGAGACCTGCTGAATTAGGACCTGCATTTAAACAAGATGCTAAGTAGTTCATGTACATTAAAACTTGAAAGCCAGAAGTTTGCCATAAGGATTTTAGCTAATTTTTCTCCCTGCCCCCCCACCCATAAACCAGATATACTTTATTTCCACGCATAGACTTTTCTTTCATTAAAAAAATGGTATCTTTCTTCCAAGACAAAAATCTTCTTTTATAGCATTATTTATTTTACAGCAATACAGAAATATATTTTGTGTAAGTAATAAATACATACATGGTAACAAAATTTCAAATTCTTTCAAAATAGAAGAATTCAAACTGGAAAATAAAAATTTCCCCTAGAAAATATGACATGTATTCTTCTGTCACTAATCTGTGCTATCCCAAAGAAAATGTTACTGAAAACAAGAAGGGAAATAGGGAGTGAAACAGGTACTTCAAACCTAGTTCCCATCCTTTCTCTTATTAGAACATGATTTTTTAATCTTTTTCACAAAGATATTTAGCCATTTAATCATGCATTTCTTACAGATAAGAATATATTCAAGTGGAAGATATTCTTGTTGAAATCTGTGATTCAGGATAAGCACAGGATTAAGAGTAGAGAAAACCGACCCTGTACTGAAAGAGGTAACAAAGTTTCATTGCAAAAGTCATGTGGAACAGGAGATGTCGTGGCCATCTTCGGAAAGATCAACCAGAAGTATTTAAAAGAACGTTCAACCCAAAATACATACTGTTTTCATTATTAGAATACTTGCTTTCATTAATCTCTCTCCCTCTCTGTTACATTCTCTGTTCTCTCATGTAAGAACTCCTATTCAACAGACATTGACTCTTCTGGGTTGATCGGCTAATATATCTTAACTTTTCTTCCAAGTTTTGTATTTTAATCTTTTAGAAAATTTCTTTATCCCTCCCCTCAGACCCTCTACTGAATGTCTTATGTTGCAATTACATTTTTAATTTCACATTTAGTATTTAGTATTTCACGTTTAGCATTTCACTTTTAGTATTCATTGCATATTTTTTCTTAGCATTATATTCTTGCTTTCCAGATGCACCTTGTTCTTGAATTTGTCACTGTTGTTTTCTAGTAGTTTTAAAGTTGAAAGTTACTTTCTGTTCCAGCTAATCCTTACAAGTGTTCCCAATGGCATGTCCAGTCTACAAGCAAAGACGGGCACCCACCAGGGGGAATGGGAGCTACGCAGATGTTGTCTGTGGCATGGAGAAGAAGGCTGTGGGCCTCTCTCGGCCATTCCCTTCTCTCAGTGCCAGCTCACCATACACCCAATCCATTCATTTGATGACCGTTTCCTGAGTATCTGCTCTGTTTCAGGCACTGTCCTAGGCACTGGGAAAACAGAAGTTGATGAACAAGCAGGATTTTGCCCTCCTCAAGCTCACATTCAAGCAAAGATGAGACATAAACAATAGACAAAGAGTTGAGAAGATAATTTATCACAGAGATAAATGTCTTGAAGACAACAGAATGTGACAATGTGACAGGTGCGTCTGTGCTAAGTCGCTTCAGTCATTTTGGACTCTGTGGGACCTCAAGGACTGTAGTCTGCCGGGCTCTTCTGTCTACGGGATTCTCCAGGCAAGAATACTGGACTGGGTTGCCATTTGCTCCTCCAGGGGATCTTCCTGACCCAGGGATCGAACCCGAGTCTCTTGCATCTCCTGCATTGGCAGGTGGGTTCTTTACCACAAGTGCCACCTGGGAAACCCAATGCAACAGGGCTGGGGGCACTTTCTGAGGAAGTGATCAAGGAAGGCCTGTCTGGGAGGTGGCACAGGAGGTCTGAAACCCAGGAGTCGGCTGCTTGAAGACCTGGGGGGAAGGTCATTGCAGGCAGTGGCAAGAGCAATGGCGAAGGCCCCAAGGCAGCACTGCACGGGTGCCCCAGGATCAAGCAGGAGATCTGAGAGCCAGGGCAGGAGGTGGCAGGCGACAGGTCTGGAAGAGCAGGTGGGCGGGGCAAGGAATTGGGAGTTCATCCCCAAAAGAAAACAAGGCTTTCAGAAAGGTTATAAAAGGGGGGTGTTATACAATCTGATTTATTTTTAGAGGATCTCTAATGGTGGGAAGACAAGAGCACAAGTGGGGAGATCCCCAAGAAGGTTGGTTCAACTGCCAGGTGGGATGTGATGGGGCTGGACCAGGGTGGGGGCAGAGTAGACAGAAAGGAAGAGGGCGGAGCTGGGCTCATTTTGAGGATGCGCAGACCTGTCTTTGGACAGGATACGGCACGGGGATGGGCCAGATTGGGAGTGGTCCCAACTGGATTTGAATTCCTTTGGCACCTCAGGTACTCCTAACAGCTGCCCTGGGGGGCCCAAGTACCCTGATCTGGCTGATGGCATCCAGGGCCAAGGCTGGGTCACTGCTCTGATGATTCCCTTCCTGGTCACTGAGGTTAGCCATTTAGCCCACATCATGTACGAACGTGAGAGTTGGACCATAAAGAAGGCTGAGCACTGAAAAATTGATGCTTTCGAACTGTGGTGCTGGAGAAGACTCTTGAGAGTCTCTTGGGCTACAGGGAGATCAAACCAGTCAATCCTAAAGGAAATCAACCCTGAATATTCATTGGAAGGACTGATGCGGAAGGTGAAGTTCCAATACTTTGGCCACCTGATGCAAAGAGTGGACTTATTGGGAAAGACCCTGATGCTGGGTAAGATTGAGGGCAGGAGGAGAAGAGGGTGACAGAGGATGAGGTGGTTGGATGGCATCACTGACTCGAGGGACATGAATTTGAGCAAACTCCAGGATACACTGGAGGACAGAGGGGCCTGCTATGCTACAGTCCATGGAGTCACAGAAAGTCAGACACGACTTAGCGACTGAATAACAACAAGGCTTCTCCCCCCCCCCCCCCCCCGCCGTCTAGAGGCCCTTTAGGCCAAAGGCGTCCTAGTGTCTCTTCACAATTCGCAGAAGGGGAAGGCGAGTGGGTCCCAGAAGAAAAAGGGAAAAATCCCTAAAGCAAAAACTTGCACTCAGGCAGAGTTGCCTGGGGAGCCTAGACAAGCAGCCCAAGCAGTGAGGCAAGCCACCCAGGCCAGCCTTGCCCTCCCCAGGCTCTGTGGCCAGGCCACCTGGTTTAACGAGGCTTTCCTGATGGGGAGAACCTGACTCCTGCCAGGGGACCAGGAAACGCAAGAGGAAGAGCTCCCCACGGAGCCCTCCCTGGTGCCCAGCTGCAGGCTGCCTGTCCAGGTGGCGGTGCTGCCGCCGACCCAGGTGATGGCTTCCGCTCGCGACCTCATAAATTCGGCAGCTGCCCCCCTAGCACGAGGTGCGGGAGGAGGAGGAAGGGCTGGGGGTAAAGGGCTTGGCTGCTTGAGGCCTGCCGGCACCCGTGGCCCTCCCTGCCCAGCTCCATCCTCCACGAAGCCGGATCCCCCGAACCATGATAGGGGCGGGCAGTCCTGCCTCCACACCTTCACACACGCAGGGGTCCACACAGGTGGACATCTTCTCAGTCCACCAAACCAGCCCTTCCCCTAGACCCGCCTCCAGTTCCACCTTCTCAGTAAGACCCAAGGCAGGAGGAAGGGAATCTAGCATTTATCAGACACCTCCTCTATCGGCACCATTTTATTTCTTGAAAAAAAAAAAAAAAGTATTTGGTATCAAGTACGTGAAGTGAAAGTCACTCAGTCGTATCTGACTCTTTGCAACCCCATGGACTATACAGTCCATGGAATTCTCCATGTCAGAACACTGGAGTGGGTAGCCCTTCCCTTCTCCAGGGGATCTTCCCAACCCAGGATCAAACCCAGGTCTCCCACATTGCAGGCAGATTCTTTACCAGCTGAGCCACAAGGGATGTCAAGTATACCTCAATTTAAAATAAGCATGTGAATAAAATGTGGCAAAATGTAAACGTGTTAGTTAGAAGGTCCACTGATGTATTACAGTATTTTCTGCAGGATTAAACAAATTCATAATTAAAAAAATAAACAATAGAAAAGAAGAGCTGACTGGCTGCAATGCAGAGAAGCAGCTGGAAGGGGCTGGACTGGAGTGCTGGGAAGCCTGGTAACAAGGCTGTGGATGCGAGGGAAGAATCAGGAGGGCTTGGCCAAAGGGCCAGGGGCAGAGAGGAGGGCTCTGCAGGGGTGAGAGATGGTGCAGTGACTGAGAGAGGGAAGGAGGGAGGAGGGGAAGGAGGAGGGAGGCACTCAGGCAGGGGCTGGGTGTGGAATGCGCTGAGCTACAGGCATACGTGTGACTTATATGCAGAGAGCCCTCCAAGAGTTAGCCTGCGGTCAGCTCCTGGTCATCTGTCTCCACCCCCTCAATCCTGCCCTGGACCCAGTGGCTGGCCCCTAGCAGGTGCTCAGCAAACACGGTCAGGTGCTCACCCCCACCTGCCTTCTAGCTGACGACAGAGGCTGGGCCCAGAGAACTTGCCCTCGCTGAGAGAAGCGGCCTGGGGAGAGTGGAGCCCTGCCCAAGCTATTCGTGGTGTCCCCTCTAACCCCGATCCCTGACAGCTGGTGGGGTATTTTGGGGGCCAGCCTGACCCTGCAAGGGCCACTCCCTGGTCTGGGCAAGTGCCCCCTGCTCAGCTATTTCTAGTGGGGACAGCAGCAGGGGAGGGTGGTCCCGGAGGAACAGCTAGCACAGGGCAGGGAGGGATTAGGGGATGGAACAGAGTGGAGACCCTCTGTCCAGCCAGAGAAGGGGAGGAGCCAGCCTGTGGTCCCTGCCCTCCCTGTGCCCATCCCAACCACAGGAACCCAGAGCCCAACTCTCTGGGCAGCCTGGGTGAGGGCTGTGAGCAGGCAGGGGAAAGGGGGGAAGAGCCAACAGCTGGCCATCATGCGTGCCCTCTGGAGGCAGGACAGCCCCCCAACCAGAGTGTCAAGGCTGTCACTGGATTCTATACATAAGCCATCATCAGGAAAAAGGTTAATTTTGAGGCCCCAGAGTCCCTGAGAAGGGGAAGCAGCCCCACTCTACACCACAGGCTTTTGCCCGTGGGGGTGCAGACTTGCCAAGCCCCCGCTCATTGCAGTCAGGTCTGACCCCATACAGACTAGGGTCAGGCCCTCACTTGCCCTTCTTCCACATGCTGGCTTGGGATCTGGCAGCATCCCCAGGGAAGAGATTCAGACAAGAGAGACCCAGAGACTGACAAAAACATACCAGGGCCAGAGAAAACGCCTCCAGAAAGAAGGCTGGGGAAAGGCCACAGCGATGATCAGAGCCACGCCCAGAGACAGGCTGAGACTCAGAGACCCCTGGGAGACAGAGAAAGATAATAGACAAACTGGGGAAAGAAAGAGGCAGAGAGATTCCCCACTGGGGGAATCCAAGACTCAAGGGAAAAGGAAATGAACAGGCGCAGAGAAATGAAAAATTTCTCTCGCTCTCGGCCCAGCCCAGACCCTCCCCAGCCTGGGCAGGGGGTCAGAGCAGCACCCACCTCCAGCAGCCAGCAGCACCACCTGCTCTGAGGTGGAAGCCTTGCTGGCAAGTGAGGGAAAGGACCCCCCTCCTCTGTGAGGTGCTGGAGTCTCCCACGCTGGCTCTGCAGTGCTCTGGCCCACGCAGGGGCCACATCAAAGTCACAGGCTAGAGCGGACAGAAGGGTTTAGCGTGTGGATCCCAGAGCTAGACTGCCGGTCTAGGTCCTGGCCCCTCACCTGCGGGCAGAGTGTAGTTTTGCAGCTCTACCCGTCCTCCCCTCAGTTCTCAACTACGCAGCCAGGAAACCCAGGTATTTCAAACTGACCCAAAGTGTCCCCTTAATGCATCACACGGATACAGTCTCATGGTTTTGAGTCCTCCCATGTGTGGTAGATTTCCTGGGCGGGATCCCCTGGTCCTGGTCCCTGCCCCAGTAATCTGTGAGATGGAGGGAGGGGTGGGCAGGGCCCAGCGCACAGAGAGGGCTTCCTCTCCACCCTCCCACTGGGAATTCCTCCTCACAAGGTTCCAAGATGAGGGGTGGAGCCCTGGGAATCACAGGACAAAAACAACCTGGTCTTCTTGGGGAGCCAGCCAGGACAGCCTTCACCAGAGATGGAGAGCAACCGCTCCTCAGGAGACCAGCCCAGCACTGTCTCAGAGGGAAGAAAGGCCGCTTGTCGAATACCAGAGCCTCCTAACTCCAGCTATACACCAGCCTCATGCTTCCTATATGGGTGGATTTTTTTAAAGGTATATCTGAATGTAGTCCATTTAGCCCCAGGGATGCCTCCACACCCGCCCCATTCCCAGCCTCCACCTCAATACCCTCCACACCCTCACTGAACTCAGCCTTCCAGTGTGGCTGAACCGGCCACTTTGTTCTGCTGGGCACCAGATAAACGCTCCCTAATTAGCAGACGGAGCCAGACCCTGGCTGGTGTGTGGGGCTGTCTCTTGGCCAGCCCTGGAGCACTTCTTTACTGCAGCTTGAGGGTGCCTAGGACCCTTTCGTTGGGAAAATGCTGCCCCAGTCCAGGCTGGACAGGATCAGTGTTCACAGGGCAGTGATCGTCATCCTAGTGATGCTCCAGAGCTGCTCCAGGCTCAGCAGGAAAGGCTGCCTGCGTCTTGTCTCCTGGAAGTGTCATGAGAACTCTATGAGGCTACTTCTGCAATTAGAGTCATTAGCTCAGTCGGTAAAGAATCTGCCTGCAGTGCAGGAGACCTGGGTTCGATCCCTGGGTCAGGAAAATCCCCTGGAGAAGGAGATGGCAACCCACTCCAGTATCCTTGCCTGGAAAATCTCATGGACAGAAGAGCCTGGGGGGCTGCAGTCCATGGGGTCACAAAGAGTTGAGCATGACTGGGTGACTAACACTTACTTAGCAGATGAGAAGGCTGAGTCTCTTGGAGGCCAGTAATGGCTCAGTGTCACACAGGTGATAAGAGGTGGGGCTGAGGTCACACTCATGTAAGTCTGTCTGACAAAGCCTGAGCGTTCCACCACCAGGACAAACTGCTCCACTCAGAAAGTTGGGGAGTTGGTTCCAGGAACCCCATGAGCTCTTCTGGAGCCTGATGTCACCACCCAACTGTGAAGGTCTCTGAGGAACTAAAATCTTTTTCCTTGGCTCTAGCTAAAATTTGAATATAAAGAAAAGAACTTCAAGTCTCCGATAACTCGATAACTCGTACAATGGCCTGGCCTGAGGAAATGGCCCTGAGATGCTGGAATGGCAGCCCCTAACATCACGTGGGGGCTAGGGTCCACCAGAGTGGTGGGGAGCCAGTGAGGGAATCAGTGTAGCTGGCACCGCTGGCTCACCTGAGGTCTGTCTTCCTGCAAACAAGCCCATAGCTCAGGCTCCCACAGTTTACCCTGGTTGCCCCAGGTCCCCAAGAGGCAAAAGCAAAACCAACTGCTGCTACTCTGGGGGAGGGGTGCATGGATGCTGAGACCTCAGCAAGTCTGCTGGGATGCCCAAGCGGCAGGCCTCATCCACATCAGGGGTTGCTCACTCATTCTATACCTGCTGCCCTGCCCTGATTCTCCCACCCGCTGACAGCTCTGGCTCAGGCCAAGGCTGCCAGCCTGGCTTTTCTACCCAGGACGACCCTGACTTTTCCCCTTGGGATCCCCGTTACCAGGCCTTGCGTAGGCATGTAGCTGGCACTCCTCCAAGGTGCCAAGATTAATCTGAAATTCCTTCCTGTGGGAAGGGAGTGACTTGGTCACAGCCAAAGGCTTCACAGAGCAAACACACACACACATACACACCACTCACCTGGACACCACCATAGATCTTCCTTCCCTTCATTCTCCAGTTTGAAGGGGACATTTGCCCCCATCCATTTCCTAGCCAACTTTCCCACGGTTATACAAGAGGGGTCTCTGGGGGTCTGGTAGGGGCAGAGCTGGGTTTTCTAGGTCAGACCTTGCAGCTGAGAGAGGAGGAGGGAGGTGAGGGTGGTAAGGCCTAACACAACACCCAAACACACCCTGCCATGACACCCTCACGCCAGGAAGACGAAGTTCACACCTCAGAGTGGTCAGGCAGCTGGTGTGGCCTGACTCAGATGCTGCCTCTGGCAAAGCCGGGGTTCCTTAGCCAATGAGCGAAGTGGGCAGCAGCAGGTGGGACATGGATTGAGCTCCAGGCAGCAGCAGGTTGGACCTTTCTGGGAGCCAGAGAGAAGTCTTCTGCTGTGCACAGGCCTCTTCTTGCCGGCGAAGGTGGAACGGTTGCCCTCCCCTGTGCCCCAGGAGCTCTCTTGATTCGGTGGGGGCTTCCTGCCCTCCTCAGCCAAAACCAGAAAGAAAACTTCTGGAAGGGAGGCTAGAATTCCAGACTGGAATGAACTAAAGCTAGAGCACCCGAGTCCTAGTCTTGCTGTCACTTGCTGGCCCTGTGATGTAGAAGAGCCTCTTACCCCTTGTAGGGCCTCATTTCCTCATCTGTCAAACAAAGGAAATGGACGACGTCAGGGGATGGCCAATGGTTTCATCCTAAGGTACCACTGCCAGTTGATAGGTAGCGTCTTCCTGAAGCTATTTGGGGTTTTGTTTTTAGAAAGACTCTGAGATCCCAGGCTCTGGATCGATGAACAGTGTCAGCCATTGACGAGGATGAGAATGTACCGTAACTGATTAGCGACGCCTGTCGTGGGCACCAGACCCGAAAGTGGCAACATGAGTGCTAAACATGCTGTCTTCCTGGTAGGTGATTCCCGCCCTAATTCTCCAGCAGATCTGGTTAAAGCTGGTTGGCAAGCACGTACCTCCCATTTTATGATATTTGCACACAGCCGATTTCTCTCCCTGAAAGACACGTTTTCATCTGCCCTGCAGGACAGTCACCAGGGAGCAGGCAGCCCTCTCTAAGCCCCTCAGTGTCCACCCTCACCAGATTTCACCCAGAGGCGTAGAGCCAACTGTTCGTGCCAAGATTTACCATCCAGAGGACATTCCAGCTTTTTTCTACAATTTTCGTCAATGTCTACATTTTCCCCTACCATGTGACAATCCCACCTTGACCCTGAGAGAGGAGGAACAAAGAGAACAAGGCAGAGGTGGCTTCCGACTCCTTGGCGGTTCCAGTGAGGGTCTTGCCAGACATGGTTTGGTCCCTGAGAAGCTCCTCTGGAGACATGTGCCAAGATCACCTACAGACCATTGGTCAGGAAGACGAATTCACCAAACACATGCAGGTACCAAAACAGGCACTCCCCGACCAAGTACTCGTCTGTATAGGAAAAGATTAATTTCCCCAAGGTAGCTGCAGCATGGCAAGGACCCCACAGCTCTGGGCTGCTTCACGCCTTCGAACAAGCCCCTCTCTTCTCTTTGCATCCTTAGGCTCTGCCCAGGGCAGGCGGTGGGGGTGGCTGACAGCATGCACCTGGCACAGACATGCAGAGACCCTCTCCTACGTACCCTGCCTGCGTCCACCTCTCCCCATCTATCCTGGACCTGCGAGAACCCTCGTGTACAGGATCATTCTTAAACCCATGGAGTTGGGGAAACTGCACCAGAAGGCATCATTGTACAAACTACGCAAATTCCATCTGCTTAGAGCAGAAAAAAATAAACCCGCCTTCAAGTTTATAGATAAATAAATAAATCCGCCAAGCAACCCAGGAGTCCAACTCAGTGGTCAACGGCTTTCCATCCTGAGTTGGCCTGGAGATGCCACTTCCCCAGGCCTTCCTGCCTAACGCTCCCTGGAGAACAGACACCCCACAGCCCTCCCCCATCCTCACCCCTAGGCTAGGCAGAACTGCCAAAGTGGAAATCAGTAGAGACAGAGAGGAAGCTGGAGTTCACCCTCAGGCCACAGGGCCAGATGAAAGGGAGCTGCCAAAGCAGAGCCAGCTCCTGGGGGAGGGGAGGCCAGCCACAGAATTCTCAGGAGCTATTGGAATCCCCACAGGGCTCCCCTGAATCCCCCTGTGCCGTTCAGGAATCTGAAAGATGCCTCTTTCCAAGGGCAAGGAGAAACTGTTGATCAATAATTACTTTCTAAACAGCTGTGTTTTCCTAAGAGAGGAAGGTGGGTTGGTAATTAGTTACACTTTGGATGTGAAAGAGTTATCTGTGAAACCCTTACCACCACCACCTGCCTCTCTCACAGACAGAGGCGGCAGACACAACGACTTCGTGAAAGTGAAGTATAAACTTCATTTGGTGAAAGTGAAGTATAAATGGGGCACAGGAAGAAACCTTGGCCTCCAGCTAGAGTGGGGATGTGCAGCTATTTTTCTCTTGGAGTTAAGGTTCTGAGGACCTAACTGATGAAGGCTCAGCTTCTCTGTCCAGGGGTTTCACACCAGTCACTATTCTCAGGGCTTTCTTTACATGGATCGTCTCATTTCATTCCTTCTATCCTACCCACGAGGCAGGTGTTTTTATTATCCCCATTACACAGACGAGAAAACCGAGGTACAGAGAGGTTAAATAATTCACTGAGGGTTATATACAGCTAGTAAGTGACAGAGCTGGTCTTGGAATCTAACCTCCCTAGCCCTGGATTACCTATCCTTAACCACTACACTCCACAGCCACGAAGCTCTCAGTGTGGTTCATCATGACACAAGAGCCACCACCCAAGCGTCTCTTGGCCCAATACACACATGTTCATGTACTGTATGCAATATCTGAACACAGGATTCCAGTTTGACAAGATAATTTGGACACGTCCCTGGGGTTTGCTGTAATGGAGTCTAATCAGTTTCATTCCACAGGAATGATCTAGAATGCTGGTTCAGGAAATATGAGGTAATATGATTTTAATAATCATTTTCACTTTCTTTATCTTGTTAGATATGTTCTTCATGTCTATTTTTTTTTACCTGTGTGTTTTCTGTCCCAGTATACTATAATGTATGCTATGGTTTTTCTAGTAGTCATGTACGGATGTGAGAGTTGGACCATAAAGAAGGCTGAACGCTGAAGAATTGATGCTTTTGAGCTGTGTTGCTGGAGAAGACTCTTGAGAGTCCCTTGGACTGCAAGGAGATCAAACCAGTCAGTCCTAAAGGAATCAACCCTGAATATTCATTGGAAGGACTGATGCTGAAGCTCCAATACTTTGGCCACCTGATGCGAAGAGCTGACTCTTTACAAAAAACTCTGATGCTGGGAAAGATTGAAGGTGGGAGGAGAAGAGGACAACAGAGGACAAGATGGTTGGATGGCATCACTGACTCAATGGACGTGAGTTTGAGCAAGCTCTGGGAGCTGGTAAAGGACAGGGAGGCCTGGTGTGCTGCCGTCTATGTGGCCAGAGAGTCAGACACAATTGAGGGGCTGAGCAACAACCACCACAAACACTGTAATGACCAGGAGAGACATAGTTTATTTTAGACCTCCCACTTTTCCCACCTCCTCCCACAGGTATCCTTTCAATTATATATAAATGTTGTAAATAATATATGAACCCATTCTCCTTTTTTAAAAAAGTAAAACATTACAAATAAAGCTAAGATTCCCCTTTAACCAAGCCCTTCCTCCTACCCATGTCCCCAGACCTCTTTCAGAGATAACTCCATTACCAATTTGGGACGCATCCTTCCAGACCTTTTAAGAATAATTATGTATTTATTCTATGTATGTATTTGTAAAAGATACATCTTGTTTTTGCATAACTACTGTCCTACAGTTTTTTGAAACTTGCATCGGTCATTCATTAACATTTCTTAGCGCTCCATCCACAGGACAATCTCATTTTTTTTGACTGCTATATGAAGAGGTATGAGACGACAGTTTACTTAGGCACCCTCTATGTTCCCATTTTTGCCGTGGCCAACAGTAGAAGGCTTCCTGGGATCGGGGACTGATCTTGTCTGTCTGGGGCCTGTGAGCAATCACAATGAGTCTCAGCTCATCGTGCCGCTGGTTCTAGAACTGCCACACCAGGTGCCGGAACTCTCTAGGATCCTGGATATAAAACTGTTCTTAGAACTTGGCAAGTTACCTCCTCCAGGCTTTAGTCTAGGGTCAATGATCTCAAACAACACAGGGCTTGCTTTGATGATTAAAAGAGCTGGCAAGAAAGACACCTCCCCCAGACACCTCTTCTACGCTCAAGTTGACCCCTGCACACACCAGGATCACCCCAGTTTGACCTGAGCAGAGGCCTGCTCTGGACACCAAACTAAAGTTCATATAAATCTAATGAATAGAAAAATGAACATAGATGTTTACCAGCAAAATGATGGACTGGAAGTAGAATTCTAATTATAAAAATGCCGTGATCCTATGACTCTCCATACATTACATCAGAACATGTGTCCCCACACACACACATCCTTCCTAAGGTCGGTTTTCTTCACCTATCATTAGCCTGGCTATTGGAGGGCTGTGTGACCCTGGGTGGGTAAGTGGGTGGACAGGCTGGAGAGATGAATAAGGAAGAGAGATAAAAAAGATCTTCAAAATAGGTTAAGTCCTTTAGAGCAAATGAGCAAACCTTAACAGCTTTCTTAACTCTATCTTCCAAACAGCGTCAGGGAGGCTAAAGGGCCTCTCCCTGGTCTGATCAAATATTGACCCTGTGCACTCACTGGCCGGAGTTCAGACTAAAGGGCCAGCAGCACTATGGAGTCAATGTTTGCAGAGAAATTACTACATCCCTGAGTCTTGTAATCAGATTGTGAAACAACCTTCGATGGAGCCGGAGCTTTAGAGTGCCTTCCGGTCCTTCCTCGGTGGGGCCAGGCCTTGGAGGAGACACTTAACAGTGAAGGAGTTGTGCGAGGAAATTTACAGAGGCTGGAAATACGGTCCAGTGCCAAAAAGAAGGCAACTTAAGAGCATCTGCAGGCCTTCTCCCTCCTCCTTCTCCCCTTAACTCCACCTCCATGTCCACCTCCTATAACCCAAGCCCTTTATAACCAAACAGGCCTCCACATCAGACACTGTCCCCGCCAGCTCCCTCTGGGACAGGTCCCTTTCCTCAGATAGGGCTGAGTGGTGAGTTATTTTTAGAAGAAACCAATTTCCACTTGGAGACCAAGAGCCTCTCCTCTCTCTGTTCCCAGCATGACATCTGAAATGCCCTTAGAAGCCCTCTCTAGTAACTGACCTGGTTTCCAGAAGAGGTGTTTGGAACAGTTGTTGAATTTGAACTGCTCTATGGATGGGGCAAGTCATGGTGGAATGCAGCCTCCCTCCTGCTGCAGAGACCCTGGAAGATGTTAGAGGACAACTGGGGAGGCCTTGGGAAGTGGCAGAGCATGCCTGGGTGGGCATAAAGCCAGATGGAGCCTGTTGTGCGTCCAAGACGGTCAGAGGCAGCCCAGACAAACAGAACTTCCTGAGATGATAGAAAAGTTTGGTATCTGCTGTAGAGCACTGTGCTCTAGAGCTCAAGAGCTGCGACTCCTGAAGCCTGCACACCTAAAGCCCATGCTGTGCAATAGGAGAAGTAACGGCGATGAGAAGCCTGGGCACTGCAACGGAGAACGGCCCCCGCTTGCCGCAACCAGAGAAAGCCTGCACAGTGGTGAAGACCCAGAACAGCCGGATAAACAAGTAAATAAAAAATTATTTTAAAAATTAAACTTAATTTTTAAAATTTAAATTTTTAAATTAACTTAAATATAATTAGCCACATGTGGCTTGTGGCCACTGCACTGGATAGCATAGGTCTAAAGGCTCCATATCTGGTGCTTCCCAGCGGGCAGGAGGAGGAGCTGGGTTCAGGGTGCAGCCTCCTGGGTGAGAAGGAGGGAGAACCACTGAGTCTGAAGGCTCAAGGCAGAAGACACGGAGAGGAGAAGCTGTGGGGCAGAGTAGGGGGTCCTCCTCTAGTGCCCTTGGAAGGGTTAGAGGTGGGTGTGAATGACCAAGAAGGTGATCAGAATTGTATATGTACATTCATGCATGTCTGAAGGGATATCCGTACAAAAGAAACTCTGATCTCCCAAATAAAGTATAAGAACTCACTGATTTGTCAGATAAACTAACTTCTCCAGGGAAGCCTGCTCTTATAACAGGGTATAATGTTTCCCTATAACATGTCTATAGTGGTTTTCTTTGCAGCATTCAGAATAGTATAAAATAATATATGTATATTTTAAACTAAAACCTGTCTTTCCTCACTAAGCTGTAAGTCCCATAAAAGCAGTAACCAGATCTGCTTTTGCTCACCAATAAATCCCCACCCAGAGCCTGGCATCCTGCCTGGACACAGAAGGTAGGCACTTAAGACTGGATGGATTGAGGATGGATGGATGGATGGATGGATGGATGGGTGGGTGGGTGGATGGATGGACAGATGGACATATGAAGAGGAGGCAGACAAGCAGACATAAACAAACAAACTACAACATAAGTTAGGGACACATTTTACCCCAATAACGATAAATCTCAAAAAGCAACCAAATCCCCTCAAACTGGAGTGGGGGTGGGTGGCGCTATCACTCTTGGCTTCTGTCACCAATCAAAACCATATGTGCATCTTCTTAGCTGCCCCCTCCCAAGAAGAATGTTCTTTCCTTCCTCTCCATCCCTCAGCATGTTACTTGTACTTCAATCTAGTATTCATTTCATCTATGGTGGACTTAATTGCTTAAAAGCCTATTTCCCCCATCAGATACAGACCTCTAGAAAGACAGGACCTTGTTCTCAACTGAGTGTCCCTCAGCCTGGGCCACTTCTGCTCTGCAAAAGTGCACATGTGGTGGAGGCCTTATCAAAGGCCCATTCACTCCAGCCGTGGCTTCCTCACCTTTATACTTCCACCCTCACCACGCACAGTCAGCCTAAGGCTGCCGGATGTAGCAGGTGAAAATACAGGACAAAGGATAAAATATGAATCTCAGGTAAACAATGAATAACTTTTTAGTATACCTCCTGCAGTATTTGGGATATAAAGTATATGATCCCCAGAAAACTCAGAACCATGAGGTAGTAAAGCCAGTTAAGCAGCTTTCCCCAGGCTGGTTTAGTCAGCCCAGGACTTCCAGGGTTCCAATGTGGAGCTCAGCCTACAAAGGGAGAAGCAGAAGGATTCTGAGAGCAGGCCCCTGCGGGCCACACCCCCACTCCCAGCTCACTCCATCCTGCCTGAGTGGCAAGCTCCAGAGAGAGCCTGTGGGGCTCTGAACACTCTGACAGAGGACTGGGCACTGCACAGCTCCTCAGCAGAGTGACGCCAAGGGAGGGAAACAAGAGAGCAATACCATGACACGAGGTACTAAGCCCCCACACCCTTCAGCCAGGCATCCCGGCATTCTCGTCACCATTAACACCGAGTAACGTACTAGACAACCATGTGTCGGGGAAAACATGGATTCACTCATTCAATCCTCACAACAACCCTACTGGGTGGGTACCATCTGAATCTTCATTCTACGGATGAGAAAGTGGAGAAGTTAAGGAACTTGTCCGGAGTTACAGAGTGACAGAGCCAGCAACCGGCCCCAGGAAATGCGTCCCCAGTGTCTCAGCTCAGAACTGAGATCTGAGAGCCACCAGTGACCAGAGATGGAATTAGCAATGCTGTTTATTCTTCCTCTTATAGGAGCTGCCATATTAAAATCAGAGATCTTGATAAATGAGAAAGGCTTTCTAAAATGAACGCCACTATATGTCCTTATGTCAAGTTCTGAAAAAAACAGGTTTCCAAAGATACTTGGTTGAAAGGTTAAATTCCGAAGAACCACCCTTTCCAAACTGCATCTACAGGGTGGCGATGACCCATGTGGACAGGCCTGGCCATGCTCATGACTAGGGCCAGCGCATCGCACCAGCGGCTTCATCCACGTGTCCCCTCTCGACACACAGGAAATGAGCCCTCCAGGCAAGGGAGAAGTTGGGGGAGCAGCATTCCTTTCTTGTGAGATTCTGCAACCAGGGAGGGGGGCAGGGAATAGAACAGAAAAGGGGGGAAGAAAAGTTCTGATTTGAGAGTTTCCGCTGGCTCTCAGACCCCTTCTGGCTCATCAATGAGTCCTTTCAGGGTTCCCTCTCCCCAACTAAGTGATCATTTCCTGTCCAGCACACTATACCCATTGAGGGGGTATCAGCAAATTCCAACAGTTTACACCAGAAGGACACAAGAGACTGGACAGGAATTGACGAGGGAAGAGGAGGAAGTGAGGAGGGTAAGGAGTGGCTCGCAATCCCATATTGTTAGATTACGAGAGGATTTGTAATGCAGGAAGCTGGCTCACCTCTGGCTCATCTCATAGGCACAGCCATAAGGACAATGGGATAAAATCAAGTACTTGGAGGTAAACACGCAAGCCTGGCATCTCCAAGATGACTCACCAGCAGAGGAAGAAGTGGACCTCGGTTGTGAGGGCCGGCGGTCGATGTCCCTTCTTTGTGTATTTAATAGGCCTAAACCAGGCTCATGGCTCTAAGGAAGAGTCTGGAAGCTCTCAGCTTCTGATAAACAGGGGTGGGCCCCCTAGTGGCCATGTTGGTGTTCATGCCCTTCCAGCCTCGGCTGTAATGATTGGTGCAGAGGGGGCACCTGATCTAAGTCAAGCCAATCAGAGTCTTGCCTGGGGTTTTTCAATTTAGAACTGGGAGAGAGGCAGTCTCTGCTGTTGGAAACCACAAGGTAGGAAATTTGGGAGCCACTGACTGCCAAACGGCTGAGGACAGTGCCCAGAGAGAAGCCGAGACAAGACAGAAGGAGCGCAGCCTTGTTTCAGGCATTCTTGGAGCCATTGTCTCACTCTCCCTTCCACCATCTGGTTGACTGCATAAGCTTCCCTGGTCTATCATTCCAACCAAGTCTCCTTTTCACCTAAGCCAGTATGAGCATGAAACTGTTGCTTGTGACCTAAAGAAGCCTAGCCAAATTAATTGACATCAAGGGAGGTGTCTACAGTGGAGCTGTGGGATCCATGTTACCATCCCCCATGTGACATGCCTGGGTATGGGAAAGAGACACACATATTATATATGCATACAAACAGGACAGCCTTATCCCGTTAGACAGACACAGTGGTCTGCCCAGTTTGTGTCTGTAGTTCCAGACATTGCTTATTTTCTGCTTCATTCTTTCCTGTGTGTTTGCTTTTCTTTGCCTACAATGATGTGGTGGCTTGTGTCTCACTCTGTATGTTTATAGGCACATGTCTGCTCAGGCACACAGCACCCACGGCCATCTTCCCAGCCTCCAAATGCAGGAGGGTGACAAAGCATGACTGTTAACAGTCATGTTAAGAAGTCAACATAGCCCCAAGTGTCTGTCTGCAACATCCAAGACTAGGCTCAACCCAGATTGACTGCCAAGGTTCCCTCCTCCATCCCTCTGTTCTGCCTAAACTCTGACCTTGAGATTGCTGGAAGGGGGTCTCTGGATGAGTGAGGAATGAGACAGGCTAGCCCACCAGAGGCTCAGGCCACTTCATATGGAACCAGGCCCCATCTGAGCTCAGACTCACTCACCTGCAGGTCAAAGAACTTGCTGTACCTCCGGTAGATGGTCTGGGATGTGGAGTCGGACCAGGTCACGTTGATGATGTATACCTGTGGGGGACAGGTAAGAGAAGGTGAGTGGGTATCTAAGGCAGGGCCTCAAGCTGCACCAATCATCATTTCCCATGACTGTGGGTATTCCATACAAGACCATTCTTTCTCTCATCTTTGTCCCCAGGGCTTTAGCATAGTGTCAGGTATACATGGATGCTACACATAAGTCTAAACACACACACACACACACCTAGAAGGGTATTCAATAAAATGCTAAGGATGATTATATTAGGTGGGTAGGGTTACAAGTGGTTTTAATTTCCATCTTCTTGTTTATATGTACTTTATACAATGAACATAAATTTGGGCTTGTTTTAAAAAAATCTAAGTAGCTAATTTCCACTGATTCTCAAACTTTATGGTGAATGAGATTCTGCAAAGGGCCTTCCAAAATCACAGATGTCAGAACCCCACCCTCTACAATTCTGCATAAGTAGACCTGGGTTTTGGAGGCTCAGATATCCACATTTTCTTTTGTTAAACAATTTTTGTAGAGCAGTTTTAGGTTCACAGGAAAACTGAGCAGAAGGTACAGAGGGTTCCCTTCTATCCCTGCCTCCACACTTGCACAACCTCTCCCAGTATCAATACCCCTCACCAGAGTGGTATGTTTGTTGAAACTGGGTGTCTATGTTTTAAACAAACCACTCCAGCTGATTCTGCCTCAGTTGATCCTCGGAATCCACTCTAAACCTGCTTCAGGAGGCTGTGAGCATTTCAGAGATGTGTGATTCATCCCGGTGTCCCTGAGTCTTAGCTCTGCGCCCGGCACAGAGTCGGTGCCTAGCAAATACTCTGCCCCAGTGAATGACCACCCTTGCCTTCTGGCTGAGACATAGATGCGCGGGAGGGAAGTTAGCGTGTGGAAGATCTGCAGACTTTTCTGAAATGAAGGCATTTCAGGACCCCATTCCCCATGTCACTCCAGTTCCCAGTGCTCAGTCAAGCTCTGGACCACTGCTACTCAGGCCACTGTGGAAGGCTGCCTGGCCCAGGAGGTGGGCAGGACTGCTGACTGGAGAAGACCTACACAATCTGGCCTATTGTTCGCCCCATTTCTGTTCCTCACCTGAACCCACACCAAAGACATGCCTTCCTGGGCGAGGCCTCGGTTAGAGGTAGGGTCCCCCACACAACCTCAGAGCTACTCTGCTGAACGTCCCCCGGTGCCTGCTGTGAGGCCTCCGACCCAGGGTTAAGACATTTGCTCCTTCCGCCTTCAGAGCAGACCAGGCAGCTCTAGGTCCCTGCACCAGTCCCCTCGCCAGGATGCCCTGTTCATCGGAATCACCTGGGGAGCTCAGTAAAAACCCCTATTCCCAGGCCTCTGCCTGGTGATTCTGACTCAGGAGGTGTGAGGGGGAATCCACCAGAGAGGGGAACAAAGTGGCCAGAGAAGCCAGGGGCGTGAAAAGGGAGGAACGGGAGCGAAGAGGAGGTGCGTGCGGACACCTTGGCATCAGAGTGGTGGGCTTCACTGCCTAGAGCAGGGCGATCTGATCTGCCTGGGCCGCTGTAACAAAACTCCACAGACTGGGTGGCTTAGACAACAATGTTTATTTCTTACAGTCATGGAAGCTGGAAACCCCAGATCAAGGTTCCAGGTGGAACCTGCTTTCCGGTCACCTTGTCGTACCTTCACGTGGTGGAGACAAGAGCTCTAGTTTCCTTCTCTTCTTATAAGGACACTAAACTCATCATTGCGGCTCTACCTTCACGACCGCGTCTGGACCTAATTAATTCTCAAAGGCTCCACCTCGGATACCATCATACCGGGGATCTGGACTTTAACATGGGGACTTAGCAGGAGGGACTGGGGGAGGCACGAACACTGAGTCCACAAGGGTTTTGCACACGGGAGTGTGAGGCTGTTGTTTGGCTGCTCAGTTAACAGCCAAGGAAGCAAGCCCTGAGTCTAGCCCCTTCTCCACTCCAATCTCTAAGTCACAGAGTTAGCCTCGTGCAGTGCGGAGTGTTTGTTCTGAAACGCACCCAAGGAGACAGCTATAAAGCAAAGCAAATACAGCTGAGTGTTGCCACCCTGAAATGGGGTATTTAGGACATGTTTTATGTGATCCCAACAAGAAAGAACATTAAGTGAAAAGGCTGTCCCTGTCCTCACAAGCCCAAAATAAACTACTGACATAAATAAACACCCAGGGATATGCTTTGCTTTATATCATATGTAAACATATATCTCATACAATAAACTGTAGAAACCATTTAGGTAATGGTTACTATGTGCCAGCACAGTGTAAAGAACTCATATGCACTAGCTCATTTAATCTTCAGCTCAGTGAGGTAGCTACCACTGCCATCCCCGTTTTGCACAAGAGGAAGTTGAGTTTCAGAGAAGCCAAATAACTTGCCCAAGGTCACACAGCTAGGAAAATACAGAGCAAAGGATTGAACCCAAGTCCAGCTGAGTTTAATTCCTATGCTCTTAACTATACTGGACTGTCTACCTATATGTAAATTCAGGAGCCGGGATATTTAATCACACTTCGTGATCAGGACTGAATGGCATCTTTTTCAATAAAGTTTTGGGTGATCTGAGGAGTCTGTACAACCCTTGAGGAACATGGGGGAGGCAGACTAATCCTGAGAGCCTGAGACCAAGAAGAGACAGAACTTGGCCCAGACAGAAGTCAACAGTGAAGAATGCTACAAAGCCAGACGGACATGGAGGAAACTCTCATACCCAACCGGCTCCACCAACTGTGGCAAGACGCTCTGGGGTTTTTCTGGGGGGTTATAGCTCACCCCATCCCCCCTGTTGACGTCTAGCTCCTTTAATCCCAAATCCTGCTGGCTACAACTCCCTTCCACCCACATCTCCCCTTCCTAGAGACGTTATGCACAACACGCCAGAAGGAGGCCCCAAGTGAGTGGGCCCTCTTGGAAAGAGCCTGCCCTCACTCGCAGGCCATTAGACAGCAGTCTTTCTCCCTGGCCAGCCAAGCGGGACCCAGAGGAAGGGCTTAACTGGGCTTAGCATGACCCCTGCTCCATCCTCTCTAGTAATTAGGGGCTTCCCGTCACCTCCCAGGGAGAATTAATCACAGGCTCACTGGCTCTGGCAGCTGGGAGGCCCCTCCTTTTGCAAAGGAGGAACCTAGAACCTAGGATGGCGATTCGCCAGGGAAGAGGCACAGACTCTGGAGTCAGCCACTCTTAGGACCTTTCTTGTCATGGCTGTGGGACCTCAGCCCAGCCTCTCAGACCCTCAGGCTCTTCCTCTACTCTGTGCACACAGCCTGCAAAGCTACCGGCCTGACCCACTACGTTGGTTTCATCGCAGGCGTGCTCCCCCTGTAAGTGGCAGAGCTAGGACAGGAGACCGGGCTTCCTAATTCCTAGTCTAGGACTGATCAGCACAAGACCAGGAACACCTGCCCTTCCTCCTTTACTATTCAAAACAGTCGAAGAGCCATAGGGCATTGTCGCTATCTAAGACTTTACCTGAACCCACAAGAAAAACTGGCTCTCTGGTGACTGTCCCTTGGACAGCAAGGCAATCAAACCAGTCGATCCTAAAGGAAATCAACCCTATATATTCATTGGAAGGGCTGATGCTAAAGCTGAAGCTCCAATATTTCAGCCACCTGATGCGAAAAGCCAGCTCACTGGAAAAGACCCTGACTCTGGGAAAGATTGAGGGCAGGAGGAGAAGGGGGTGACAGAGGATGAGATGGTTGGATGGCATCACAGACTCAATAGACATGAGTTTGAGCAAACTCTGGGAGATAGTGAAGGACAGGGAAGCCTGGCGTGCTGCAGTTTAGGAGGTCACAGAGTCGGACACTGAGTGATTGAGTGACTGAACAACAACTGGTGACTAGATGTGGGAGTAGGGAAAGGAGCCCCCATTCCAGGTTCTCCCAGACCTCTGGGACTTGCCAGAGCCTCCCACCCCCATGCCCAGCCCACCCTCCTGGACAAACAGTGTAAACCCTGAGCTAAAGAAAGTGTCAGAGGCCTCCCTGGAGGCCAGGGAGGATCCACGGATACCCTCCAGGCCCCTTTCCCTCTTGTTTGCTGGTCTGCTTGCTTCCAAAGCTTGATCATCCTAGATCAGCCCAGATGGGCACCCAGATCATCACAATCCCAGCCCTGTCCCCACTGCCCCACCCCACAGCAGAGTTCCTCAAGCCCACCTGAGCTGGCTGTGTGGGAAACCTTAGGGATGAACCGCAGAGAAGGAGCAGGTGGAGGGGAAGGGGACAGGGCAGAGGTCACTGGAGAAAGCCAGCTCTGCTCACTGGGTCTGCGTCAGGGGCCCAGGTAAACCCTCCTCTGGCTGCAGGAGGGACCAGGATAAGGTTACCCAGCAGCTGGGTCTCAAGAAAGGTTTTCAATTAAACATTCTGCCTGCACGTACTTTACTTGGAGTCATGTTTCCCCGGGTGGAGTTTCCCTTCCTTCTGGATTAAAAAAAGCATGGATTCTATTTCCCCATCTCTGGTCACTTCAGGCAGATGGCAAGCATCTAGGGATTGTGTCCAGCCTCCCCTAGAGAGGAAGCCCTAGAGTCTCAAGTCCACCTGCCACGCTCATCCTCCTCCACAGACTCAACTACAGAAACTCCGCGATGCCTCCGTTCCACCAGCCCACCCACTCTGGGGCCATTTTGGGTTGCTTTCCATCTGCTCAGCTCATTAGGCCCAGAAATGTCTGTGGCTTCCAAGACTTCCAAGTCCTGCTCCTTTCAACAAGGAAACAGCCTTGATGCAAATCAGACCAGCAGCTCAGCTCCAAAGAACTGAGACTGAAGCCCAGCCCAGTTCCTGTGGAGGGAGGGCCATGCTCAGACCTGGACTGCGACCAATTAATGACCCAAAGCTATGGCCTAATCATTCCTAGAAGGCCTGGGACCTGCCCACGCTTAATTAGAAAGTGCCAGTAAGTACCCACTGCTCCCTTTGCTGATGAAGAGTACAGTCAGAGGCAAGAAGTTAGGAAGTGTGGGGAAATCTTCACCTGGCCACGGTGGCTCAGTTTACTGAGGAGGTCTTATTTTCCCTAAACCCCTGCCAGCTGCCCCTGGCCCTCGACCAAGTGGAAACCCAATGACAACCTTCCTTCACCTGCTTATACCAACACAGGGTGGGAATAGTTGGCGAAGACGAGGGCTGTCGCCTATAGTTGTATAAGTTGTTTACTGTCCAAAGACTGCTATGGATAAGTAGGGGGCAAAAGTTAGCCTATATTCTGCACCCCAAACTGTGCACCACGGCTCTGGGATGCAGGCACACAGAGAAAGGAGTCCTTCCTCCTAATGCATACAGAAACGTTTCTAACCAGGACACAGCACCGTGTCCCCTGGGTAGGTTGTCACTGCTTTCCAGATCCCTTGCTGCTGCTGCTGCTGCTGCTAAGTCACTTCAGTCGTGTCCAACTCTGCACGACCCCATAGACGGCAGCCCACCAGGCTCCCCTGTCCCTGGGATTCTCCAGGCAAGAACACTGGAGTGGGTTGCCATTTCCTTCTCCAGTGCATGAAAGTGAAAAGTGAAAGTGAAGTCGCTCAGTCGTGTCCGACTCCTAGCGACCCCATGGACTGCAGCCCACCAGGCTCCTCTGTCCATGGGATTCTCCAGGCAAGAGCACTGGAGTGGGTTGCCATTGCCTTCTCCCCAGGTCCCTTGAGGTTACAGTATCTCCTCAGGACCCAGTTCCTCCACTTTCCCAGATCTTCTAGATGAATGGATGCTTAATGTTTGGAATAGGCTGCTAAAGGCTATGGCCACAGAGGTCTGAATGAACACATTTCAACAGCCAGGAAAGGGGAATTCTTATTTAGGGAGCTGATTTCAGCTCTGGCTTCCTGCTGGAGAAGTTCATCATGCTAGCCCACCTAAGGTACCAATTGGATCTAACCTTCTGTTCAAAGGGCCCCATGTACTAAGTCTTTACTAAGTCCTATGACGGGCAGGAGAGTCTCAAATTAGACTGGGTTGGTCCCCAAGACCCACCTCACCCAGCAGGGCAGAGGATCCCAGGGCTGCTGCTCCCAAGGCAAGGGCTCCACCAATGCTGGGCTAATGCCCCTTCTCCTTCTGCCTGGGCCCACTGACCCCCACTAATAAGCGGCGGAGACTCCGGTGTCAAAGACCCATCTTGATAACAGTTGGATGCACCCAATTTGAAAGCCTCCCAGATTTCATCATCGGACCTGGGCCCACCAGCCTAGCACGTCTGCAGTCCTCCCTTGCGGTGCTCACAGTCTGTTTTTCACAACTAGCCCCTTACTAGATCTGCCTCTGTTTACTACTTGTTGACTCAGGATGACCCAGCCCTGGACGTACGCCGTCACCCTGTCCATTTCACTTGGGTGACTATGTCCTCCCAGTCTCCCCAAGGGCAGCAACTGTATTCGCTCACTCCTCTGAGGTATCCCAGGCCTGGCAGTCTGCTGGGCACCCTGAAATATGACTGGCTGGCTAATGACTGAAAATCTACTGGGTTTAAAGCACCAAAGAGGTCGCTAGCAGCAACATCTGGGGACTACGCCCATCTCCAGAAGCAAATTCTCAGAGGTCAAGGGGCAGAATATAAATACATCCGACTTGGTACAAAAGCTTTGCCAGCCCACAACCCTGCCAGCAAAATCGAGTTCAATGGCCTGTGGCCACCTGGCTAACATTTCTGAGTACCCTCAGGGTGTAGTCCTCTAAAGCTCTGACATCTCCTCTGGAGTGGATGATTATTCATGGGGTGGGGAGGGTAAATGACACTGCAGATTTGAGCAACAAGCAGCACTTAGAAGCCTGGACTTGGGGGCAACCTCCCCTCTAAAGTGCACACGCGTGCATACACACGTGTGTGCGCACACACACACACACACACACACACAGAGGTTCAGTATGGGTTCATAACCAGATGGTGGAGCCTTTCAGGCCTCAGACCACCCAAGCCAGGCTCCCTCTGGACCTCTTTACGGAGCAATCATAACAAACACAGCAGAAGCAAACCCCAGAAAGGCTTGCAAGAGACAAGGAGTGTGGCCCACAGAAGGCTCCTCCCAGAACCAGGATCCACCCACCCCTCCAAAACATAGCTGCCATGCACCCGCTATAAACCTGTGCCAAAAGGTTCTCCTCTGGGAAAAGAGCTTTCCCCCTCCCAGTTTCATTGGGATATACTTGACATACAACACTGTATATATTTACGGTGTGCGGCGTAATGATTTGACTTACATCCATCACGCAATGACTGCCATAATAAGCTTCAAGAACATCCAGCATTTAATACGGATATACCATCAAAGAAATAGGAAATTTTTTTCTTGTGATGAGATCTCTTAGAATTTTCTCTTAACAACTTTCACATGTGATATACAGCAGTGTTAATGACATTTCTCATGTTGTACGTCATATCCCTAGTACTTACTTATCTCACAACTGGGAATTTTTATCCTTAGTCAAATTCCCACTCCACCCACCCTTCTCTGGTAACCAGAAATCTGATCTCTTTTGCTACAAGTTTGTTTTTGAAGTAAATTGACCTATAACACTATGTTAGTTCCTGGTGCATAATATAATGATTTGATATTGCTACACATTTCAAAAGCATCACCATAATTCTGGTTACTATCTGTCCCCATACAAGGGTACTACATAATTATCGACAATATTTACTGCACTGTAATTTCATACCTGTGACTCACTTCTTTCTTAGCTGAAAGTCTGTACTTCTTAATCTCTCTCGTCTATGTTCTCCTCCCCTCGCCCCCTCCCCTCTGGCACCCACTTGTTTGTTTTCTGTATCTATGACTCTGTTTCTGTTGTTTGTTCATTTCTGTTTGTTAGATTCCACATATAAGTGAAATCATGTAGTATTTGTCTTTCTCCATCTGACTTACTTCCCTGAGCAGAACATGCTGCTGCAGATTGTAAAACGTCATTCTCTGTATGGCTGAGTAATATTCCCTTATGTACACATATGGAATATATATACACATATACACACACACATATATGTGGGCTACCCTGGTGGCTCAGATGGTAAAGAACCTGCCTGCAATGTGGGAGACCTGGGTTTGATCCCTGGGTCAGGACGATCCCCTGGAGAAGGGAATGGCTAACCACTCCAGTATTCTTGCCTGCAATGTGGGAGACCCAGGTTTGATCCCTGGGTCAGGAAGATCCCCTGGAGAAGGGAATGGCAAACCACTCCAGTATTCTTGCCTGGAAAATTCCATGAACAGAGAGAGCCTGGCGAGCTACAGTCCATGGGGTCGCAAAGAGTCGGACAGGACTGAGTGACTACCGCTGTCACTTTCATACATCTGTGTATCTCACACCTTCTTTATCTATTCATCTGTTGACAGGCACTTGGGTAGCTTCCCTGTCTTGGCTATCACATATAAAGCTGCAATGAACGTAAAAGTGCATATATCTTTTCTAATCAGTGTTTTCATTTTCTTTAGATAAACACCCAGAGGTGGAACTGCTGGATCATATGGCAGTTCTATTTTTAATTTTTTGAGGAAACTCCACACTGTTTTCCAGTATCTGCACCAATTTACATTCCCACCAACAGTTCCTGAGGGTTCCCGTTTCTCCACACCCTGGCCAGCATTCATGATTTGTTGTCTTTCTGATAACAGGCATTCTGACAGGTGTGAAGTGACACCTCATTGTGGTTTTGACTTGCATTTGGGAAAGAGGGCTTTTTAAAGGGATGTGAAGGAGGGGGTAGTCAGCAGGCTCCTAAACCGTATCAAACACCTTCAAGAATATCTAGTGGGGATCCGTCACTCTCAGCATCTGTCATCATTTGTGTGAATCCTGGGCCTTTATTATTTAATTTGGAGGGCAGTGTGTAGGCAAGAGGGTTTGGAGGAAGCTTCCAATAGCTGGTTACTCCATTCATTCCTCTGCAAGATGGGAAGAACTGTGGTTACCTCACTCCAGGGCTGTGTGAGGATGTTTGATCTACCCCATTTCTCCCCATTAGAACAGAAGTTCCTTCAAGGCAGATCATGGCATTCTAACGCCTAGCAAGACAATTTATACCTAAGAGGTGCTCATTTAATGTCCCCTAAGTAAGTCCGCTGGATCATGGAAAAAGCAAGAGAGTTCCAGAAAAACATCTGTTTCTGCTTTATTGACTATGCCAAAGCCTTTGACTGTGTGGATCACAATAAACTGTGGAAAATTCTTCAAGAGATGGTAATACCAGACCACCTGACCTGCCTCTTGAGAAACCTATATGTAGGTCAGGAAGCAACAGTTAGAACTGGACATAGAACAACAGACTGGTTCCATATAGGAAAAGGAGTACGTCAAGGCTGTATATTGTCATCCTGCTTATTTAACTTATATGCAGAGTACATCATGAGAAACGCTGGGCTAGAGGAAGCACAAGCTGGAATCAAGGTTGCCGGGAGAAATATCAGTAACCTCAGATATGCAGATGACACCACCCTTATGGCAGAAAGTGAAGAGGAACTAAAGAGCCTCTTGATGAAAGTGAAAGAGGAGAGCGAAAAAGTTGGCTTAAAGCTCAACATTCAGAAAACGAAGATCATGGCATCTGGTCCCATCACTTCATGGGAAATAGATGGGGAAACAGTGGAAACAGTGTCAGACTTTATTTTGGGGGGCTCCAAAATCACTGCAGATGGTGACTGCAGCCATGAAATTAAAAGACGCTTACTCCTTGGAAGAAAAGTTATGACCAACCTAGACAGCATATTAAAAAGCAGAGACATTACTTTGCCGACTAAGGTCTGTCTAGTCAAGGCTATGGTTTCCCCAGTGGTCATGTATGGATGTGAGAGTTGGCCTGTGAAGAAAGCTGAGCACCGAAGAATTGATGCTTTTGAACTGTGGTGTTGGAGAAGACTCTTGAGAGTCCCTTGGACTGCAAGGAGATCCAACCAGTTCATTCTAAAGGAGATCAGTCCTGGGTGTTCTTTGAAAGGAATGATACTAAAGCTGAAACTCCAGTACTTTGGCCACCTCATGCGAAGAGCTGACTCATTGGAAAAGACTCTGAAGCTGGGAGGGATTGGGGGCAGGAGGAGAAGGGGACGACAGAGGATGAGATGGCTGGATGGCATCACCGACTTGATGGACGTGAGTCTGAGTGAACTCCGGGAGTTGGTGATGGACAGGGAGGCCTGGTGTGCTGCGATTCATGGGGTCGCAATGAGTCGGACACGACTAAGCAACTGAACTGAACTGAACTGAAGTAAGAGAAGGAACAAAGCAACCCACTGATGTCGAGTGACATTAGTGCCTGCTGCTGGCTTTTGTGCCACACGACAGATGGGGCAGAGACCCCGACCTCCAGGCCCTCCAGCTCAGCTGGAGCAGCCAGACTCACACTGACCAATCAAGCAGGAAAACCAGCTGGAGCGATGCGGTACCAACCAGTGAGGCTCAGAAAGCACCAAAGGTAGCACTGGCATTGCAGAGGAGAAAGATGGCTTTTGAAGGCATTTGGTGGATTTGAATTTCTGCTTCCACACTTCACTGCTGTGTGGGCCTGAGCATGTTTCTTAGCCTCTCTGAGTGACAGGGTCTCGTTAGCTGCAAAGCGTGGTTTATAATGGGAGCTTCCCTTTAAATGTGATGACACAAGGTTGGGGCTGGCACATGGTGAGTGCCCAAGTGAACCTTAGCTATTTGGATACTCAGGAAGAGTGGGGGGGGGAGGGGGGGGTTGAACTGACTTCTTTCCATTTGCCCTGAGACTTGAATCATGACACCAGGAATAGGAGCAGGAGGGGAGCAGGAAGTAAGAATCAGGGACACAGACGCACAGGGGCAGGGGAACGAACACACACACACACACACACACACACACACACACTCTCTCTCTCTCTCTCTCTCTCTCTCTCTCTCTCTCTCTCTCTCTCTGTCCCCACACTACTAACAAGGCTGGCCTGGGAAAGTAGAAGAATAAAAATAGCTCTGCTGCCCAGGGCCGGGAGAACAATGGCCATCCTTGGGAGCACCCCACAGAAAGGATGGATGGGCTGTGGCAGGGCCCTCGGGGTCGGAGGTGTTTTTTCTTTTTTTCATGTTTCCTGGAGAGGAAATGAGTGTGCAAAGTAGAAGCTAGCAGGATTGACAAAACTTACACAGACCTTTAAAAAGGTTCAGCTGCTGAAACTGTCCTTGCAGTCACCACAGCTAGGACAGCAGGATGAGCCAGTTTTTTGGTTGTTTTTTTTCTTTTTTTTGACAAAACTTTCTCTTCAATGCAGGAGCTTGCGGTTTCAGTAGGAATAAAAATTATAGCCGTGCCCCTGTATTGATCACTTAACTGCATTCCAGGCTTTGCTAAGCACTTTATCTTGATGATCTCATTTAATCCTGACATTGATTCTGTGGGGGAAAGTGTTGTTATCATCTCTAGTTAACAAATGAAGAGACCTTGAGAAATAACAGATCTACCTGAAGTTCCACGGGTGCATGATAAAGCTCAGATTTAAATGCGGTGTTGACCCCGCACCTTGACCACTTCGTCCTTTTTGATAACTACACCAGACTGCCTTGAACCCAGGCGGAGCCCCCGCCATGACGATTTGCTCTTCAATTGGTTGCTTTACCTGTAGGTGACCCTTCGGTCAGTACTGAGGCCACCCACGTGTCAGTGGGGTAGTGAGACCAGCTTGAGGACCAGGGCTCCGTTTTGCATGGTTCAGACGCAATCCAATCTGGCTACTGGAGAAGTTGTTTGTGTCTCTGAGCCTCCACTCCCCATCTGTAAAATGGGTGTGCTAACACCTGCCCCACCATGAAACTTAATGAGAACACAAGGGAAGCAATAACCACAGAGCTGGGGTCGCTGTAGCTGTTGGCCACACATGACCTCTCCTCCCCATCTTCCCCTTCAAAGAGCCTAGCACAGTCTTTTGTGCTCTTGGAGTTTTTGCCTCTTTCCTAGAAGTTTCTGGAGGCACCAATGACCCTTCCTGGGTCAAGAAAGGAAGGCACTGCAGCTTCTAGGGCCCTGGGTGTCGCCCCTCACTGCTTGCTCTCCAGATTACCTGAGGGCATGGGGTTGGACCTCTGCACCTCCCTCCCTCCAGCCCTGCCACCTCCCTCTGGTCCCAAGCCAGCTTATCAGAACAGATATATCTGACCACCTTGGGGCAGCGGGTCCTCCGATGGAGAGGCCCAGAATAGGTGAGCATAGATGTCTTGGGTAATGCCCAGGAGCTCAGAGAGGGTGGCGGGATGCCCAGGCTAGGGGGAGGAGGCTCTCTCTATGGTGGAAGTCGAGAAAAACTCTAGATGTATATTGACATTCAGGAGCTAAAGACCTGGAAACCTTAAACAACCAGATACTCGCTCGAAGCCTGGAAAGGACCATGGTCCTGGGCTTCCAAGGGGCTTGGATGCAGCCCAGCGATCTAGGACTGGGCTGGAAAGGATGATTCTAGCCCCACATTCTCTGAAGTCAACGGCTGACCTGGGCCTGCTGACCTGGACACACACATCCTGTGAACGTGCCCTGTTCTCCTGTCACACCCTGGGGAGCAAGCAGAGGTTAACACACACGGGTTGGTTTCCTCTTCCTGGGAAACACAGCAGCCAGGCAAGGCCAGAGGCCAGCGGATTCCTCCACACACAGCCTGAAGGGGAAGTGACCCCACCATTTCCTCCCCGCCATCTGACACACTCACACCTTCCTCTCTACTGTGCTCAGCAAAGCTTGACTTCTGACACAAGGCGAACGGCTGTCATTAGGAATTCTGTTGCATGGGATAGACAGGAACAATCATTTTAGAGAGCATTTTGGCAGTCTCTAAACCTGCATTCCCTTTGATACAGCAATTTTACTTCTAAGAATTTATCCACACAAGTGTGTGTATATGTGCATCTAGGCATGTGTGTATGTATATATATATATATATATATATATAAAGATGTTCATGCAGCTTTGTTTGAAACAGCAAAAAAAATAAGGAAGGTTGACAGTATATCGGTTTTAAAAAATGGTCAAATTATGAGTCATATATCTATTAAAGATAAGGCGGCTCTTTCTGTCATCAAGGGAAAATGTTCACAGTATATTGAGAAAAGAAAAAATATTACAAAACAGTGTGTATACAATAAGATAAGATTTATTTCGAGGGGGAGTTGTGTATGGGGATTGTGCTTATATATATATGTGTGTGTGTGTGTACATTTAAAACATTTGGGAAAATGCCACAAATTGATGATCATGGTTATTTGGGTTAAGAAGAATAGAATAATTTCACTTTATACATCTCTATATTGTTTTATTGGACTATGTTTGGCTTTCAAATTTAAAATGAGATTTCCCTCTTTACAAAACAATTGTGCTCTCTTAGTCTGTGCTCTGACTAGTGTCAGCTTCTAGATATTCTGCCAACATCCAGTATGTGCTCATTCTCGGGGAGCGATTTCAAGTTCAACGTGGAGCTCTTGGAGCCAAAGTCTGCAATCCTGTCTACACATACCATCACCTGCAGTGCTTTAAAAACACTGTCTGCCAGCGCTACCCATACCATTTGAATTAGAATCCGGGAAGGTGGAGTGGACACTGGTAGTTTTCAGAGCTCTCAGGTAAGTCTACAGGTTGTTACGGGTTGAGAAACACTCGTTGATTAAAAAAAGAAAAGCACAACATAGGAGTTGCTAGTTTAGTTTTATTGAGAGTAAAATGAGGACTGCAGCCTGGGAGACAGCACCTCAGACAGCGTGAAAAACTGCTCCAAAGAAGTAGGGGAAGGACAGTATGTAAGGGACTCTAGTGAAGGGAGAATACATGCAATCAAGCACATAGTTTTCCAGAAGGTTTCTGCTCGTCTCATGAAGCTTTCTGCTAGTCACGAGAAATAGCTGTCACCTTGAAGGATTTTAGTGCTTTTCTAGATATGAGGAGATAGGAGAATTGGACTCATAAACTCAGCTCCTGGAAACATGTAACAATCTAAAGACCTGTTCTGCCAGTACCCTCCCCCCCAGTCTCCACCTTGGACTCCTTGCAGGGGGTTCTGAAGGTCAGCAGCTGCAGCAGCACATGACTTAATCCTTGTAGAGGTAGATGGCAAGTGCCAACTTGTAGCTAACACATTCAAGGTGGACCTGAACCAACACCAAACAGACCACCGGACGAGCTGAAGAAAACACTCTTCAAGTAGCAAGCAGTATATTATAAGTAATGAGTACTGGTAGAGAGTCAGCTCTGTCTTCAAGAGATCCAGTTAGGGGGTTTGTATTTAGTGCTTTTCCTCAAAGTTCTGCCTCCAGTTTTGGAATGCACCACCTCAAGTGGGGAGAAAAAAGAGGGGGACACGGGTTCATCTGTTCTGAGCTGTGGCTGGGCCTTCGCTTCTTCAGCAGCCCATGGCTGTCCCCACCTCCATGGGGCTTGTATCAGCGACTCAGGGGTCAGAGTCCAGCCCTTTTCGGCTCCAGGACGAAGAGTTGCAAGAATTAGAGGTGCTGAGTCCAGAGAAGGCATTTAAGAGACACACAACAGCTGGTTTCAAATATTTAAAGGAGTATCAGTATGAGCGGGTCAACTCCAAGTATACCCAAAGGAAGGTGGTGGACAGTGAATGCAAACCATAGAAAAGCGGGTCTTGCCCAATGTTGGGAAGAACTTGCCAACTAGAGCTGCCCAAGGATGGGATGGGCCGTCTTGTGAAGTAAGGGACCATCAAGGCAGAGATGAGTGACCACTTGCCTGTGATGTTGCTGGGAAACCTCTTTCCACTCAGCCCTCCCACTTCCAACTCCAGGAGGCCAGAAACACTAAGAAAGTTTTAGCAAAATCCACTGGGAATACAACTCCTTTAGCAAAAAGTCTTCCACTTGCAAAAAAATCGTCCTGAGCATCAGCTGAGTGTCAGACTCTGCACAAGGTACTGGCCACACCAGAAGTGAGTCAGACAGTCTATCCTCATGGGGCTTCAGACACAAATACGATCATTTCTGATGGTCCGATAAAATGGAGTACAGTGGCCAAAACTGACTTCAGGGGAGGTGGCTAAGTCAGACTGATGGTCAGGGAAGGCTTCTTTCAGGAGACAATATTTGAGGTGAGATCTAGATGCAAAGAGAAAAGCACTACTTACCAGCTGGGGAGGTGGGTAGGGTCTCCGTTTGATTCCATCCAAAATTAGAAGGGAACCCTACCTCACATCATATACAAAAATTAACTCCAAATGGATCAAATACCTCAGTGCGAGTGATAAAACTATACAAAAGTCTTAGAAGAAAACATGGGTGCAAAT